>NW_010973209.1:2693495-2891158 GCF_000737465.1 Haliaeetus leucocephalus | reverse complement strand
AGGGGTGGGTTTTTGGAGGGGGGGGGTGGGGGGGGGGGGGTGAGGGATGGTGCCAGGAGGAGGTCGGGCTCACGGAAGATCAGAGGCTCTGGGAGGTGGTGGAGGGGGATGACTCCATGCTGTCCTGGGGGCTGTGAAATTGGGGGGGCTCGCCTCTGCCTCCTTTTCCTCCCTGGCAGGGGAGGGTGCGCACGGTCTTGAAAGCCCTGTTCTCAGGGTTGCAGAGAAAAGCGGGGAGCATTTCGCCTGCTTACCGAAACCCCTTCCCTTTCCCTGCTCTCAGCATCTGCCCTCCGGGGGCACTGCTCTGACTCGTTCATCTCTGCAGCTTGGCTGCTTTTTGGGTGCTGTACCTTTGCTTTCCAGGCGGTAAGCTCAGCCTTCGGAGGGAGGTTTGAGAGATTGGGGGCGAATGCTGCCTGGGTTGCCGATTTCCTTGTGCAAATCCCTGTATTTTCCTGTGTCCCTGTTCTTTTCTCCTCTGTCCCCCCAGTATAATAGCTTTGCTCCTTTCTAAAGTGCCTGGATCCCTACAGATTAAGGGTGCTTGGCAGGAGCTATTATTATTGTGATGCTTT
The DNA here is from genome assembly GCF_000737465.1 of Haliaeetus leucocephalus. Classification (NCBI taxonomy): domain Eukaryota; kingdom Metazoa; phylum Chordata; class Aves; order Accipitriformes; family Accipitridae; genus Haliaeetus; species Haliaeetus leucocephalus. Next base: position 2,890,580 of record NW_010973209.1, on the reverse strand, counting down.
TATTGCATAGAGAGACTGAGATATTAAAGGACTCCTTCAGCTTAGGCTTTTAGAGGTAGAGAAGATTGGCCAGAACAGATTTGGGTGGAAACATCCACCCCAAGAGACAACCTGAAGCAGCAAAGAGCTGAGATCATCTGCCTGGGTTGGAAGAGAGACTCATGCTCAGACTGCAGATTTCCACCAGCAGACTGAATGTCAGCTCTTCTCTGGAGCATCCTTGTCCACGGGAAGCAGCGATAAGCTTCCCTCGTTCTCACCTAGCCTTTTGCAGAGGGTTGTGTCGTAAAGCATAAGCCTGTCCCACGTGGCTGGGAAAAAAACGCCATGCAATATGTTGACTAGTGGTCTTAATCAGGTTAAAAGTGTGCTCAAGCCAGGATGTCCTGCGTTCTCCTGTCTCACATCACCACCACCACCACATCTACTAGGGACGGGTCTTCTGGCAGAGCCAATGCCAGTTCCTTTGCCGGGACCACTCCATTGATTAGCATGGACAAAGCATCGTAGACTAGCAGGCCTTTCCCTACGAGACTCGAGTCTGGGATTAAGGTTCTGCAAGATGTAAAAGAAAAACGAGCATATACAAATATCCAGGGGTAGTCACAAAATGGCTGCGTTTCTAAGCTGTGCCAATAAGGCGTACAGCAAAAGAAGAAAAAACAAACATTGACGGTTGGGGGACACACAGAAGCTATGCTTTTATCTTCTTTAAAATAACACTGCTCTGTTTGATTTTAAATCTTCCATCCTCACTGGAGTCATTCTGCTACTCAGTGCAAAGCTACTGGGGGAGTTGGGGGGAGAGGGAAAACAAAAATTAATTGAATCCTTAAGTTTGAGTGATGGCTACTCTGAGAGCTTGTCAACCTGATGGTAAATCTTGGGGGTGTTAATTGCTTTGAAATCCCTTTCCTCTCCGGTTCCTCTCGTCAGCGGTTCCCCACCTTCCACGCAGTCCCCCATCTCGCTTGTTTGCAGCCCACGGCGTGCTGCCCGTGCACAGCTCCAAGCGTCGAGAGGCGGCTTGGGGTGAGCGGGAGAGAAGCCTTTTCCTTATTCGGTTTCAAATGGCTCCTGTTTGCTGATAAGGTTAATTGATTTCTTTTGCTTTAATTAACGAAATTCAATTTCCACTTAATGAGAAAGATTTTGGTGTGACACGTGTAAATGGCAAAGTGACGAGTGCCGGGCGAGAGGGAAGGGAGGGAGCAGCCTGCGTGCGGGCAGCCAGCCAAAGGGACCGATGCCGGTCCCCCACCCTGGGCATCCTCCTCATCTCCCCAGAGCGAGGTGCAGCCTATTGCTTCATTTTCTGTGATACCCGGGTACATTAGCGTCAGTCACCAGATGTGCTTCGCCGTTTGGTATAGCTCGAACTGTTGCACCCTCCCTGTCTGGCAGAGAATTGACCCTGGGATGGATAATACGCTTTTTCTGCTGCTTTAACTGAATCGTTGTGGTGAGATTGGCAGGGCCAATGTGTGGTGGCATGAGGGTAGCTCTGTATTAGGGGTAGGAATAACTCTACTGGTTTAAGGGGTGGTTGGTTTGGTACCATCTGTGCGCGTGGTGGGATGCACCGCTACCCTGTGGTGACCCATTTGGACCACTGCATTGCCGAGTTATTTGCGCCCGTAAGGCGAGAGCTGTGTGTTGCCCAAACCAGAGGGGCTTTGCCAAGACTCGTGGGTGGGCTCTGGAAGAGACTCCCAGTGGACCTGGGAGAAGTGCCCTCCCCAGGCAGGGGACAGGGTACCAGCAGCATCTCAGCCCCGCGTCCCCAGTGCTTCCCAGCTAGCAACAAGTGGGCTCCTTTCCTGGCCCTCGGTTGCCTTGTTTGCACCGAAACCGGTATCAACAGGAGAGGAGGGCGGGGGAGAAGGAGGATGGCAGAGAGAGAGAGTCACTTCTCATCAAGTTGATCAATCTTTCTGCTGTTGAAGCCTCTCAATGAGTTGAATGTGATTTTCTCTGCCTTACGCGCAAGGTGGAAGTCGATCACTTTCAATTTTCAGCATGCAGAACCGGCACTCTATCAAGCTGTTGCCTTGCATAACCATGATTGCTGCTGGCGAGGGCCAGCGCGCCCGGAGCCGTGGCAGCGGAGGGGGGGGCTGGCTGTGGGCAGCAGCCTCCCCCCTGCCTCGGCGACGGGGGGCTCTCGCCCGTTTGCTGTCTGCCAGGGTGACAGCCAGCTCCGTTGGCTGCGATCAGCAGGCTGCCGGGAAGAAGAGGGCGAGATCTTTGCGTGGGGCTGAGCCATACGCCGTGGCAGGCTGCGAGGGGGGCATCGGTGTCAGCTTGATCACCCCAGGATTGCAAACCCAGAGCCCTGAGACCGTTAAACTCATTGCACGTCAGCCGAAGGCACCACAGCTCTGCCGTCAGGGAATGAGCAAGCGCCGAGCAGCGTTAACCTGCCCGGGAGCGTGGAGATGCTCTTGGCTGCCCTACAAATCCCATCTCCCAGGAACGCATCCCGGAGGAGGATGCAACAGGCACCGGCAGGGTTTTTGGGATGGCATGTGTCGGGGCTGTTGTCTGCAGCGCGGGGAAGGGGAGGGGGGGGGCGAGCGTGGTCGGGGAGCCTCCTGTCCGCCGCACATAGGCCAGAGGCTGCAGATAAGAGAAAGTGATTTCTGGTTTTAATTAACTGAGCTTTCATTTAAGGATAAACAAAGGCCATGTTTGTGTGCTGACAGCTGGCTGTCCTTCTGGGTCAGATAAGAAGGCAAGTTATTGCCTCCAAGCTGTGAGAGGGACCAGGAGAGAGTCCAAGAAGCGGGAAACGTGAATAAATGCTGAGTGAACCTACATGCCGGCAGCCGGGATGCTTTATTGTGTGCGTTTAATAGCGAGCCCTGTGCCTATTCATCCGCCTGCCCCTGGGGAGGAGCTGCTGTCCTGCCATTGTCTGGGCAAATCCCTAACCCAGCGGCGAGCGTCCAAGGTTTTTCCCTGCAAAGGTGGGGTGGTCCCGGGGGATTTGCTGGCTTTGGGAAGGACGGTCACCTCTCCCTGCGTGAGCGGCGTTGTTGCCAAGGCTTGCTGGTACCCCAGAAGCTGTCTGCCGAGGGGGCAAATGTCCCCAGTACGTGCTCCGGCGAGGGGGAGGCATTGCCCCAAAGCAGGGCACTTGCCAGTCAGGCGCTGTTTTGGTTTGGGAGCCCCTGGGCTTGGTTGGAGCAAAGGCTTCTTCAGGAAGAGCTGGCAGTACCAGGGGAAATGCCAGCCTCGCCGTTTCAGTATCACCTCCAAGATGAATTAAGTGTTTTAAGACCTGAGAAATTGCAGCATTCGCAGCCTTGTCATCTAAACAATTGCATTCAGTGGGGAAAATGAGCGCTCCCAGGTCGTCAGCAGTCACCTTCTGCTGCTGGTAGGTAGCAGTTAAACTGACGGAGGAGTGAAAACGCCTCTTGACGGCTGATGATTCAGAAATTCAGTCAACCTACATGGCACCTTTCCCCAGTCTTCTAAGGAAGAGGGTGTTCGCGGCATGTGCCGCTGCCGGCTGCTGTGTTCTGGCTTGGCGGAGGCTGGGGAGCGCCGGGTTTTGGCAAGGCTGTAGGCATGGGCGGAGGGCACCGCTCCCTATAGCTACCGTCCTCACCCTATAGGTACCTACGTGCACTTCTGGTGGATCAAAGCACCGGGACAGTCACCTCTGGGTCTCTGGGGCTCTTCACAGGGGAAAGCAAGCGGCTGGCTTGGCAGGCTCGGCAGATGTGCTGCTCTGCACATCTGGGGGGGAGGACGGGGAGCAGCGAGCCTCCCCCGCCGTGTGGGATCTCTGCAGCTGAGTTCAGCTCGTCTGAGATGCTGAAAGGAAGATTGCACTGGATGTTTTCTAAGCTAGAACAGGTCTTTAATTCCCCCCTCCCCCCACCGGAAAGTCTTTTTGTGACCAAGATGAACGTATTTGCCAGAAGTTTTTGCATAGTTCAGGATTTTCAGTTGTTTTTGTGAAAAATCAGAAAGCAAAACCTGATGTTTTTCAGGCCGTGGCTTTTGTACACTGTCCCTTCATAACTAAAATAAAGTAGAAGTATGTTAATTTCTTAGCTAATTTTTTTACTGCACTTTTTGCTTGTTCTTTTTCACTGGAGAGAAGCAAAGAACTTAAATGGCTTTGTGGGATGTGGAGGAAAAAAGGTTGGTTTTCCTCTAATCTTCAGCAAAACAAGTTGGCGGTTTCAGTCCAGTTCTAGTCTTGGCACATTTTCTCCTTGTGCCTAATTTAAGGTGACCGCTGTAAGATCTGCTCTAGTTTCGCATTCCTCAGCCTTGTGTTTTTGCACTTCCAAGACTGTGTGATGGATCTTAAGGAGTCTGCATTATGCAGCCCTGTATCCATCTGTTGTCCTTACAAGTTAAACAGTCTGAAAAAAAATGGATTAGAGCCTCAGCTCCTATAATGAAGCAGCAATTTGTCTCCAGATCCTGATCCAGGTGTAGCAGAGCTAACGAGCTGGCTGGCCTTGAGCATCAGAGAATGTTAAACACACTTTTTGGTGGAGAAAAAGCTCAAGCGAGAAAGAGAAAGTGGCGCTGGGAAGAGGGAGGGAGGGAAGAAGGGCAAAATCAGGAGAAATCGGCAAGTGGGACGGGGTTGTCCCACTGAGCATTGGCCACGGAGCAAAGGGGCAGTCTGTCTGTCCGGCCAAGCTGGACGTACGGATCTCGTCGGGCATCCTCTCCAACATGTCTCTGAAGGCAGTTGCAAGCAGTTGTTAACCATCCAGTGGTGCCATGCGTTATCAGGAACCTGGAGGGGAGGAGAAAGTCCTGCTAACACCGTCTGGTTGCTCTTGCTACAAGGGGATGCCGAGGCTCGTGTGAGCCGCATCTCCTCGCAGGGTATGGTTTAATGGAAGGGGTCCCCCCAGGTCCGTTCCTGCTACTTTCCAGGAGAGAAAGCAGGCATATTAAGGCAGGTAAAAAATGGTGGCGAGAAAATAAGGAGGGGAGAAGGTCTCATTCCATTATGTGGGAGAAAATCTCTCCCAATTAAAGAGAATGAGCTGCAAGTGGTAGGTGTGGGGGGAGAGGGAAGGGGGGAACCGTGGAGGCTCCTGGGAGAAAGCCTGTCACCTTCAGTGGGACTGATTTGCCGGTGGTGGAGTAGCAAGAGGAGAGGATGGGGAGAACGGCTGGTAGGGTAATTTTTTTCATGGTGAGGAAGGTTTGGTTATGAAAGCGAGAGGCAAGGGAGGGGAGGTCAGGTTGATGGAGATCACGTTCCATTCAATTTGGAGGAAAGGAGAGAGAGAAAAGAAGATGAGCCTGAAATGAGGCTTAATTTTAATGAAGGAAAATTCTCCACTAAGTAAGGAGAGTTGAAAGGGAGGGGAGAGGAGGGTTTGAAAATGATAGGAGCCTGACACGCTATTGTGGTAGAGAGATTTCCTTTTCTTTCTTTTCCCTTTGGTTGAAAAAAAAAAAAAAAGAAGATAATAAAGACAGTGGAAGGTGGGGGAGAAAAGAGAGATCTAATAAATGAGTTGAAACACCTGAGAGGAGGTGCCTTCGCTGCTGGGGGGGGGTGGCCCCACAGTGACTCTGGGGTCCTGTGCTGGACTCCATGTGTGGGATGCGGACTGCTTTTTTTTTTCCTATGCCTGTGCCCCCCCCCCGCCAATGTGCCGTGCCTGCTGGGGCAGGTTGGGTCTCAGCCCAAGCCTTGTCATTGATTTTTCACTTGGAACTGATTTCCTTAATGGGTACTGGGAGGCGGGGGGGGGCTTGAAGCACCTGATGGATAGGGCCATGAAGAATGATGAGCAAGAGGCCCTTGATGCTGCTTGGGGCGTTACGGCAGCCGCTGCGATAGGATACGGGGACTCGCTGCCAGCAGCATGGTGCACAGTGGGAAGGACGGATCCAGTTGTGGACGGATTGTAGCTAGCGCATTACTGGCATCCAGGATGAATTTCTGGGCCCTTGAGAGTTGACTGCACTTAGGATGTGTGCTCTTGCTCATTCCCAGCTACTGATTTCCATTAGAAGAAGTTAAAAATAGATGCATGATTTCTTTGGCATTATTTTCTTTGTCTTCCAAGCACGATAATTGCAGTGCCTTGCACGCAGCTGTGGCACGGTCACTATGGAGGGGAGGTCCGAGGGGGACCGGTTGAAAGTGATGCCTCTGTGGGGTGGTTGGCAGTGCCAAACCCTTTTGCAGTGGTATTTTATCGCTCTGGGTGCTGGTGTAAATGCACCAGGAACCTTTGTGATCCTTTGCTGGCACAAGCCCTTCAGATATGCTTGAAATGTTTGGCCGAGTACCTGTTGCTGTGTCGTTCTGGCTGCCCTTGGTTTGGTGGGAATTACTGGGTATTTCATAGATTTTGTTTCAATCTGTTTCACAGATTTCTGCTCCTTCCCCAGATCTCCTGCCTGGCTTTTAGATGGTGGGTACACAGACTGAGAGCACACAGGGAGCCACAGTTAAAAGCTCATCTCATCTTCTGCGCAATTCACGCTGCAGAACTTGGCGGGTTTAAGGCTTATTAAAAGAAGAACAACACATCCTCTAGGGACAAAGAAATCCATCTTGTTTCAAAATGCTTTTGTGTTTATGGGTACAAATTCAAATGCTTGGCAATAGCTAGCCCACCGTTTGCTAATTTATTCTCTTGCTCAGGTGATTTTGGGTTCATGCAAACTTCTTGTTCTTGATGAATAATGCTTAGTAGGTGTTAAAGTAGTATTTGTGTGAAGCTAGCTGAAGAAATAGGAGGCAAATTGCCTGCATTTGCTGGTTCCTCATCAATGAGCAAACAAGGGACTCCTCGTCAATGCTGAATTGCTCCCTTCCCTGTCCAAGCTCTTCCGCTTCCTCTTCTCCAAAGTATTTGAGGATGCTCCAGAAAGGAGTGAAGTCGCGATGATTTCATTTCCCATGCTCTGTGATTTTTTTTCCCCTCGCCAGAAGACAGCTGTGTGGTGAGTGCCAGCCTGTTTCTGGAGCAATTTCTTAAGGGATGTGGGGAGGTTGGGAGGCTCTGGAAAGCTCTGGTTTTGTTCTGCCAGGTAAAATGCTCACTTCCTTCTGAAAATGCATTATGAGAGTATCCGATCTGTGACTTCTGGGAGGTGGCTCTGAAATGGGGTACGTAATCTCAGACTTTGGACCTTTTTTTCTCTGTAATCTGAGGCTTAGATCCCTGATTTGGTGCGGATGATTCCCTCCTGCTCCCCTCTTCCCCCGAAATCCTTTCCCTTTGAAATAACACCTGCTCATATCCTTGTGTCTGTCATGGGGAGGCAGAAAGATCTTCTCATCATGAGGAAACAGAGGCCTCTCCACCCCCCCCCACCGCCACACATCCTCTTCCAAAATACTGCATAATGTCAGACTAAATCCTTATCAGAAATTTTAATGAGCAAAATAAAACCTGAAATCTGTGTGATTAAAATCAAATCTTCCCTCTTCTGCTCTGCTGGAGCTGGCTGCCAAAACAGAGTCACAACGCTGACAATGGGAGGCCCCTCATATTTAATTACCTCTGGCTTCAGTCGGTGCTTTAGACAGACATCCTCTGCGGTCCCTGCTGGGGCCGTGGATAACCTCGAAGAACAAACAAAAGGGAGTTAAAGTGGTCTCCGCTAAAACGTTTGGCAAGGTCTACTGCTCTGTGCTGGTGGAGATGGCCCACTTCTGGCCCCGAGGAGAGTCCGGTATCTCCGGGGGTCTCTAAGGACAAAAGTTGGCCCACGTTGACCCCAGTTGTTGCTTTTTCCTCCCCACAATGATGGTGTTAATGCTTGTGGAGGACTTTTCTGAGGGTGGCGGTTGCGCACAGCAGTTGCCCTGAAGACACTCCACCTGTCCGCCCACCTGTCTGCCAAATTTCTTTTGACTTCTCCCATCAGCCTTGTAGCACCCATGATGCTGCTTAGTGCCTAGCTAGTCTTTTCCGACCTCGTAGAGATCCCCTTTTTCCTGCATCAGCTACCTGTAGGGCCTTGAAGACATGTCATAGTCCTTTGCAGTTGCCGTTAGGCAGGTGGGCATAGTGCTACCAGCTACCACCATCCGAGTTATCTCCCTTCAGACCCAAAGTGGGGGTTCACCGAAGGGAGAAGAAGGGGTGAATCCTGGTGGCTCTTGCCCACCACCTCAGTGCTGTTCCAGTTCCATATCCCCACTGGATGCGTGGCAAATCCGCCTTTCGGGCCCTTTCTTGAAAATGCGGTGTCTCTCTGCTCCGTAGTGCCTTTCAGCCTCCCCCGCGCTCCTTGCAGCAGACTTGCGGTCGCAGGTCCACGCAGTGCTTCAGTGAATTAATTGACTTATTTCCCTGTTAATTCCATTCCTGGATTAATTCTTTGGGTACCTTTGAAAATCACCATACGACTTTCCCAAAGTCTCTTGAATTATTTCTTTACCCGTATCCTCCGTCGTTTGTCTCCTTCCAAGAGGCTGTTTCATTTCATTTGTCCTTCGAAGGAAGTGGGAGCATATTTCATGAGCCGTAGAATTGAATCAAATAGAAGAGAGCAGGGAGCACTCACCTGAGCTCAGACCTTTCCCCATTAGAAAGAGAAAGAGATAATTAAGAGATATTCAGAAGGTGCAGCCAGCCCATGTTTCTGGCAGGCATCCTGATGGGGTATCTCTGTCTGCTTTGCCCAGAATGCAGGATGCTTAAATTATCATAATTTAGTGGCAATAATATGAGAATCTAGATAGAAATAAGCTAGAACAAATGCTGGGACATGAATAGGAGAACTTCGGTAGCAATGACCTTACCGCGTCTTAAAACCTGATAAGCCACGGTGACTTGAGCTGGTGAGACAGTAATGAGGTGAATATATGCAGATGGCAGTGTCCTCTTCAGATCCTTGTGACATTGTTCACAAGCAGTTGGACAGGACTGCTGTCGTGACTTGTCTCGTAGGCAGCTGGCTCTGAAATGGTGGCGTGACGGCGGGTATCGACTCCTTATTGCTCTTCCCCTTTCTCTTTCTTTCTTCTTTTTTTTTTTTGTGTGTGAATTGAGACGCAGGAGTAACGATGCCAAGATTAGAGTGCTAATCATCACTTGCAAATGGGGGAGTCATTTCTGAAGAAGCAATAATTTATTGAGAGAAAGTATGGATTGACTGACAGTGCAAATCTGAGAGGAGCCATACAACTGTCATCCTTCAAGCATACGTCTCCTTGACCTTGTGAATCTGATGTTGCTGACGTGTGGGCAACATTGGGTCAGAAATCTGTAAAAATTGTAAGAGAAATCCTGTCTTGATTAATGTCAGCATGGCCAGATATTCTCCCCTTCTCTGTAACTAACTGTTCAGCTTGCTGAATGTGCTGGGAGAAAAATACTTGGTGACTGGCTTGTGAGACAGCTTTGTGTGCACTTCACTTGATGTTCTCCAGGCCGCATCCTAGGAAGGCTGGGCTGGAATAAAGCTTCTCCTCTCGAGAAAAGCATAGTGAAACTGGGTAGGAGAGGAAGGTGTTGCAAAGACCGGCATAGTACAGTGCAATGCCTGCAGTCCCCTCGGCTTTGTGGGGTTTTTTGCAGCAAACCTTTTTATCAGAAAGGAGCAGAGAGATGTCTTGTTGAAATTGTTGTTGCCTATTTGCCCTCTCCCAGAAGTAAAAGCCCTCTGGGGTTGGAAATGTAGATGCTCCCTGAAGGATCAGCAACTTCTTCCTGCTAATTTCATTTCTTCTGACAATAATAAAATATAAAACCACAACTAAATCCATATTAATAGATACAGTTACACACAGTCATGGGGGCTGTTGAATTAAGGTCCCATCCTGCTTGGTCCTGAGAGCTTTTCCTTTCTGCTTGACTGCCGTGGGGGCTTGAGAGTTTGCAGGCTCTCATGTGGGGTACTCAGTATCTTGCAGGGTTGGGGCTTTTAATTTTGCAGATCATCAAAGGCAAACCAATCCATCAATTATCAACGCTTCAGCTTGCTGCTGAGTAAATGAGAGCATTATCGTGTATCAATTAGTAGCATTGGATGCCCTGAAACGATAACAGAAGAGCCTGCTTTTGAGACATGCCCGGCATCGGTGCTTTCGCTGTCTGCAAACTGTGGCAGCAGGTGCCGATACGTGTCGAAAAGCGGTTGTGGGTTTTGGCCTGTTGGGGAAGTGGAGATGCTTGAGAGTTGGACTTTGTGGGGAAAAAGAAAGTGTAGATGCTCCTAGGTTGGTCCAAATCCCATCTCCTGTTCAAGTGGTGTAGCTCTTGTGTAAGGTAGCTAGTTATAGTGGTTGGCTGCTGAGAATCTAATCATACTGGGGGTGCTGAGAGATTTGGGATGCCTTTTTTTTAACGTATCTACTTCTGTAATATCAGATCAGTATGAAATTCAGCTAAAGGAGCAGCATTCCTGACCTCGCGCTCTGCGGTCTGTGCCCTTTTCCCCCCTCTTTTCAAGCCTTCGCGTTTGGGGTGTGACGTGAATAGGTTCCTTGGAATTATTAATCTGGATTGCCCGTCACTGCAGGAGCTGTTCCCAATTGCTCGGCAGCCGTCGGGGAGCGCGCATGCTGGCACAGCGCCGGGTCCTGTTCCCTACACCAGTTGTCAGTGGTGGTTTGTCCTGCATCCCCCTTAGTTCATCACCACCAGGCTCTCATTATATGTTCAGATTCATGCACTCTTTCTCCTTTTATTTATTTATTTGTTAATTATTATTCTGCCCATTGAGCAGAGGTCGGTGAATAATGGTTTTTTCTGCTCATTTGCTGGATGGCAAAATTCCTTTAAGAGAAAAAGGGAGGGGGAGGAAGGGAAGCTCAGCCCCTCCCCCTGCAAACCCCACTGTCTTGTTTTGATTTCAACTATTTAAATATATTCCCAAAGGGTTTAAATAAAACAGAAGGAAACTCTGTGATGGGCCTTTGAACCGAATGCTCTGCGTGTTTTTGTGCTTCAGCATCTTTTGAAGTTGTTCATTTCTTCCCCTTCCTCGAAACAATCCAGTGGGCTCAACGCAGGAAATATTTGGGGGTCACCAAACCTTTGGTTTTTTAGAGAAAGAAGTTTGATAGTCTAGGTTTCTTTGCCCCCTAGTTAAAAAAATGGGTCTTGCAGCCTTTCCTGATGTGGTGTTGAGGGATGCTGCCATTTTAGGCTTGCAAGGAAATGTCTAACGTAACCAAAGTTAATGGGGTTATAAGTGACGATGCAGACGTTAATTTAGCAGCTGGTATCTTAACACCTCGGATGCCTTTTGCAAACAATCCCCCCCTTGAACTCCTCTCACCGGTGGCTTTTAGCATCCCCCTTTTCGGATGTGGGGAAACTGAGTCACAGCGGTTGGGCTGCCCAGCCTCACGCCACAGTTCGTTTGGGCTAAGGTGTGACGTCTGTGCTTCGGTTTGTGTCCAGCTGTTTGTAGCTGGGCAGCTGTGGCAGGGGAGGGGATGTGCTGAAGTCAGCCTGGGAGGATGTTTTGGGACCTTTATGGTGACCTGCGCTGGGGTGGCAGAAGCTGATCCTCCCTCCTCCGTGTCCAAAGGCAGCGGGCAGCATCGCTGGCTCTCCTGCTCTTGCTGCCTTGTGCCTAATGGGCAATAAACTTAAACATTCCTGGCATGTTATGTATTTAAAGAGTATTCATATAGCACTTCTCTTAACAGCTGTAGCAGTACACCTGAGGGATTAGAGCTGATCTTTGTCACAAGTGTTTAGCGCTTGATACACGTTTATTATATATTTCAACTAAACTGGAGTCAATAATCTGCATAAATATAATGTATATGAACAGAACACACATCCCCTCCCCAAATAGGCTATTTCCTATGCAGGGGCTCTAAAGAGTTGCAGGAATGTCTGATTCTTACTTCTGTTGTAATTGGCATTAAAATATAATACTCTCCCTTCAAAGAGAGGCTCCCATACTGTGAAAATGCCTTTTCTGTCCAGGCAGGGGCCAAATAATAGCAAATTATAAGCATGGAAAATATTTAGAACAAAAAAAAAAAAAAAAGAAAAAAAGAGGAAAGAGGACTCTGAATTATCAGAGCTGATCCATAGCTTGCAGTCTCGTACAATTTGTCTTTTGAATACACCATATGAACCAGCTATGAATAAAATCAGTCAATTTAACCCAAAATCGATGCTCTTTTGTAGAAGTGCTTAAAATCTAAGTGGAAGGGAAAGCTTTGAAGCTGCCTATCCCTTGGTAAATGCAGCACTTACTCAACGTTTGATTTTAGCAGAAACTCCCTTGGTCTCCCAGTACCCAGCACAGCACCTTCATTAGAAAAGCTGATGAGTAATTAGCAAATGTGTGGAAAATTACTAAATTAATTTTTTTTTTTAAAGGAAAACAATGTTTTTTCTTTCCACGTTTGGCACACATGGCTTTCACGAACCAAACTGCAACGAGGTTGTGTGCCGACTCCCTGGGAGTCGTGTGCCAAGATGGGGAATTGTTGGGGACACGTGTCCCCTGGCAAGGGCCATGCACATCTTGTAGGAAGCACGGTTCTTCCTTTGTCTGCCTTGTGGCTCCAGGGAAAGCCCATTGCTTCTCCACCTTGGGAGAGCTGCCAAGGCTGGGAGCGCTGGCAGCCGCTCGCTTCTCAGTAGGTTGGCAGGCTTGCATCTTCATGAGGGATCCAGGCAAGCCAGGTTGGCTCTTGCTGCCGGATTAGAGTCTGCAGCGTGATAAAGATGTGCAAAGTGGTTCCCTCATCTCCCTTCGGGAGGGAGGCTCGCAGTCTCACGGGTGCCGGGATAACTGCACCGGTGGAGGTGGTGTTTGTGCTGGTGTGGCTCTCCTGGCTTCAAGCTGTTGCCCCCTTGGCTTCACTCGTTGGCTACTGCTAGTTTTATCCAAGCCAAATTTGCAGTCCAGGCAAGATACTAGTCCCTGTGCAGTGCAGATGGTTGAAACCCCATTGAATGAGATGTTTAGAAACGGATGGGATGTTACAGCCAAGGAATCGAGCCTGACAGGTCACCGCGGAGGTGCCCAGTGACCCCAAATTCTCTCTTTTGAGTCCAAGTGAAGAATGCTGCGATTCAGCAGCTGTGATCTGGCAGGGCTGGGAGGATTAAAAGGCTGCTTGGGTCTTGCTGAAATGATTTTGCCCCTTTTGCTGTCTTATCTTGGCTCCCCAGACTTGCCTATGTGCTTTCTCCAAAGTACCCTTGAAGGAGATCCAGACCCCGCTGGAAGCTGAAACCAAGCAGGCTGTGCGATGCGCTCAAGGTCTCACCGGGAGGCTGTGGCAGAGCAGGAGAGTGACCCCTCTTATCCAGAGTCCCAGACCCCACTTCCATCAGTAACGTCTCTGATCTTCCAGCTTTACCCTTTTCCCTGTTAGATTAAGGTGATCAAGGGTTTTGCATGAGAGTATTACAGGGTTATGACTGGGCTGGAGGAGAAAGGGTCATTCCGTCAGCAGGTCCCTGAGATGGTTTAGCTCTTTCTTTAGTGTCGGGTCTCCTGAAGAGCCACATCTGGCAAGGTGCTTTAATAGGGTAAGCACTTGGGGGACAACTGAGCAACCTGCAGTCTTTGGGAGGTGGTGGTGGTGGGCCTGATCTTGTAAGTCCTCAGGTATCAATTACTGAAGTGAAAGGTTTTGTTCTCCCTCTTTGTTTCGATCAATTGTTGATAAATAGCTCAGTGCTTGTGATGGATGTTGTGACCAGAAGTTTGAACTTACCCCGGGCCTGTCAAATTTGATGTATATCAGATGTCTGCACTAATTTATACAAATGCTTCACAGTGCTCGAAGAAATCAAAAACTTGGAAGCACAAGAGTTTGACCAAAAAAGGACCAACTTTTCTCTCTTGTCCCCAAAGACCTTGTGTTATTTCAGTGGTACGCTTGGGCGTTGCAATGATCGTGGCGTTGACCGGTTGTAAAACGCAGCATGGTTTTGAACCAGTGTGATTGAACCTCGTATGCTTGTAGATGTTACATTAATGCCTAGAGACCCCAGCCAAGGTCAGGGTCCTGCAGCGTAGCTGTTGTAGGCATGCATAGGAAGATCCAGTCCTTCTTTCAGAAAGCTTAGTTCAAATAAGCACAACTTTTGGAGGGGAAGAAGGGAAATACTAGCATGCCATCGCTTGCAGACGGGCATGCAGCTGGTCGGTAGCGTGGCCATGAGTATAACTTGGTCTCCTGCGGCTTTGTCTTCACTAGATCTGCTGCTTTCGTTTCCCAGGCTGGCATTTCAAGCAGGTTAGAAGCAGAAATAAAAAAGGAACTCTCACTAAATTCCCCAAATAAAAACACTTTGTGGCTTGGCCTATTTATAGCTAGATGAGTGAAGGCAGCGCTCAGTCAGAGGGACGTCGGGAGGTTAATAAGTGTACAGCTGGTTTGGCCAATTGATTTCTGTGACCATTAAATTCCACTTCTGAAAGCCTTGCATACACATTTTAGTTGATACGTCTTGGATGGCGGTGTGCTCGAAACAGTGCTCAAAGCTTTGTTTTTTCTGCTTTAGAGGCAATAAGATGTTGCTAGTGAAAGGTGCTGGAGATAAACATGGCAGGGTTTTTTTTTCTCCTTGTTGTTGTTTTTGCGTTTTAATTGGCTGGCAACTCTCACCATTTCTCCCCCCATCCAGTCCTTATTTAGTTCAGTATGTAATTCCATACACAATACGCACACGCTGAGGTGTGGTTTCAAGGTCTTAGTGTGTTTAGCAAATATTTCAGCCGAAACGATCTGTTCAGCTGTTACATTGATTGCCAAGATTACAGCACGACAACAAACATTATTTGGGGGATCGGAGACGAAATTACAGCCCACTCTCTCCGGCGTCTGCAGTGAGGAGCAGATGCACCGTTAATTTTGTGCTGCAATGTCCATTACTCCACACGGCGGTATGGCGATGCATTAGCATTGCAGCCAGCCGTGCCTGATGGAACCACGGCGGAGGCTGTAAACCCCATTGCTCGCTGGAAGGATCCATGCGATGCCAGGGCATTTTTTGACTACCGAGGGCTGTAGCGGCAGAGGCCAAAGCAGGGAAAGCAGAACAGGTGGTAGAAGTTGGCAGAGTCGTGTTGAACGGCTGGGATGCAAAAAGTGACTCTTGAAACAGCGACAGATCCGCAGCCTTTCGGCGGAGTGTGGGACGGTGGCACTGGCCATGGCGCAGGTTGTTTTTTTCCATAAGAGTAGCTCATCTTGGACCGATTGAACAACTGCGTGTGTGACGATAAACCTATTTGTTTTGGAAGGAGTAGTGATGGGCAAGTGGGTGTCTTGCCTCTCTTGGTAAGCTGACGTAGGGTCCCCTCTGGACATGAAGTCGGGGCACAGTCGTGTTAGTTTGGGACTCGAACTATTGCTTGAACCCAAATGTGTTGGCTTGCAGATTGCGTGTGACTCTGAAGTTGGTGGAGCTGCAGAGGGTGGAGGAGTTGGGCTTTGGCTTGCGATCTGGCTCCGTCCCTGCAGGACACGTGAATGCTGCTGACGCGCACGGTCTGACCTTGGGAGCTGAGCTGGAAACGGAGCACAGCTACCAAAGGCAGCGGAAACCTGGCCGCTGCGAACCGGCCTGCCTCAGTTTCCCCCATCTGTACGGTGAGGAGTCTCCTTCTGCAAGCGGGCACGAGGAGCCACGCGCAGCGCTAGCGCGTTGTGACGCGCGACGTTAGCGCATCACGACGCGTGATGTTAGGGCATTGTGATGTGCTAACGACCAGGGTGGCAGGGAGAGACCGTCACCAAGGGCAAGGAGAAGGCAGCAGGGTGCTGTCCCTGTTCCTCCTCCCCATTGCACGCTCTCGGGTGGAGCGGCGGCAGGGTGTGCAGGTGAGCAGGCTGTGGAGAAGGAGGATGACTTCCTCCAGGGAAAAGAAATCTGACTTCTGTGCCGTCCTTCCCGCCGGCTCTCGCTATGGTGCCTCCCCTAAATATATGCTTTTCACCTCTCATAGAGAGAGAGTAAAATATCCACTATAACACATGAAGCTGCGGCATGCAGAATGAGGTCACAGCGCTTGATCTCGCTATGAACTTCTTTTTTTATGGTTGGAAGTTGAATATCAACTGGGTAGTGGCCGCAGAGAAGACAAGAGGAATATGCAGCCTAATGTATGTTACTGCCTTGAAGTTTGAGGCAGGGGCTTTGCAGTCCCAAGGACAAGGCTGGTTAGGGACTCTCTGACCTTGAGTGCTCCGCTCTGATCCTGCCCCATGGTCTCATGAGATTTCTGGCAGAGAGAAGAAGTCCAGCCAGAAAAGTTGATTGAACGAGCTTCTGCTTCTGTTCTGATGCTAGCAACGGGGTCACCCTTCTTATTAAAGTTACATTTATTGATAGCTCTTCAGGAGTCTGTATAGAGTTAATAAGTGGTTAGCAGATGTTAGAAACATATTGCAGATATTAGTAGTAGATTGGTATAAATCCATCAGTAGATGATGCTCCTGGTGGCTACACGCTATGGTTATAAGCTGAGCACTGACTTATTGGCCGAGTATTCGGCAATCCATTAACTGTTAACTATTTGCCTCTATTATGCCTTGTTCAACTCCCTGTAAACCAGCCGAGAGTCCCTCTCCGGGAAGTTTGGCCTGAAATAGCGTGAAGTACACAAATCAACATCTCTGCCAAAATCTCGGGTAGCAAGTAATTTGTAAATCTGATTCATGCCTTTGCCTTGGATCCTGCTCGGAGCTCCCTCCTCGGCCCATCTTTCCCATTTATTAAGCATCTTTGTCCTAAGAGTGATAGAGGCGCAAAAAGGAGGTGATCAAAGGGAAGGAGGAGGATGGAACGAGATCAAATATTAAATTTCTGAATGTTTTCTGCTAAGTGACAGCAAGGGAGCAGGAATGAATCGAGTGTCCAATATTGCCGCTTTCAACAGCTTTCTCTTCCAAATGTCACCGTGTAAAAAAATAAAACTGGAGGGAAAGGGAAAAGCCAAACAGCGAGAGGGACACATCACAGCCCTGTGTCTTGCTAAATGACACACACCGAATGCTAGAACGGTTTCAGTACCTTTTATAGGAGCTGCTCCCATCTCGGCGGAGTTAATGAGTATCCAGTTTTCACTGCCTGCTGGGTAATGTCAGGTCTAAAATACAGCAAAGCCTGTCTGAGGCAGCCACTCAAGGGAGCAACAAATACGAGTTGCTGGCAGAGACAGCTCAGAATTGCTCTCCGCGGCCCTGGTCTTCTGCTGTGACCAAGGAGCTCGTCTGCCGGTGCCGAATGGGGAAAGATGACAAAAAAGGTGTGGAGCCGCATCCTTCGCTTAGCCGGGGAAGTATTTCTGCCTTTCTCTGGTTGCCTCTGGCTCTTCGGTGGCCCTCTTCCTCCACCCTAGCTGGAGGTCGGCATAGAGATGTCCCTAACTGGTTTTCTTCTGCTTCGTGGAAGGTCTTTAAGCGTTCAAACACCTTGGTTTAGCCTTGCTTTGGGGTTTGCAACAGGGTAGGAAGCCAGGGGAAAAACTCTGCCGTGAAATTATCTGGACAGCTCGTGAACGTATAAACCTAGTACTGACGTTTCCGATTTTCTTTATCTCCTACCAAGCTGGCCTGCGTGGCCCAGTCTCTAGGTAGAATTTCTGCTCTGTTGTCCATCCTACCTTTGATTAAGCCGTTCATCCCGACATGAGCTGGTGTGACCCACGTGGTCCCGTAATTTCCCAGGGCACGTCTGGAGCTGGCGCCGCGGCTCGCTGCTGAGCCTCCTGCATCACTGATGACTGTGATGGGCTTCTCATTGCCTGCAGTGTGGCCAGTTGGGATGCGTTTGGGAAATTGCTAGGTTGGCGTGATGATGAGTTGCTTGCAGCTTAGTGAAAGTGTCACGAGTTGCAGGTCAGCCCTTTCCCAGCTCATGGAGGTAGAGGAGGGCAGCGGAGAAGAAGGTACATGGAGGAGCCCATGTCGGGCTTGAACTCAGCTTCCAGGCAAGGAACATCATCATTTCACAGCCATTTTGGTAATCTTGCTTAGGGTTTTTTAGCACCTGCATATAACGTGGTCGCTGTGGGAGTCTTTTGCACCTTGGGGATGTGCTCCCCTGCACCTTGCACCTGCATGCAGGACTTTTGGGTCCCAGCAGAGGAGAAGACCTGGAGGAGAGCCCATGCATGGTGTTCAGCGACTGTGTCCTGGTGGGACGACATGGGCTGGGGAGTTTTCCCTGGGGAAAAAAGCCCGGGCAGGGGCTGCTGACACCCCGGCACTTGTAAAACAGAGTTAGGAGCAGAACTGAGGTTTGCCAAGTGCTGCTGCCCATCCTTCATCCAGCATGAGAGGAGGTTTCCTCTGGCCCGGCTGCTGGTCTGCCTGCATTTCTGCTGAATAATGGAGCCGGCATGGGGGAGCGTGGGTGGGTGTAATGTCGCCTGTTACCATGGCATCTAAGTGCTTCTGCAACGCTCGTGTCTCGGTGAAATGGGTCGGTGTTATTATTCCCATTAGACAGATGGGAAACTGAGGTGCGGAGAACTCGGGAACTGACTTGGGCTTAGTGATACCGTCACTATTTTGGGAACGCAGACCCTGGGCAGAAACCATAGCTGTAGATGGGGAGCGTGGGAGAGCTGGGTGCTTTGCTAGTGAGGATCTTAAAATCCAGGGACATGCTTTTCCCACCTGAAGTCTGTACCGTTGTTCAAATAGGAGCTATTTCAGAAAGATTTTTATGGTTGCACTCATTTGTAATAATTGCAGTGGCCTTCTCTGGCTTTTTGAGCCATGTTGTTCCTCTTGCGTTTACTTTCATTTGTTTATTTATTTATTTAGATAATCCCCACTTCACAGGAGGGATCTGCAGCTAGGGAATTAGTGGCCTGTCAAGGCAATTTCTCACCCTCTTCTCTGAGGGCATCTGGTTAGTTTACGTTAGGGATACTTTAAAAAAATAATTGTTTGGAGCACATAAGTCATTTGTTGTTCACTTCAAAACATTTGTGTATGACTTTGCCTCTTTTGAGTTTTCCCGAGTCTTAGGCAGTTGACATTTACTGGAATTATTTTGTCCTTAATTACCTCTATTTTTGATGAAAGAGAATTAAGGCGTAATCAGCATCCCCAAAGTATCTGAAGTCAGACAATTGCTGAATGGGTTCATTCCCAGCAATACTATATATCATGAGGACAGCTTTTTTTTTTTTAATCTTCTTTCTTTATTGTTTATTTATACAAAGCTTATTGTATATTTTACTTTAGCATTTTGTATGTATTTTGTCTATTTCTCTACCACTGGTGTCTGGAATGAGGGGGCGGGTGCGGGGGGGGGATGTTTATATTGAATTTCATGCTCACTTATGCCCAGGCATACTTTTTGCTTAACTGACTGACATAGCTTTAAGAACCATGGATGGTTACATATTGTGTTTCCAATTTCAGTTGGTTTTTTTTTTATTATTTTGAGCCATTTCCAGTCACTGTAGCATGCCACCAGTTTATTGCACAGGCACTACTTAAAATACCCGTGTCTTGTTAAAAATAATAAAGGTTTAAAGTGTTATTCTTGGAGTATCTTTAGCTGGTAATGACCTTTCTACTTCTGCTGAGCAGTCAGGTGAAGGAAAGACGCAGTTGTTCTTTATTACTGAAGGAGCCTAACTAAGCCGCATTTGCCAATGTCAAATTGCTTGCGAGCTGTTTGACCTCCTATTTACTTCTAATTCCTGCAAGCTGTTAGTAAGAGCTACACTAAATCAACCTGTCATTTGATCTTGCCTTTTGCGACCGTCACTGAAAGATTTTATACTTCTGAGCATCAGAGAGGAACTGCGTAAAACTCCTTAAGAGCATATTAGAGTTTACAAAGTGTGTAGGAAGTTGTTCGGGGATATAAATGGTACAAATTAGAGAGTAAAGGCTGTGGGAGAGGAGAGGAGACAAGCTGGTGTCTAGCCTGTGCTCCTCTCGCAGGAGAAATGTTGGGAGCAGCAAGGGAAAACATGGACTTTAAAGCAAGATTTCACCTGATGGTATTCCACATTTATTCTTACTCCATGGTTTCAACACCGATTACGGGTTTACAAGATTTAGTCTTTTCCCTAACTGCTGGAGCTGCAAAATGAAGCTGCATTCACCCTGCTTCTTAGCTCATCACTAATAATAAAGATCCTTCACTGGGAGTCGAGTTGACAGTTGTGCTGAGGACAGTCATCGCGGGAGCCGGCACCAAGAGCGAGAACACGTTATTGTTCGGCGTGAACCATTGTACCGACATAACACTGCTCGTTCCAAGGCTCTTAAAACGCTGCTCAGTTGTTAAGCTTCTCAATGTCTCTGTTAGGGAGCTGGCGTTCAAGGTTTATTGCAGTGGGGCAAACAGAGGCGAAGGACGACGTGAAACAAAAGTGGCGATCCTCCGATTTCTGCATCCGAGTGGCCCGTGGGAGGCTTGGTCCATACAAGACTTGGTCCATAGCTCTGGCACGGAGAGTGTCTCGATTCCCTTTTTTTGGAGAATTGCTGCGGAAATATTAATCTGATAAGTGCTTGCGCGTTATGGTATATGGGGGCTGGGTGGAGATGGCTTTTTTCATGATGGCGAAGAGGCATGTATAGATCGCTCTGTTGTTCTCCAACTGCTGGAAACCAGCCTTTGACCAGTCAGCAACTTTTTCTGAGCATTTTTAAAAGCCTGATATTACACTGACGTATCTGCGCGTGCAAAATAGCGGGCAAAAGGCGTCGTACAGAAAACTGTAACAGGTCCCTTTAGCAGGTACTTATGGTCAGGTTCAGCTGTGTCTTTGTTCCTGTTCCTCCTTCTGTCTCCAAGGAGTGTTTTGCAGACACAGTTCCCCAAGCAAGCTGCCCTTGCAAAAAAAACAACCCGGGGAGAAGCATGGTTCATCTCGGCATGGCCGCTTAGCTGGACTTAGGGTGCAGGTTTGCCTGAGACTAGGGCTTGCCTGCTTACATAGGAGAAAAATAAATACTATTGGAGAGCTGTAGACCTCTGCGTGCAAGGTCTGCTTGTTTTGCAGCATCAAAAGAAGGGGACCAACAAAAGACAGAGTTGCAGTACGAGATAAGGCTAGGAAGAAAAATTCCTGACCTGTTCCATTGTGGAGATAAGTGAGGTATAGAATTGGGTCCCTATTTAAGTCCGAGGGAGAATTGCTTTTCAGGGATAAGGGCATGCTCTGGCCAGCACCTACTGAAGTGCTGCTGTGTCTCCTAATTGGGCTGTTAAAGCGTTGGGGAGCAAGAACGTGGTAATGACCTTCCTTGAAACAAAGCGTGAGAGAAGAGGAAAGATGTGGAAGTGTCTTAGCAATCTGTGACCGAGCGCTTAGCACCAGGTGCTTGGATATGGGGAAGATGAGGGCGATATCTGTCTCCAAAGAGATAGCAGCGTTGTGGAAACACAGCAAAGTAAATCACCGCTCCCTAAGCAGAGCCAGCCCATATAAATCAACAATAATATCTCAGCCCTCGCTGAGTGCACGTCTGAGACACTGTACACAGCTCTAGTCACCGTGTTACAAAGAAGGAAATTGCAGAATAAGAGAAGGTGAGAATTAGGGCAATAGGACCAGAGCTCTGTGAAGATCAGATATTTTTTTTTCATAGCACTTCTGAACAATTGGGGTCAGATTGTTTTTGTTTTTTTCTATAAAATCAAAGTAACACCCGAAATGAAATATCAGACAGTGGAAAAAAACCAAAATGTTTTGAAAAAAATCACATCCTTCTCCAGGCATGGTTTTTATTTTTCTGGAAGCCAAAAAACATTCAGTGGGATTGGCATAAATTTACTCAGAGTTTCAGCAGAGCCAGGTGCAAATTTCTGGTGGAGCCAGTTCTCACTGGCTCGGACTCCAGAATACATTGGAAAAAGGGCCATGGATGGAGGATCAAAAGAACCTAAACGTTCTCCTCTGCGTAAGATGAAAAGGGAGAGAGCAGAGTTGCTGGATGCTGTGGCAGAGGAGAGCAGGGCTGGCTGCTGCTTTGGTGGGAGCAGTGTCTTCAGAGGAAAAGCTGGTTTGGGCTGTAAGGGGCTCAGACGTCAGACAAGGCAAGGGGAAGGAGACTATTAGAAGTTGGTTTGATGCACGTAGGTGGTTTTGGCTTTTAAGTAAGATTGGCATTTCTTAGGAAGACTGGCTTGCCTCTGGGGCTTTGCATGGGGCAGCGTGATTCCCGTGGGCACATTTAGCCTAGTTGGCTGTGGCAGCAAAACCCAAACCCCGCAGGTCTGGGACATGAGGGACTACTGCTTTCTTCGTCTCTTAACAGCGAAGGTGGGAAATGCAATATTGCTGAGTGATATGTTCATAATAAGACTCTTTTATTAATGCTCTGTAATGACCTTGCCAGGGCACAGTTGAGTGCCTTGTCATCTGTCCTGATCTTATTAGAGGCATCGGTGGGATTCGGTGTGCCGGATTGCGAGTTACTCTTTATCTCGGTTGCCATCAATTTTGCGTGCTGCAATCGTGTAGTCATGATGGGCTTGTTCCCAAGGGCCTTGAATATGTCTAAAACCCTCTTCGTGACTTGCTATTTTAAGAGTCGCATTTATAAGAAAAAAAATAGACAGTCGCAGTAGACCAACAATGTCTTTCCTATCAACAGCAGATATATCAGAGATAAAGTACCCATTCTCCCTCCTTTTGCTGGTGCCATGCAAGGGAAGAAATCCTCTTGATTCATGGGCTAGGGGTGGCCGTTGTCTCCAAAGCCTACTAATCACAGGTATTAACGGAGCCAACTGGAGAAGTGGGTCAGTGCTCGGCCTGAGTTAGAAGGAGCGCGTGTCTCCAGAAAGAAAAATGAGTGGAAAGCTCGGAGATGATGATGGGGGGGGGGAGATTTCTGCAGGCAGAGGCTGGGAGAGAACTGAGAGAAGAAAGGCTCTGGTATCTCCACGGCAGATATGAGCAAACATCTTGTGCTGTTGTAAATGGGTGGAATTGAATTGCTTGCTTGCTTGTAAATTTAAAAAGATAGTGTGTTTCTATCAATAACTGGAGGCTTAAATAATAGACTTTGGTCTGACTACCAATCTCCTTTCCCCGTTTAGGGAGAAAGTCTCTTAGAGCAGCAGGGAAAGTCTCCGTGCAACAGCTTGTACCTCTATCTATCACGTACCTTATCAGTGGGTGTACGACAAGTTCTTGTACCAAGTCTTCATCTTTTTCTTTGTCTCTTCGTCCTCTTCTGCACTTTCATTTGTGGTTTCTATAATGCTACTTAACAGGCAGGCAACATGATGGCTCAGCCCAAACCATTGCTCGGATTCCACCATTGCAAAGGAGCTGGAAGCAAAGCATATAGGGAAGTTTGTGCATATAGGGAGTGAATGGGATCCGTGCCTGTGTACGTCCCAGAGTGGCTGTAGGAGTTTCTGGGGTCTGGAAATAGCCAAGTCCTCCTCTTTCTAGACACTCTTGTGTCTAAAAGTGCTCAGTATCATCCCCAGCGTTTTACCTGGCTGGATGTTGTATTTCCCATGGTTGGTATTCCCTTGCTTTTCTGGGGAGGGCAGGCTGAACTTGGGACCATTGCAGTGGAAGAAACCCATATGGTGCTGCATGCCTGCAAAATGGGATCCCAACCTGGAGCTCTCCTGTTCCCTCCTCAGCTGAGCCATTTTGTGCCCCACTGCCACCCTATTAAAATAAGCACAAATTGAGAATTAGTGCAGCACAGTGGAAGGGACAGGCAAAACAAGTCCGAGGCTCCAAACAACAAATTATTCTTGAATCAAACATCTCATTAATGGCTGCAGTGTCGCCACTCTGCTTTGCATAATTAAGTTTCATGGGGCGTTACAATTAACAGTTGTGCCGCAACGTAGGTAGGAACAATCTCCCGTTTATTTACCCTGGCTGTATCTGAAAGTGCTGTGTGGTGAATAAGATGCATTTACAAGTAGATTAGGGTGCATTCTGGGTCATAAATTGAGTAAGGCTGTAATTGCTTTCCAACAAAGGAGAGCCGCAAATAAGACAGGCCGCCTCTCTTCCTCCCCCCCCCCCCCCAAAACCCCTTTTTTCCAGTTGATGTGTGTCTGAAAATTCTCATCCCCAGCTAAATAACACAGTTATGGCATTGAAAACCTTGTAGAAGCTTTTTCAACTTGACAGCTCCTACTCTGTAATATTTCAAGGCATATTTTCCCCCTTCTTCTTCTTCTTCTTCGTCTTCCTTCTTGAGACTTTGCTGCAGAGACTTGTTTTAAAACCGCATATTATGGCTTTGTATATTATCAGTCAAATATCCGCATGTGCATCCATGATGGGGAGGGGGAGAAGGGAGATGCTTGGGTTTCAGGCACTTGGAATTAACTGGGAAGGAAGCCAAAATGTCATTAGAAGCACTCGGATACGGCAGAATGCAAACCACCTCCAGCCTATATTCAGATACGAAGGCAGGCCCAGGAATTAAACATTTATCAAGGCAGGGGGATTAAAGCCTGACCACAAATACTCTTCTTCGTGAAGGGCTTTCCCTGCAAGGAAGGAAGGATCCGGAGAGTTAGCAATACCGCTTGCATGCTGTTGAGGAGCAAGAGAAGCTCTCACCGCCTAGAAACTCTCTAGGCCAAATGAGCTTTTCTTGCTTCAAATATTTCTTAATCGTAGTTTCTTATAGGATTATGAAGAGGCTGGTGGAGAATGTTAAAAAAAATGGTTTTTTTCCAGCCTCGTGAGTATTTCTCCGGTGGTTGGTAAGACTTGGAGCCGGAGTAGCTCGAAAGGGAGAGAAAGATTCAGCTCCCAACCAGTTCTGCTGCTCGTTATACACTTAAGGAAAAGCTGCCATTTCCTGCTAAAAACCCATTTGTCTTGCAAATTTCTGTAATGAGCAGATTTTGGAATAAATACCATGTAATCTGCAGTGACAGTTCTCTCATTTCTTTTTTATTAGTTCAGTCTTCTCAGCATCTGAAACACGTAGCAGTGGAGTCTCGGAAGAGGTTTAGGCAGCTCTGTGGGAGTTTTTTAACACCTCGGCACACAACTCTGCCAATCGCTGTCCCATCGCATCCCTCCCCTCTCCGTTACCTTCCATTTATTTATTCAATTGTATGTTTTAGCAGCATCTGTCCGTAGCCCCAGGTACCCTTTAAGTAATTTAGAGTACACACAGTCACGCATTAGCAAGGCATGCCTCGTCACGTCATCCTCAATTCCTACAATTGTCTCCTATTGTCCTGTGTCCTATGGAGCCACAGCCTAATGGGTACAGCCGCCGTCTCGCTCCGTTTTCCATGTTCCCAGATGCCTGGGGAAAAAATGGAAGGGCTTCCCATGCGTCTCGAAGGGGTATCTTAATATTTATTGTATCTATGAGGCAGATTTTTTGATGGGGATTGGTAAGGGTAGAATTTCTCTTTGTCCTAGAGAAGGTCGAACTGGGCTTTCTAAAAGCAGAGGACGAATAGCTTGTTGCGTTTGTCCCACGGCTATGGTCTTGGCCGGTGGGCTGGAGCTCGGGTGGGATATCCCCATCTGGAGGGATGAATTGCGGCAGGTAGAGCTTAGGAAAGATGGATCCCGCTCGCGGCTGTGGCTGCTTCTCCGCAGGCGGTGGGGTGGGTCGAGCAGTTGCTTCCCAGAGAGCGGGGCACCAGGGCTGATGTTGGAAATAGTTGGTAGCGCTGCCTGTTTGGCACTGCAGAGATGGAAAGCATGACATTAGACCTTAGCCTAGGAAGTGCAATATTGCTGTTAGGAAAAAAACTTTGCAAGAAAAAGCAGGAAGCGACTCTCTTGTGCTGGTTTAAGTTTTGGGATGGGAAGAGGCAGCACTTGCCTCTGAAGCTGCATCTTCCTTTTCTGTGGGTCCGAATAGGGGAGGTGGAAAAAACAGCTAAACAAGAGTGCAAGAAATAAATAAGAAAACAAACAACCTGCAGGGTGGCCTCTGTAACCATAGGTCGTTCAAGCTGACCTTTACCAAAGTGTATTTAAAACTTGAGTTTTCCCCTTTGTGTTTCCTCAAGTCTACGAGTGAATTACAAATTCCATTGCTTTTAAAATGCGTAGTGTTATAATCCTTGGTGAACTTAAACTTTTATTTTTATTTCTTCTTCTTCCTCATAGGTAAGTGGCATTTGCTTAATGTTGAAGTATTTGAAGGTCCAGAGTGGGGGATGTAAAACATCCTTGCCTGGTTGGAAGTTCCTTGGCAGGTAAACCCAAATCTTTTTATTTTGTCCCCGTCCTGTCCCCCCCCCTCCCTCCGCCATGTCCAGCCCAAGCTGTTTTCTCTCTCTTCTGATGTTACTGAAGCGGACTGATACTACAGGAGAAGGGCGTGAAGGTGTGCAAGCTTCATTTACAGTTCGCTGCTTTGAGGAGTTGAGTTGCAATTTGGATTGGCAGCGCTGTCCGTCTTCTGCACGGGGTTGAGCATCGCGATGTGGGAAAGTGGAGGTTCAAAATCCCCCGGAAAGGTGATGCTGAGAAGTGCTGTGCTTGATCCAGCCAAGTTTTTCAGCAACGCTGCAAACCGTCACGGAGCCTCTTGCCATCAAATAAACGCAGGGGTTTTGTCCACGCCAAAGCCGGGGTGGGTGCGATTGCGCTGACCTGGGCGGGTTGCCCAGGGGAGGCACTGAGTGAAGTTTTGCAAAGCTTCGGAGCTGTGTTTCTGGGAAAACGATGCTTAAACTTGCTCTCACCTCCCTCTGACCTTTTAAAGCATGGTACCTGCCTCTGCAAAAACAACTATCATGCACATAGCTTTCAAACATTTCCATTGTACGGTGATTTTCACAGTCAGTAGCAGTTCAGAGCGGTTTTGTCCCTCAAATCCTTTTAGCCCCAAACCCCACGCAAGCCGGTATGTTCTTTGCTCGAAGTGCACCCCTCGTTTCATACAGAGCCCTATAAAGCCTGGGCGAGACATCCATATCGCGGGTGCTGCCGGCCGGCAGCGTGAGCTGCCCGGGGCCGGGAGTGATGTGCTGAGCAAGGTTTCGCCGTGTCATATAACTCTCAGTGGCTCATTCCCAGCATGTCACTTTTTCTCAGGTCGGCGTATTATCTCGCCCTGGCAGATGCAGCGAGGTAGAAATACAAGGCTATTTGCAATGCAGTTTATTAAGACGTGTTTTAGAGGCGGTTTGAGGGAGCACTGGCTGGAAATGTTAATCATCATCTCTGACAATGTATTGACCTGCCTTCTGCCTTACCCCGCTGCCTCGGGGAACTGGAGGGGAGCGCCGGCCGGGATATCGGTGTGCTTCAGCCGTGCCTTTCCCCCGCTGCCACCCTCCGCGCTGCCTTTCCCGTGCAGAGCAGAATACATCACTGCTGACAGAGGGAGGAGAAACTTTGCGCCTGTGGAAAAGCAGCTTGTGGGTGGGGAAGGCAGAGGAAAAGAAACTTTTATTTTATTTATTTTTTATTTCCCCCCCCCTTTTTTTTTTTTTTTGGACATGGTAGTTGTCTTGCTGGGAGAAGGGAGTAATCTGACTTCTGTGGAAACAAATGATACTGCATGACTACTGTGCTGCCTTCTCCTGTTCCACCAGAAAAGGTGTCATTATTTTTCCCCTTTTGTTTTAGACTTCTGTGAACCAAAAGGGCTTGAGGATTTTAATGGTCTATCTCAAAGATTGAGAGGCCCTTTATATGTCAAGCCACAATCCCATCCTAGGCTGTACTGGCCTCTGTTTGATTTTATGAAGCTTATTTTGGATAGATGGTATTTTTATAGCTCCTGCCTTGCTTCACCGATGGCCATATTGATGTAGCGCTACAGGACAGGGCTAATAAATAGTTTATAAAACTGTAGGTTCATTCTCCCAAGTGATGTACAGCTGCATCTGAGCAGACTGCAAATCACCGTCCTGGTGATGCCGAGCCTCTGTACCACCACGGCCTGGGGCAGAGCCATGGTACGCCACAAAGGAGGCAGGAATTAAAGCAAAGCAAAGCAAAACTTTCTCTTGCTGAAGCTTGCACCGAATTTTCCCTTACGGTGATGTTTTACCCCAGCAGTGGATCATGGAGCGGCCAGCTTGGCATGGGGTTAGAGCAGGCTCCGCCAGTCATCGGAGGAGCACCCCTGCCCTCAGCCCTGCCCACGGGCTCTGTGGGGATGCCATCGCTTTGGAAAGCTTTTTCTTAGGCTACCTAAAGCCTATCACATCAGTGTCACGATATTATTAACAAAGCTAAATTTTGCTGACAGCACTACCTTCTGTCTTGTGTGGACCTTCCTAAGCCTTGGGATGAAATTGCGCTGAGCGATGGGTATTTGAAGTGCGGTGCTAGGGACAAGATGTGCCTTTCCCTGTGCTGCAAAGTCTCCATACTTGGTTTTGTGTTGGATGAAATATTGCAAGGAGTTTCTTATGGATAGGGACGCAGCATTGGTGGGAGTGTGCTGTGGGGCTCCCATTCACAGGGGGTCAGGATCTTGCCCAGCATGGGACCTTCGTTTAAGCGCTGCTAGCCCTGATGAGCTGCATCTCTTTGTGTCATTGTGCCATCCCCCTGCACTGCTGGTGGCACGTCAGCTCACGAGAGGGGATGTCGAAACGCTCTACCAGCAACTGCCTTGACACTGATGCACAACCTGTCAAGATGGGGTTGTAACGAGCTTGTCGTTTGAGGACCCGAGGAGTCCCCTCCTCTGTGACATGCCAGCCACAATGGCCAGATTTTGTGGTGTGAGGACATAAGAAGCGTAAGATGGACGATAGCTTGGCTGTCATGAACTCTGGTGCAGGAGTTAACGAGCACCCACCTCTCTTACCATTGCTTCTGCCTTTCCTGAGCTGCATTGGCTACTGGGCCATCCACCTAGCGCTTGGGTATGCAGTTATAACAGTAGTGATTATTTTTATCGTCTTTATTTTATACCATGAAATTTTTAGGCATGGCTGCCTAATTTAATACATGGCTGGAAGGAGGTCAGTAGGCTAAGCCTGGCTTTCTGGCAGGTTAGTAGGGAATAAGCATGTCCTTTTGTGTAACCATCTGTTTCTATTAACCTTGGGTGGCTCACATCCCAGGAGATATTCTCTGCCTTTCAGAGACATGAGCCTTTATTTATTCCATGCTTTGCATGGAAAGCTGTTGCCAGGTAGATTATCTCCACCCTCTTCTTTAGGAGAGATTTGACCACTTGGTGACAGGGTGTCCGAGGAGGCTTGGTCCAGTCTGACCAGCTGGATGCGGTTCCCAGGCTTTTCGAGAGCCCATCTCTGGACAAATCCTCTCTCTGGCCCGTGCGTGTACATATCATCCAGCCCTGAAAGCATCTTAGCTGCCTGTGTTGATGCAGGTAGTGTTTGTGTGCAGGTTTGGGTTTACGGGCTGTGTGACCTGATGGGATCTGCAGAAGAGCTTCTCGATGACCCGTCTCTGAGCACGGTGTCAGTGGGGGTTGTACCCGTGGGGTTGATGGGAGCCGGCTCAAACCCAAGTGGAGCCTTTTTGAAGATCCTACCCTGTCGTTTTACTCCTAAATGCTTATTTGGAGAGTTGCCTTTGAGTCTCTGTTTTAAGTGCCGAGCTCTGGAATCTGCTTGGCTTGTTCTTCGTTCTCCATAGCTGTCTTTTTACTTCTCCCTGTGAGCTCTGTGTGTGTGTGAAAACCCACAGCTGTCTGCTTGGATCAAAGGCTTTCTCATGTTGCTTCCTTATGGGTATTAGAAAGACGAGTCTCCCTCATTTCTCCCACTTTTCAATCTTATAACGCTTAGGACTGAAGAGTCAATGAGGCTTTCTCTTCGTGGATGGTGGCACACTCTGTAATGTGGTCCTAAAAGGGACATGAGGCATCTTTATTAGTCTGTGTGTGTTGAGGCCGGGTTTGCTTTCTAGAAACACAGGGGTTGATTAAAGTGCGAAGAGGCAAGGGCAGCAGCGTGGGTGCGAGTTGTACGCAGACACACATATGTATTGATTTTTGCCATGCCAGAAATGCCTTGCATCCCCTTCGTGGTCTGTGCTCGCATTGGAGGGGTCTCCGGGCATTAACGAGCAAAAAGAGTTGCCCTGTCTAAGGACTTTATTCCTTTGCTGATAGCTCAGAAGAAGGAAAAAAGCAAAACCAAGCCACAGCCTTCCCTGCACCCACCATCCACACCCCGCTAGCATTTGGCAAATGATAAAATATTAAAGCCATATTTTTTACTGCTGTGCTCAGTTACCACGTTGTCCTTTTCTTTGGAAAGGAAATGCAGTTGGGGAGACATATGGAGGTGCTTGTTCTTCTTGTTGCCATGGGTATGCCTGCAGTGTCCTCAGACACGCGGCTCTGGGTGCCCAGTTTTGGCTTGGTCCCCTCAGCTCCACCGCTGCCGCGCACATACCAGGGGTGTTAGGTCCGTAGTGCAGGTGCCCTCCCTCTTTAAGAGGCCTCTTATACTGTTTTAGGATATTTTTCCCTGTGAGCTGTATAATTTGAAGGTTAATTTGGCTATTACTACGCTATCACTATTGCTATAGTGTTATTACAAGGGCTTACTACAGTCACTGCTGTGACTGATATTTCTTTAGGTACGTCTTTGTCACAAAGCAGGGGTTTCAGCCTGGCTTAGGGCCACTCAAGCTCTGTTTTATCCAGGGGGAGCTTAGAGCATCCACAACCTCTGAAAAGGTATTTGGGGTGTGTGGGAATGGCTAGGCAATAACCAGAGCAACTCTGCAGGGGTGATGCCTCCAAAATTGGGACCTCCTGAAGGACCTCTTGAAGTGAGTCTCGGGCTCTTGATGAATAACTGGCTATAAGGGATGAGCGGGTGATACCGATACAGCTGTATTGCAAGCGTACATAGTGTTTGATGCCAGCTTGCACAAGGGAAGGTGGGAAGAGACCCATGGGGGCTGCTGTGTCTTTTAATTTGTTCCCTGAACCAGTCTAGGACAAATTGGCGTGTTGGCGTAGGAAACCTTAGGCTGTCCCTGCTTGTTTTGTTCCTAGTTATAACTACCTTATGGTTAAATTTAAAAGACTTCAGTCTCCAGATAGCTCAGCTGAATGTTTTTTTCTTTAGTACTGTGCATGAAAGAGAAGTGCAGCCCTTCTTCCAGCTCTGCAGTAGAGTTCAATGAGAGAGAGATTTGGAGTCGATGCATTTATTAGTAACATTAGGGCAGAGGAATGTGCACAGATACATCGCCAGCTCCACGCTTTAAACTGGCATTTTCCCCCTCTATTTAGATTGCTCTCACTCTTCCTGTGCTGATACAGGAAAGTCCCAGCATGGGATGATGAGATCAAGTGCACGTTGGTAGCAAACGCAATTTGTAAAGCGTTGGTTGTATAAATGACATTCTGTATAAAAGAAGTGTTGCAACACAACCGTACTAATGCAGCCATGTGACACCAATTTAATGCATTTTCCCCATTAAGCTGCTTGTTCAAGACATCTTTTGACCATTTTGAGTACAGCAGTGGTGTGTAAGGCCTCTATTTTCTGAGTATTACTCATTTTGCAGCTAACAGATGTCAGCGTCTATTTGTCCCTTATGGAAAAGCCCCTGTAAAGTTCAATAGGGATTAAATTTGTCAGGCTCTGTAGAAACATAACAGGATTCTATGGAAATTACTCTGCAATCCTATAGAATGTAATAGATAATCTCCTTGTCTCTGGAGGTATTTTAACTCTTGCATAATTGTGGACCAGAATAGAAAATCTCCATTAAATTCAACAAGATGGGTCAAAAAATCCTATAGGAAAATGATCATTTTCTATTAAAATCAGTAGGACTTCTTCATCAGCATGTCGGTCTTCATTGGGAGGTTTTATTCATTTGCCAATCCTACTAAAAAGTGTTTTGTCAGGAGGCTGATACTAGCTTTGTTCTAGGGAACAGTGATTTGTGCATAAGTGATGCTTATGTCCAACGCTCGTATAATTTATGGCGAGGCACTAAAAATTCCCTTTCAGAATAACTGGAGCAGGATGAGGCTTTAAGCCCTGCAGGGCGGAGAAACATTTGCTGGGGATTTGGAGAAGGGGTCTGCCTGCGAAGACACCTCGGCGTGCTGCTATTATGTTATACAGGTCATCAGCAGCCGAACAGCAGACCACAGGCAGGGTGTCGTGTGCGTGCACGGATGTGCCACGGACACAAGCTTTTCTCTGTCATCTCTCTGGCTCCGGCGCTGCTTATCTGAAGTGTTCAGCCCAGGATGCTGCAAATTAATGTTGGATTGAAGCTCTGTTTCTGCTAAACTGCCTGTGGCTGGTTTTGAACGGCTCTGCCGTCTCTTGCATCCGCAGTCTGGCTTTTTGTGGTGCAGCCTGGGTGGTGCGGAGCGTTGGCTCCGCCGAAATCCAGGGCTTTGCTGTTGGAGGTCGTTGCCTCTGCTGCATTGCTGGTGGAGCTCAGGCAACGCACGGGCTGGAGCCGTTAATTACCGAGAGAAGGCTCTGCTTGGCTGGGGGGGGAGTGAAAAGCCACCCCTGAAAGGATCATCTTCCTTTTCTCCAGCCTTGGAAGGTGCCGCTGTGCATTTTGATGAAGGCAAAGCACCCAAGTTATAGGAGCGTTAGCAAAAAACGCTTCCCGCAGATCTTCTGCTGCGTCTGGGTGGCATCTCGGGGCGCTGAGCCCCGCGCCGTACAAAGGGGCAATCTCACGAGGGAGCTTGGTCAAAGGTGGGGACACGAGCAGCGTGGGCATGGGCACAGTGGGTGGATGATGCTGTGGGGAGCAGGTAGAGCCATGCCCATCACCGCTCTCGGGGTCTGATTCAGAGAGGGGAGTGCCGTCTCTGCAGCAGACTGACATGGCAGCGTGATTGCTCTTTTCATGGTCCGTTGTGTAGGAGGATGAGTCATCTTGGAGAAAGGAATTGCTAACTCCTTGGGGGGTATTTACAAAGGATAATTTCAGCGAGGAAGGTTACTTTACTTTGGCAAGAAGCAACGAGAAGGACTTTCTTAAAAGGATGGCGAATCAACTTGTCAGCTGAACGCCGGCTGTGTTGGTGCCGTTGGGGGGGGGACAGCATCCTGCACTGTGGCTGTGCTGGCCAGTGTGCATCTGCCCTCAGCAAAGTGCGACTAGCCCTGTGCTAAGGGATGGTGCGGGTCTGAGTTTTATTCTGATGTCGCCTAAAGCGTTCCTGAGCCTGAGTGAGGGCTTACATCCAGTATGCACAGAGGAAAAGGTTGGGGCAGATTCTGGGGTTTTGGTCTGTACGTGAAACACGGGACACAGATGTATCCCTCCCTGTGGCGGGGAACAGGTCGGGGAGAAAGGTTTGCGTAGCAGAGATGGGATCAGCTGGTAAAGCTGAGAAGGTCCACGGCCGGGAGAAATTTAATGCCACCAGGTGAAGGTCAGGATGTGCTTCTGGATGGGTTGATGCATAGAGACCAGGAGCCAGGTCCGATTTTAAGTGCCTGCATTCCTTTGCACTTCCGCTGTGCAAATGTGCGCAAAGTGAAGACTATAAAAATCAATTGACACGACATATGTAATGGTCTCATTTACTGGCGAATAGAAATGTGTGTAAATCTGGCATTAAACATGAGTTTACACTGCTCCCCTTCTTGGGAGAGCAGTGATTGACAGCGCTGTGTAAATGACATGAAGACGCCAGTAGAAGCTGGGAAACATTTACCCTTCTGAGATACGTGTGTACATTGGAGAATTGCCTTGCCTCACCGTGAGCTTAAACACATCTGGAGGGATCACTTCTTGCACAGTTCCTTGCTGTTGCTTACAATTAATACCTTTGTGTGTAAGAAGCAGTGCATAGAGAAGCAGCCCTGTCTCGAACAAATTATAACCGGTGTTTTCTTTCCTCCTGAGCCATGCTCGTTCCCTCCTAGAAGGTGCTGGAGCAAAAGCCTCTGCAAAACCATTGCGTAGCAGCAGGTTTTCAAACTCCAGAAGGTGGACGCCTGCACGGGTGCGTAGGGGCTGGCTTCTCTTGCTGTGCCCGTCAGCCAGCTAGTCCGAGCCAAAATCCAATAACAGCCATTTGAGATTAAATTCTGAGCACTTGAGTAATCTAAAGCCAGCGAGGAGTCGGTGTCTCAGCAGTCAGTCGAATGGTCTGGGCTGTCATCTTATTAGAGGGAGAGAGAAACTTTGATTTAACCCAAGAGCCTTAATTTTCAAACAAGGAGGTGAAGCAATAATGTTTCCCAACTCCCACTGGCTGTTACCATTGCACAAAATCTTCAGCTTCTAAAATTTGTGACTGTCTTCAGGGTTTGGACTTCGCAGGCAATTTCCTTTTGACAAGAGGATCCGTACAAATCAATTAATGGAATTAGGGGTGGAGAGCAGTAGGCTGCATGGGCGTTTGGGGGGGGAAAGTGCTAGAATAAAATCCCTGGGATTAAAGACAAAAGAGTTGCCATTAGCAGTGTCTGTGGATAACAGTATAGGAAGAAAAAAACCCAGCCAAACCCCAGAACTCCATCGAAAACCCCGGTGAAGTTCCTTCCAGCCCCCGTGACCTGGGTTTCAAAGCTCTCCTCCTCCACCTTTGCAGAGGTCTGGATTTAACTCCGTGTTCCTGGGTGCCCCGGTAGCACCTCTGTCCCTGCCTGGTCCTCGAGGCACATGTTGTGTTAAATCGCTGCCGTCGAAATGTTAACTGATCACAGCCTTCCGAAACGACTGGAAATTAATTGCAAGCTTAAATACTGCCTTGGCCTTTAACTCTGCTCCATACTGAGTGAAGTAAAGGTTTTGCCTCATCAGAAGGATGTCTTTCTGAAGAGGAGGAAGTTGTTCTTTTTCCCGCTGGAATCCATTTTCCTTTTAATTGCTTTGCGCAGAGCCCCGGCACCATGCCAAACATGAGAATCGGCCACGGGCCTTTTATTTATTTAACTAGACATTTATTTATTTTATTGCAAATTCCCGTTTCCTGGCTGAGGACTATTTTTTTCCACCCTCGGAGGCGAGCTTTAAAAATAAGCCCTGGTGTCCTCTCCGCTTTTTTTTGCCGTGCTTGTGAACCAAAAGGGCACTCAGCAAAGAGGTGTGAATTAGATTTCGGTGTCGCAGCGCAGGAGTTCTGGCTACGCCACCTTCCCCCTTCAATGCAATCCTTCCAGAGCTGCTCACTAGCACATCTCACCTCCTTCGCCGCTATTCTTCTCGCATTTATTGCCTTCATTTCCATAGCACGTAGGCACCCGGGCTGCATTCTCATACACAGCTCTCCCCTGTAATGAGTGACCTAGATAGTGCTTTCTTTTTGGACAAAGCAATAAACAATAGCTTTGCTAACAATGTGCTTGGCTGCTACTTCACGCTGAGTAGGGCTTGGACTTAGCATTAGAGAAATATTCACTTGGAGCCAGATTATCTAAGGTACTCGGATGCCCCCTATTACCATAGTATCTGAGCGCCTTGCGGCTTTTGAAGATGCTTATTTTCGTGTTAACCCTGTGGTGTTATCCTTTTTTTGTTTTTTTTAAAGGCTGGGGACTGAAGTATCAGGAGTGCAAGGAAAGCTCTGGGCAGAGGGGCTGGAGTGGCTTTTTTTGGTAGGAAGAGCATTGTGTTTATTTTCAAACAGTTACGCTGGGATGAAGTATGAAGGCGACTGGGCTAAGCGAGATGCTGTGGGGTATTAATGTCAGGACTATTTTGTGCTGTGCCTCTACTATTCAGACCCTGTCTGAACAATTTTCCCTTTGCTAGGAAAAGCTGATGTCCCCCTCCCTGGCTGGCATAAACCGATGGAGCCCAGCTCCATTGCCATCAATGCAATTGCCCCATGTCGGTAAAACTCTCTTAGATGTTTTGGAAGGCTCCAGGGTCCCTTAAACCACATCTTCCTTCCTGATGTGAAATCACCATCTCGTTTGACCTGGCTCATTGTCGGTCCCGTGCTCCTGGAGACGTGCTTCCCCCGCCTCTGCCACGTTGCAGGGCCGATAATTTACTGTACCATGCTGCTTCCTTTATCTCCGTTTATACTCACTTAATGTGGTTGGGAATCCACAAATTCCCTTTTACGCTGTTCTGAACGTAACCTACTAAACCTTAATCATGGTTTGGGGAGTAGTAATTCTTTCTGTTATATGACTCTCTCTTTATTTTTTCTTATATAATTTTTCCTTTAAGAAAAGATCATTAATCTATGTTTCTGAGCCTTCCCATCAATCTATAATTGAATCATATAAAAAAGACTTGATTTTACATCCATATAAGAAAGAATTCAATTCTCCCTAATGCCTGCAGATTTATAAGTCTTAATCTCCAGATTTCTCTTAATTTTTTTTTTTTCCCTAATAACCCAGCTTGTCTGGAGTTATCTAAATTAATTGTGAAGTCGAATATACTGTGATCTGAGGAGATCAGTTATCTTTTCCATAGAGGAGACGCCAACAGCTTAACAGGCCCATCTCGCAGGGAAAACAAAACCACTTCTAATAGCTACCTAACCTTGGTGTGTTGGGAAGCACCCCTCGCAGGCATCTTCAAAAGATGCTCACTTAATTATCGCATTTTAAACCCTGTATTGCACTGCAGGGCTTTCCCCTCTTAAGTCTCGGCTCCGCTATCACCTCCTCCTTTAAAAGTACAAAGGGAGCACGTCGTGCCTTGCTGGCTTGGTGGGCTGGGAGGAGAAACTCTGCCTTTCCAGCCCCGGCTCTGCCACCAGTCTCGCTTTCAAGCCTCAACTGAGTTATTGCTATCGCTTGGTTCAAGGCATCTTCTCTTTTAATAGCAGCAGCCCCCCCGTGGACCACAAAGCCCATCCTTTGGCTTGCGTTGGATGGGTTATACCTGCTGGGGCGGATACCGAGTGCTGCTCTGAGCCCTAATTTTGGGCGAGTGCAGCTTTAGCAGCTTTCGTGGCAGTTTTAGTACACCCAGACAGAGGGGTTTGCCGTGCAGCTGCACTAATGGGAAAGGGAGAGAGCCACCAACTAACTCGCACTTGAATATATCTGTAAGTCTTGGAGCCCTCTGCCAGCCTTCTCTTGAGCTGTGGAACAGTGCTGGGCTTTTTATCCTGAAATTTGGGTGGAGCCGGAGCATCTGTGTGTATAAAGCACGCAGGGATGCAGTGGCTTTTGCTAATTTAATAATGCCCCTAAAAAAATATGGGGTTTGGATTGATGGAAAGCTTCCAGCGCTGCCGGGCTCGTGTATCCCAATGACTCAGGTGGCCCTTGTTTTCAAGCAGAATGGTGTTGGCTAAAGCAACCTTTGCCCCGGCTTCCTCCTCGGCATCTCGGGGAGATCCCACCTCAGAGGCACTCGGGCATCCCGAGGAGCTGGCTGCTTCGTCTTCTCCTTCCTCCTCCTCTGTGCAGCAGAGGAGGAAGACAAAGACAGGTAATTGTGCTGTCTCCGCAGACAGTAAATTCCAGTCGGGGTGTCCGTTTTAAGTGCGCTGATTGGAGCCTTGACAGTGGCATGCATGTGGGAAATTGCTCTGAATTCCTCCAGTCTCCATGGTGTTTAACTTCTGGGAAAGGTGTTTAGAAAAACAACACATCTAATATTTGTTCTAAGTTTCTTGTACTGGGCAGAGGAGCAAAACCTAAGGTTTTGTTGTACGTGCATTTACCAGCTTCCATCCCTGTCTTCTCTTGTAGGCTCACGGTCCCATCTGTTGGAGATTTCTTGCGCTGGTGTGCTTTTTCTCTATTTTCATGCCATGCCTGCACTGCAGAGTCATCCTCTTTAAACGAGACGCGGGGATCTGTTAGCAGGTCTCCTGCTGCGTCTCCTTGCTGTCCGTCTCCCCTTCCAGACATGCCTGTTCCCTTTCCCTCCCTCCCCTCCTTGTCCAGAGAGGGAGGGCTGGTACTGGTTTTGGGTTTTTTGGGGTGTGTAGGAGCTCAGGGATTGCAGGTTCATGGGGTTGGTCAGTCCCCTGGAGCCATGGCTCTGCAGACTCCTGCCCTGAAAGGGAGCACCAAAGCAGGATTAAAGGGCAGGTTTCCCTTGGCCTGACCCCGTCCCAGTGCCCGTGGGCAGGTTGCGTGTTTGCATATGATTACCCAAATAGCCTAACTATCCCCTGGCTCCCAGGAGCGTGTTACTAGTTACTAGGGAAGCTCCCAGATCTGTTGGAGCACTGGAGGTAAAACTGCTGCTTGGAACGGCTGCAGGCAGATTTGTGCTCCTTTTTATTTTATTCATTACTTTTTCTCCCTTCCTTCTTCCATTCTCCTAGTTGCTTTCTGAGTTTCAGATGGATTATCCAGATTGCAAAGCCCAAACCCTCGCCTGCCTGCCAGGTCCTTCTGTTCCCTTCCAGTTCGTTCCTTAAAACAAATGCTGCAGCCCCCTCTTTTCACAGAGCGGGGCCGGAGGGTTTGCACGGGTGCCGCAGCGAAGGTACGGAACAGCTCTGTGCACCCAGGTAGCATGGGTGTCAGGGCTGTGGGTCACCTCTAGGACACCCATTTGTCCCACGGAGGTCTCTGCTGGTAGGTGAGGGCTTGTTTGGCTGCAGAAAGAGGCCAGGGCTTTGCAGGAGCCACTGGGGTGGTTTTGCAAGTGGCTTCTTGCCCCGCTCCCTCCCCGGGAGGGATGCCTCGTGCAGGGACCGCTGCTTCCCCCAGCACAATCTCAGGGCTTCTCCCCAGGGATGCTCGCCCTCCTGACTTGCCCTCGGTGGGGGTTACCCCAGGAGTGTTTCTGGCTGCCTGCCTTCCCTGAGCTTGCTTTCTCCGTGCTCACAATCTTTTTGGAGAACTTTAGGAAACAAGCTGGCATCGGACGGTGTCTCTAAATTTAGAAGGGGATGGGAACGGAACGAAGGAGCGAAGGGATGCCCAGCTCATCACCGCCAAAGTCGCTTTATGTCCCCTTGTCCGTATGGATGATGAGCTGCCCTGAGCAGAGGCTGTCTTGACACCCCCAGCACACGGGGGTCCCATCAGGGCGGGGGTGAGGGTGACCCCACTAGTGATTTCTCCTGGACGTTACTTGGAAAATTGCAGGTTGGGAGACTGTAAGTGCTGCTGCAGCAAGATGAAAAGAAAAAAAAAAAGAGAGTATTTTTCATTACTTTCCCCTTTATTTTGGAGGTAGACTCAGGAATTTGGAGAAGTGGTTCTTCCCTTGAGGAGTTTGCTCTCCAGCTCACTCCTTTGACTTAGCAGAATGGGGATGTTTTCCTCTTTTGGAAGGGAACAGACAAGACCATTTTCCTTCTGTATTGATTAAAACCAACAAACGTCCTTGAGTGATCCTGTGCTTCGTTAGATGGAGGGAGAGAACAAAACCCAGGTCTTTGTTTGCTCATCAGCATCGTGGAGCTTTGCCCTGTGCTGTCTGCAGCACTGGCAAGGAAGAGTGCTTAATCACTGCCACCAGTGGGGTCCACCAACAAGGGCATCTGCTCAGCCTGTGTTTAAAAAAAATAAAATTCAATTACTTTCTTGACTGGGGTCAGAGGGGGAAAAAAAAAAGCGGTGCGATCTACTGACTAGGTGGCCGGACTGTGGATATAAGCCATGGTTTTCAGTCTCAGGACACCGGGCAGGTCACTTTGCCCTTAGCCTGCCTCGATTTCCCCATCAGCAAAGCTTGACGTGTTCATTCCGGCACTTACCTTACTTTGTGTGCAATGCTTTGTACCTGGGGATGAATATGTATATAGAAATGCACCTGAAATGCATAATAGGTACGTATAAGTGCATTAGAGAATAACATCAATTCACTCTCTGCATATTAAATTCAAGGTGATGTCCCTGGTGACATTACTGTGGCAATGAGCCAGATTTGGGGTCCCAGCCCAAGAGATGCGATTTAGGACTCTGTATAGGTGAACACAGGTGTTAAATACTTTCTTGTGATTATACAGCCCTGGCTTGCTGGTGTTTTCAGTGGATGATGGATGACTACTGAACAGCTGAGATTCTTTGAAATGTTCTGCTTGCTGTCAAGCCCTGTCTTTTTGCCTGTCTATCCATCTTCTCAAAATAACTGTGTTCTGCAGTCCTCTTGCACACGTGTTCAGCTGGCTCCGTGGGGAGATCCTTGAGTGGGATAGCTGCAGGACTGCAATGATTAAATTATTAAAAACGGCATTTGTGACACTCTTTCCTCCTGAGGGTCTCAGAGCAATTTGCTGAGGTCTCCTTTACACATGGGGAAAGCAAGGCAGAGCCCGACATTGTGCAGCAAGTCAGGAGCAATTTGGAAATGGAGCCCAACAGTTCTCCCGTTCAGGGGTCGTGCTCCTTTCTTAGGACTGAGAAGAGCAAAGCGTGCTTCAGAGCAGGTAGAAGAGGCATGTGGTGGGCCCTGGAGAGAGGCTGGAAGCTGCAAGATGACAAAGTCAGTCATCGTGTCTAAGCAGTGATGCTGGCTCCGTCCTTCTCCTCTTGCTCCGTTTCTCTCGTTTGTGCTGTTCCCCTGGGAGTCTGGCTAAGGATGCAAGAAATTGCCTGGAAAAGCCATCAGCCCATTTCTAATTCCCTTCTGAATTGCTGTTTCAGGCTCTGCGAGTTTGTCTTAAGCCTGCAACTTTAGAATAACAATTCCGTTTTCCATCATGAGTTGGTTCTTCCAGGTCAAAAGGCTCTTGTGGCTCCCCTAGGCACATCTCCCAGGTTTGGGCTTGATTTCCCACTCAGGTTGTCTGAAGAAGCTTTTTCAAGTGTTGAGACATGGAGTTGCCCACTGCTGGCTGCCTCTGCTTTCCTGTCGCTTGCCTGGAGCATCTCCTGGCTGGCAGCAACTTCGTCTGCTGAACACCAGAGCTGAGGCGAAGCATAAACCATTTGGTAGAGAGGAGCAATGTTCCTCAGCTCTGCTACACACAAGCCCCTCAAGATGTTCAGCTGCCCTGCAATTGGGTAATAAATCAGCTGGAAATGTTAATATTGAATATCATGAGGAAAGTACCGGCCTTGACTTCCCAAACCACTGGGTACTTTTATTTTAATTATAAGGTTGGTGCTTTGTTTTTTTGGTTTTGGGGTTTTTTGTTTGTTTGGGTTTTTTTTCTGTTTGATTTTTATCTGAGTAACTTTGCATGAGCAAAGCTGTGCAAGAGAGTGTCTCCGTGCTTTGGGTTTTTTCCCAAAAATCATAAATATGCGGAGCTTGTAGAAATCATTATTCTCACTTGGAAAGCCCGTTTTTCAAACAGGTAGGAAGAGCAGGGGTTACCGCTAGGGACGGAGCTTGGCATCTGCGGCATGCTCCATCACTCTCCCCTTTCTTGGCCTTTCAGCTGGAGGTATTGAGCCTCACCTTCCGCGCTCAGGATGACGTCTGCAGTTTAATTAGCAACTGCCACTTCCCTTGTAGGAAAGTCCTGCAGAGTTTCATGGCGATGATACTAACGAATGTCTGTGGAAATCTTTCCTGGAACATATGGCAATGAATATTTCTGTTGGGTTCGTTGTCGCTGTCCCACCGAATGCTGTGACAGGGAGATATTTCCCCGTTTTGCTTTGAAAGTCAAACACTCACGCAGTCTGTAATATGTCTGTAGAATTTTTCCATAAAGGTGAAAGGTGTGAGAGAAAAGAAGAATGATTGTTCATCCTTAATTATTGTTTTGCTTTAATGACGAGAAGCCTCGGGCACCAAAGAACAAAGTCTTTGCCTCCTGGTCCCCTCCCTACCCCCTAATACCTGAACTTGGGCTCCTCTCTCTCGGAGCTGCCATGAGCCCCATGCACCTCACGGATGATCCAAGGTACGGTTTTGGCCCTGTTGTGGTCTGACTTTTGGGCTGAAGCATTCCACATGCTGTCTGTTTTACTCTTTCCCTCCAAAACCCATCGCGGAGCAGAAACACCAGTGCAGCAGGATTTGCCCTGTTGTGCCAGCGTGGCACGGGGAGAGCTGTTTCCATGCAAACAGCCACTGTCTCCTGTCATTGCAGTCATATTCTTTTGTCCAGAAGAGAAACTGCAGAATTTTGCTGCACCACAATCAAGGTCTGATCTAAACCTTCAGGAAACCGAGGGATCCTTCAAAGGCAAGTAGCAGTGACAGCAGGCAGGCTGCCTGCCTTTGACCCCAGGGTGTAGGGCTCCTTCTTTTTCTCCGTTATCCTGTTGGTGACTACGGACTTCTGCCCATTGAGCGTGGGAGGGATGCGCAGACTCTTGGCACGTCCCACTCTTTTGCGCTATCCCAGGTCTACTGTAGGTAGAGCCGCATCCCCGGCGATGCCGAAGCTCGGCACCTCGTGTGTTGCGATTGCAGAGGAAGGGATTTCCTGTACCTTTTTTGGGGCTGGTGAGCAGTGGAGAGTCTCATTTGGAAGGGCTATGATGGGAAGCTTGTTCCGGAGGCTTGAGTTTCTCCTGAGCTGGTGTTGAACGCTTGGGCCCCAGCAGCACCGAGTGGTGCAGCGTGAATCTGTGCGAGACACTAACCAAGATGCTGGCCTCTGTGATCCAAATATTTAACTCTTCAGCAGCCCCGTGTGACTTCCCTGCAATTCAGAAGCTCCACTAGCTTGGGTTAAAGGTCCATCATCTGTTGGCTGATGACCCCTGTGTGGGTTGCAGGGTACAGTGGGCATATTTGGACCCGTAATTGCAGCATAACGGGGGATCCTCTCGCTCCTATCTTTTTGGATTTCTCTGTGCTGAGGTGCCCAGCTTGCATAAAAGTGCTCTGCAGAGGAAAAGCTCTTCCCTGTGCACCAAGCCCACTTCTGAAAGATGTTGCGTAAGCTTCTTGGTTAGCAAGTAACTTTTGTATTTAGACTGTAATTGGCTTTAAATTCCAAAGGTCCATTGCTAATGATATTCAGAGCAGTTTAATTAAAGGGGCACTGTCAAGTACTTCCTTTATAGTTTTTCTTTCGTGTGTGCTCTCGGTTGCAATACCCTTTTTTTTTTGCAAGCTTGAAGGTAATAATTAAAGTAATTCTCCACTGATTTTGTCCTTTTCTATTTGGCAAACTTTGATCCATTATTATTTTTTAATGGAGACGAGATTAACATGGCCACTTTTGTTCCGTGACCATTTCAGTTCAATACGGCGCCTTACCGCGCTGAGATCTCGGCGCTCTCGTGCCGGTGGCATCGCTTGGAGATGACATTGATGCAGCTTTGGAGAGGGTTGCTAAGGCAGCCACAGGAGCTCGTGCTCCACCTAAAGAGTCTCAGAGCTGCCTTATACGCTGTTGGGAAGAACCCAAATCTTTGGTGAAAGGTGGGGTTTTCAGTTCCTCAGAGTGAGATGAAGACAAGTCTCTCCCTCACTAGGAAAGCACATCTTTGTGTATGTAATGTTTTTTTCCAAGAAAAAAAAAAAAATGTATTTGCAAGGTGTCAGCTCATAAAAGAAGCAATCTCATGATCTAAGTTATAAAAATGCTCACTTCTAAGCTGTCTCTTTGCAGTTTTCAACTCCGGGCTTAAATTGGGGGTAAATAATTTGTCTAGGACTTCAAACTCCCTGGTTTCCCTGCTTGTTAAAGGGGAATAAACAGGGCTGAAGGATCGCAGCTGCCTGTCCTACGATCAGGGGCTTTTGCAGCAGCTCAGCTTGCTCTGCGTGTCTCCTCCGTAGGAAGAGCTAAGGGATGCTTGTCCCATCTGTGGCCTTTTCCCTGGAAGTGCTGTCTGGAGGAAAACTGTGCTGTGTGGTGCTAAGGGAGTGGGTGGGCTGCAGCAGCAATGTTTTGCCTGGGTTTCAGGCTGTGATGTGCCTCCAATTAGCCTTGGGACCCCACGAGGTGGGTTGGGAGGGAAAATAGCGACCGACCAAAAATCCTCTGCGTTCACCAGCTGCTGCTCAAAGCTGCTCTGTCTTCCTTAGAGCAGCCAAGCATGGAGAGCGCTATTTAGATCCGCGAGGATAAGGCAATAACCATTTTAAGAAAGATATTCGCAGTGGGTCAAATTTTAAACAATGAGAGTGTTTCCACATGGCAGCCTCTGCCAATAATTGCTTGTAATTGCTTTCCCTTCGGTGCTGCCTTTGCCCTCTCTCTTTCCCGGGAGCTGCTGTCCCCTGTCCACCCCGCTTGGCTTTCTCCCCACCTCGTGCTGAGCAGGAGCACGTTTGCAGCAGGGTTTTTTCTGCAGACACTGTAAACCGCTCGATTGCATCTAGAGGGATAAAGGGTTCCTGCTTCCCATCTCCCGCATCAAATTATTTGGCAGCTGGTTATTGCAGCAGCAGTGAATTCGCACGAGGTTCCTGTTGAGGTGTAGCTCAGGTCTGAGTTGCTGGAACCAGCAGCTTTTTTTCCTCCGGGCAGTGAATGAAGGTGCTAAGTGCGGGGTCCGAGGGGAGGTCAGGGCTTTCTGGAAAGACCTGTGCAACCTGGGCAGTGGTATGCAGAAGTAGCATGCGTAGGGAAGGGTCCATGCATTGCAAGTGAGCACACAAATCCTGATTCTGGTCATGCCGCGGGGAGTATTTATGTGCGGACAAGGAGACCACGCGTACCTATACAGAGACAGGAGCCAGCTGGGCTTTGCATCGGGCTGCAGATATCTGCTCCACCGCCGGGGTGCAGCACCCTGTCTGAATCCAGCGCTGGGAGTTTTGGGGATGCTTTGGGTTGGAGGCACTGCCAGCCCCAGCCGTGCTCCGTGGGCCACCGAGTGGGAAAGTCCTGGTGGGTGCAGGCAGAGCCAGGCATGGTGGCAACCTGCCTCTGTCCTCCACTGAGCTGGCCAGCCCTCGAAGCCATGCTCTCGTTTAGCCCATTAAGGCTGGCTTTCGTTTTCCCTGGTGAATCAATTTCTCAGTCTTTAAATGGTACCTTCCTTGTGCTAATCATACAATAGGACTACTAATGAATGTCTCAATTATTTAATGTTTGAATCGAGTAA
Source organism: Haliaeetus leucocephalus (assembly GCF_000737465.1). Taxonomy (NCBI): domain Eukaryota; kingdom Metazoa; phylum Chordata; class Aves; order Accipitriformes; family Accipitridae; genus Haliaeetus; species Haliaeetus leucocephalus. Next base: position 2,845,944 of record NW_010973209.1, on the reverse strand, counting down.
TTATTTTCTTGAGGTAGCAAATTGGAGTTTTCAGGAGGAAAAATACCATCTTCCTCTTCCCCCCACCCCGTCTTTGCTGCTACATAATTAAGTAATTGTATAGCCAGTGATTTAATAGCTACAAGATCAGGAGTGACATATTTTATTCATTTTAAGCAGGACTGTTTCTCATTTCTCCTCTTTCTCTCTAGGAGAAGCCCTGGCCACCCTCTGGGAAGGCAGGGAAACCAGCTGCAAAGCTTTACCATTGCTTCTGTGGCATTTCTATCAGCGTTTAAAGATTTTTCTCTTCTGCACTGAGCTGCCTCACGCTGGCTGCCAGTGGGTGCTTTCCCGGGGAGGGTTTTCTCGGAGGGATGCTCTCTGGGTTTGCTGCGTATCACCACCACGGGCTTGCGTCCCATCCTTCCTGCATGCACATGGGCTGTGTCTAATGCACTTTGTCTAACACTCTTGCATTTTTTGGTGTGTATTTGGAGGGAAGGGAAGAGCCCAGACACGGAGTATCGTTTAAGTGGGAGCTGTTTCTGCAGTCAGTGGTTGGAAGACAGCCCCCCCACCCCAGACAGTGCCCTGGTCAGGGGATACCTCCCTTTGGAGGAGACACCCACCGTGGCACAGAGCGTTTGTCACAAATCATCCCCGTCTCGCTGTCGGTGAGAGATGCTGAGTGACAGTCATGCTTGTGAAAACCTCTCTACTCTTTTTAAATAAATAAAGAAGTTAATCACTAGGGAATTAACGTGCTCACATGTTGAGACATCCTGGGGATGAAAAGAAGCGTCTAAGGAACAAACATATTTAGTGTCAACTGAGCGTATATCTGAATTACCCTCATTTGCTCGCATGTTAGCTGTACATGGGTATCAGTGGTACACAATATGCGAAGGGCCGGGTGGTCATCTGTACAAATAATTCACCTTCCCTGCTTGTTTTTCTTCCACTGGTGGATGGACTGTGCTCTCTTCCGAGCAGGTTGCTGTAGCTGGGTAATTTTTGCTGGTGGCACTTGATCTGTAGCTTGTTTGTAGGTAGTTGCTTGGGAGTAGAGACTTCTTGTAGCCATAGAATGACCTGATAAAAAATGGATGATGTGTCATATTCTTGTTCTCCTGCCACAGACAGAGTCCCAGGCAGGCTGTGATTGCTCCTGCCTTGGATGAACGCAATGTTAAGCTGTGCTCCTGGCGTGAGCGTTCGTGACTGTGAAGCTGAAATGGGCTTTCTTGGCACGTTCCCCCAGATTTCAGACAAGTTCCCAACAGCCAACTGATTGGCGAGAGCGCTGGCAGAGGGGGAGCACAAATGTGCTGTGAATAGGCATCGGAGGGAATTCATTAACAGGACTTAATTAGCGAATTCTAAGTGGCAGCGCTCCGGGGAGGAGCGGGGCTGGACCCGTGCGGGTCATGGTGAGCATCCCACCAGCCGGACGGGTGTAAGGTAGGGATGTGCACTCAGGGACACGCACACATCTGTGCCTTCTGGAAAAAGCCACTGTTGCAGGAATTAGGTGTGGATCTGCGCAGACACATCCCCGCACGGGCGTCCTGCTTGCCGCCGTGTCGCTGCCGGGAGTGACAGAGCCGCTGTCTCCTGTGACAGGGTTAAACTCCTGTGACGGTGAGTGATTACTCACCAGATGACAAATGAGCTGAGGCTGCAGTGGCATTGTAACTAGATTTTCAAGGGCTTGGTCTGTTGTTAAAGGAATAGTGACTTGCTCGTAATTGTTTAGTTAAAACTTTGTGTCGGGGGCTGCTTCCTCTGCAGCATCATGACTGTGGCTTCTCACATCTCTCTCCAGCCACAGCTTCAAATTTTCCACCGTGTTTGAAGCCCCCTCAGATGGGAATCTTGGTGGCCTTGCCATAACATCAACCCCTTTGAGGCCCTGGGGATTACACGGCCCTTAAATGTGGTGGCCACCCTTTAAACCCAAACAGGGGCAGTGGTGATGTCTTCAGAACCTTTCCAAGGTGTTTTAAAACACTGCTTTCTGGTGTCCTTATTTAACACACACGTCGTAATTAAGAAGAATTTCCTGTACTCCTCTGGGGCTCCTGAGAAATTTGAGAGCTGGAGGGTTTTGTATGTTATGTTAACATGCTTGTTAAAAAGAATAGGTCTCCTCGGCAGAGCTGAACAGAGCCCAGACACCAGCTGGGGCAGCTGTAATGTTGGAGGACCTTTGGGAAGCATGAGCGTGGGATGGATTCGGCCGTGTGGGAGGGACTGCAGGTATTTGCCAGTGCTGTGCAAGGAGAAGAAGGAGGGGAGGTCTGGGTCCTTTGCTTTGGGTGTGAACAGTGAGCTCAGGTGGTCACAGACGGCATGTGGGTATACCTTGTCCTCATGTCATCTTGCAGGGTGACTCACCTTCGTGGCTGGCACTGAATTTGGGGCGAGCTGGTGGATGCCGAGTATCCTGACTCTCCATTTCTGGTTATCCTGAGCCATCGGGCCATGTGCACAGCAAAGCTTCCCGTATCATTAAACGGTTTAAATCATTCTTCAGCCTGGGCATGGGTCTGCGTTCCTCTACCCAAACGAGTTTAGCCGTTCAGTTTGGTGGCCGTGGGCACGGCTGTAGTGCCAACTGCTACGAACCCTTGGGTTGCGCTGACCAGAGGGCAGGAGGAACCTGCCAATGGCATTTGCTTCCCAAAGCCTCCTGAGAGTTTTGCTGTTTGTGGGTCAGGATACAGCCCATCCAGGTGGTTGTTGTGAGCTTACTGGCCCTGTGGGCTGAGACTCAAGAGCTGTCATGATACTCCACAGCCTGGCCAGGAGGGTGCAACCATCCTGCTGGATGCTGTTGGGCCAAAGCACTGTGCTGGTGGCTTGAGGCCTTTCTTTAGCTGGGCTAAAGTCACCATAGACTTGGGTGACTCTACGGTCACCTCCTAAGTCAGACACCATAGGCAGATTTCAGCTGAAATCTCAGCAGCATTGCTGATGTCTGGGGAGGAGGAAGGGACTGGTTTTTCTCGTGGAATATCAGCTTGCTTGGGGTTTTTTTTGCTTTCTTTTTAGTTCAGCTTTGCACAGCAGTTATTGATAATGTTAGGAGCTAGCCAAGGGTTAGATAGCAAAGAGGAACTTGGTGAGTCTTCACCTGGGACCAGCCTGCCCTTTCCCTTTATGGATCTGGTGCCGCAGCGCAGCTGTGTGCAGCTGTGCTTCTGCACTGCGCCTCACGTACAGCCTGCAAGAGACCCCGACGTCTTCCCGGCAGGACTTCCCCGCAGTTGCGCTGCGGTGGTGAGAAAGCTTGGATTTATGTGTCTTGACTTCCCGTGCCCACTTCTGCAACTGGTGGACAGCCTTGCCTCTCAGCTATGCGTTACCCCATCCTCGACACTTCCCCGAGCATCTCTGCTGCCGTCAACGCCGGGTGAGTTACTGGGTGTCCCTAGCGATAACCGTTACCAGATGTTTACACGTCTTGAGATGCCGTCGCCAGGGCTCCATTTCTTATGCCTCATTTCATAGGGAGCATTTGTATTTTGCAAAGTTAACTTCCCTCCCTAAGTTCGGCTTTTCCCCGGGGCATTGCTGTGGCGTGTACTCGTGTATTCCAGCAGCCGCTTCCCGTGGTGGGGCACTGGGATGTGCTGGGAGCATCCAGCTGTGCTGGGAGCATCCAGCTGTGCTGGGAGCATCTGGGCATGCTCAGCCACTCCATTTTGGGCACCTGAGTGGTCGTTTAGGACCGGAGGGTGCCGGAGGGAGGCATGTTATGGGGCTCCTGTCCCCTCCAGTGACTTGGCCCCAAGATGAGCTCTGCAGGGAAGCGCGTCTGTAGTGACAGCACTGGGCACGACGGGCAGTGCCCAGGCGGAGGGAGACGGTGGGCTTTGCAGGGAAGGGACAGCTTGGAAAGGCACTCTGGTGTGAAAGAAAAAAGCAAGACGTTGTGTTTTGAGACATTCCCCACATGCAAGGTTTTTGCTTGCCTGTGTTGCAGTGATCCCAATTTAAATCCTAAACAAATCTGAGTTAAATAACTTTTTGGAGTTGTCATTAAAGGCCACCTTCTCGGGTTTGTTTCTGTTTCTTCCCGAAGGTGAAAGCTGCGGGAGTCCCTAGTTATCTTAATTTCACCTTGAGTGTTTTTGGCTGCAGACTGTGGCATTTGGCTTTGTGGAGATGATAAAATCTAAGATTTCAGTCGTGAAGGTTTCACTCAGCTGAAAATCCCTGTTGAATGAGGAGCATGGGATCAGACCCCTCATTTAGATCAATGGTTCAGAAAAAAAAAAAGAAGAGAGGTGCACTATGAGCCTGTGAAGAAAACCTGGTCGGGGGATAAGGGAGGAGGGGGAGAGCCGAGTTAATGGACGAGAGATATCTCCAGCCTGGAAATGGATGAAGGGAAAGCGAATGTATTGCGCCTCATCCTCCTGGGATTAATTTTGAATATCAAACGCTTGATCTCGAGCCGTTCCTCAGGCAGCCGGTCATGTTTCTGTGAAAGCTGTATTTTGAAAAGAATTTTTCTGATGCTTTAAAACAGAGGAAAGCAAAGCAAATGACCTTATCCTGCTTTGCATTATGTCACACTCGATGATATTCTTTTGCAGTACTTGCAGCTAGCTTGACACATCGAGGCAGACAGCCCCTTATTATTAAATCTGTTTGCAAATGTGCTCAGATTGCCCTTCACATCCACCCCTGGTTATGAGCGGTGGCAGACCGTGGCTGCAAATCGCAGGTCCCCGTAAACACGCACCGAGCTGCCTCCCCTTCTCCCCGCCTCCCGACTAAGGTTGTCAACACTTTAGGAATTAATAAAGTGTCCTACTGGAAAAGGAAAGTGCTTTCTTCCCCCTTCGTCTGGTATGTTAGAGGGATGGATGGGAAGGTTCCCTTTATGGCCTCTTCCCATGGGTCCTCCTCATCCTCCCGCCGGCTCTTTGGACTCCGCAGCTGAGATACTGACCTTATTAATCTGCCAGCGCAGCCGTCCTATAAATGGCAGTGAATAACCCAGGCCCTTTTAAGCTGTGTCATCTCTCCCTCCAGGTCAGATCAGGCCAGCAGCGCCTTTTTTTTTTGCCGTCCGTCAAAGCTGAATCAATAGTGCCTCATGCTGCTGAGCCTTGCTATTGCTGCCAGCGGCCATTCCTCTCCCGCATGCTGCGAGGAGCACGCTTCCCTGCGAAAGGCCACGTTGTTTGCTCCGATGTACGTCTCTTCCCGAGTAAATCCACCGTGTGAAGTACCTCTGTCCTTCCCGTCAGCGTCGCTTGATTTGCCTCCAGCGGCAGTCGCTGCGGGGATGCCTCTGGTGCTTGGCTTCCTCGTGAGCTAAGGGGAAAAGTCCTCCCAAGAGACAGCTAAGGGAAAATTTTCTTTCCTAACTCCAGGCCATTGGTAATTGGCCTCGGACCTCTACAAAGAGCTGTCATTAAATAAATACCAGGCTGCCCAAAACCACAAGTGGGAAAGACTCCCAGGGGTTTTGCTTTGACCTCCATTTGGATCCTAATAGTTTTTTATCCTACAAGCAGGTCTTTGGGCTTCAATATTCGTGCTCATGTCTGATGCTACTGCAAAACCTGATAATCTCTGTGCATCGCTGGTAGCTTATGGCAAAGGCTCCCAGAGCAGCTTGGGCGTTTCTGCTGAGATGTTGTCTATCGCTTCCAAATTTGTTGGCTTTCAGTGTCAGTGAATACGTGCTTTTCATTACAGGAGGGTGAATAAAAAGCACCACTTAACCTTATTTTTTGTTCTGCAATCTTTTTTTTTTTTTTCCCTCCTTTCTTATCCTCCTCTTGAATGATACACCCCCAATTTTTTTTCATTTGGTATGGAAATGTGTTTAGGATCAGATTTTTTTGTTGTTTCTTCCTATCCCTTTTACATACATCTGTCTATCCGATGCTGAAGAAGATCTTGCAAGTTGAGAATGTTGTTTTCTTCCATGATAGCATCAGAATATTTTCAGTTATTGTTCTCTCTCCCTTTCTCACTATGTCTTGCTTTCCTGGCCACCGTTGTCTGTTGATCAGATGGTTTTGTTAAGTTGTCCAGAGCGATGTGTAGCTTTTTTGCTTTCCCTGAGTGGTTACAATTAAGTTAGAATCCATCAGTGTGTATGAGTTGTTGGAAATGTTGCTTTTGATAGGCATTACCTTGTACTTGTCTGTATTAAATTTCAGCTGTCATTGTTTTCTTAATTGCCTGTGTTAGATAATGTTGAATTTCCCACAGTCCTCTCCTTCTGACTAAAATGAATAGCATTTGTATCGCAAATGCTTCAAACTTGACACCTTTTCTCCCCATGCCATTTAAAACTTCACCCCAGCTCGGCTGATTTAATCTGCTATCAACTTCTCATCTTTTTAGTCATTGCTTGCTTTCCTTTCCATCTCTCTGTCCATTTGCTGCTGGTTGCTGCCTGCTGGCCTCAGGGGGTGTTTTCACCGTGGCAGGAGGTGTTATGCACCCCTCGGATTTATCTGGGATGGGTGAGGAAAGCTCCAGTTTCCTGAAGGTGCAAGGGTGGAGATGTAGCACAGGCGGTGTAAACCCTGCAGGATCTCTGGGACATGGGCTTGGGCTGTTAAACCGTGATTTTTCTCAGTCGCGGTGGCTTGAATCTAGCTACCGTGCATGTCGTCTTACGTCCTCCTTGCCGTGTCGCTGTCGTGCTTGGGATCTGCCTGATACAGGGGTGGGAGAGGCATGACTCAGGAGATCTGACTTTTATTTTTCACTCTCCCACATCCCCGCTTTGTATGGCTTTTGACAAGCTGCTGCTCTTCTCCAGCTGCTGCCTGGTTTGTGTACTTTACGCTCCAAATTCCTTGTTCAAATGACATCCCTTCACAAGGCGTCTGCAGGAAGATGTTTTTCATCTTCATAGCCTGCTGCTTCTTCAGGGGTACTGGTTATTATTAATTAAGACATTTTTGAAAGTCCAATAAATTGTACCTGCTTTTCTTGAAGGTATTGTTGCCTTCCTCAAAGAACTGTAATAGATTAGAGAGGTGTGACTTTATTTTCTAAAAGCCATGCTGTTTGCCATGTCATGTTCATCTAGGTAGTTTATTACAACTTTCAAACCACTAATTTAACAAGTTTACTTAATGTTGAAATAAGCCTTTGAAGTCTGGAATTATCTGTTCACTACCAAAGCAAGGAGTGATCATCTCCGTGCCAGCAAAAATTACTGAGTGAAATTGTGTGGTAATTTTAGTCTTATTTTAGTTTTCAGTCTATGAAAGTTTCTTGGTATTTTTAAGTGACATGAAAGGATCTGCTTTGTTCTGGGTTGCCCAATATCCTCTACTGCAGCAAATGAAACCATTTGGTAACGTGGCGTTTATGAGAAACCTATTATAGCTTTTCTCCCGTCATAACACCTCTTTGAGGAGGAACTGGACGGCATGTTAGCTGGTTGGCAGACCAAACCTTCAGAAGGGGCTGGAGGACCGTAAAGAGGTGGGAGAGACCTCTGGCATTGCTCTTGAAACAGATGAAAGGCACAGAGAGAGTTTATGGACCCATCTGCAGGAGGAAGGCGGCAAGCTTGCCAGTTCAGCGAAGCTCAGTTGAATCCTTCCTAGTCAGGGTAGATCCAAAGTTAATCACTAGGAGGTATGTTGGTATTTTTATCGCCGCATTTATATTTTATGGAACCATCTGGTCCCATTAAAGCTTTGAAAGTCAGCTTAGTTGTATTGAGTTTCCCAGGAACTGAGAAGAAGAGGAGCCAGGAGTAGGTGAGGTGTGGGGATGAAGCATGTCTCCTTGCAAACCGGGCACCGATAAACTCGACAGACCATCAGGGTGTGAGGAATGACAGAGATTTCTAGTGCAGCATTTCACTCCTGAGTGGTAATGAGGCTCCGTGCTGTGTCTCCCCTGAAGGTAACTGGTTTTCTAGCTAAAACGTTCCTGTCCGGTGAAACACCATCAGCATCTTCTCCTCTGGGATTACTCAGAGAGAAGGAGACCTTGGTAACTCTTTGTGAAAGCCACGGTGACAACTTGAAAAATGGCTAAACCAGAAGGCGAGTGCCCTTCCCAGGCAGATGCTGTGATGAGTTGCTCCGGGACATCGATGTCTCTAGCTGGGTCCCATCGATGGCCCCATCCCCGTGGGGCGCACAAAGTGGTCCAGCTACCTCATTTCCCACCTTGCTTCCCCTCTCTTGTCAGCTTTTGCAAAGCCGGCTGGATAGCTGCTGTCAGGAGAGGAGCAGGAGCTGCAGCCCTAGCACGGGCAGGCTCGCTGCTGGAGTCGTTGCTCTTGTGCTCCGGTGATGCTGGTGATGCCAATACTGATGGCAGAGCAGCTGTGGAGTTATCAAAACTTGGAGCTTTCCTCTTCTCGTTTCAGTGTTTGCTTGCTTGGGCAAGGCTCTTGGAGCCTGCCAGTCCCTTCCCCATCCAGCACGTTGCCTTTCCAGGGCTATGGCCTGGAAAAATGGGAGCTGAGGGGCATGCAGGGACTAAATTACCCTCTGCTCAACAGCGCTGGTGGCTTTCCCGGAGCTGGCCTGGCTCACACCGAGCTTTGGTGGTCGTGCCGGTGTGTTTGGCTGGGACACGGTCCTGCTGTGCCGACTTGGGATGCACGTGGTTACTGTACGAATCATCTGCTTTTCGGTGTGTTCCCAACACGTGCGGTGATGGGAAAGGAATACGTGGGTATTTTGGTTTTTAGCGAGCACCTCAGGTGTCATGATAATTTGACAATAGAAACATTTTTCTTTCTGCTGCAAACAAAACTTGCTCTTCTTAGCTGGATGTGATGGTCCCCTGCGGATTTGAAAGGCACAAAACAAAACTTGTATTGATTTATTCCAGAGAATAGCTTGCGTTTCCTCTGTAAATGCTCCTGCAACCCCCTGTGATTTTTCTCAAACACCCCTAACCTGAGTCCACCACTTGCTCCTGGGTGAGGATCTTGCAGCACCAGGGTATGGTAACCCCTTGCTCCCTGCAGGACTGGGAATGAGTGTCTGAGAAGCCCCTTGAGATGCTGACGAAGGTGCCTGCAAGGGAACCTGTCAGTTCCTTGGCAGAGGGAGGCTTTTGCAAACCAAGGGCACCTCCTCTTTGCAGTAAGTGATATTTCGTGGCGATAACTTGGCCTAGCTTATCTTGGTCACGATTTTTCTTCTTGCGCCCGAGTACCTCGGAGCTGCTGATAATGCTGTGGCTTTGGGGCAGCTGCTCTTGAGCGGTGCTGTCCATGTTAGATTTGAGCAAATAATTCATGTAAGCAATTTATTCATTGAACTCACCAGTCTCAAGCTTGGTGTGTGTCTGCTGGGCAAGTTGCTATTTCCTCCAATTTATTAGTCGTGGAGTAATATGCTAATGTACATTGAGACTTATGTATGAGAAAGCACTTGTAATTCAGAAAGCTGGGCTGGCTGGCGAGCTCGGGATGGCAGATGTGGGCTGGTGTCCTCCCTCCTGGCAGGGCTGCCCTGATTTTTTGGGGGGAAAACATCCTTTGGATGGACGCGTGCTGGCCGTCTGCAGGCTTTTTTTTTACCCAGGTGTTTGCAGGAGGTGGGCGCTGGAGGTGTTGCAAACCAGGGGGGGAAGCCATTTGCTGCTCAACCCTGCTTTTGCAGCGCTGCTCTCTGCTGAGCGTGCGAGGGGCTCTGGCCTTTGGGAGGAAGAGGGGCTAAAGCTGTTTATAGCCTTAAAACAGCGTAGGCACAGGGCTTTTCATTCACCCTCTGCTCCTCAAAGGCTGGGGGAATTGGAGCTCCTGTTATTATTTAAGTGGCTTTCCAGCTGCTCCTTCTCATCCTGTCATCTCACTGCCCGTCTTTGATTAATGACCAGACTGTCCGTTCCAGTGCTTCTCTCTCTCCTTCACTTAATTCCCTTTCCCCCCCTGCCTCCCCTTTCCCCTCCACTTCTGGGTTGTTTTTTTTTTTCCGCCTCACACAAACTGCTGATCTAAATGTTCAAAATAAATTATGCTGAATAATGGATGAAGACAGCTGCATAATTTATGGTGCCACAGGGTGAGGCAAAGCCATGTGTGCTCTTCCTCCGCTTCTTACCCCCTGTGCCATCCCATGCCCTTTCTCCAAGCAAACCAAGGAGGTGGTAGCACCAGGTTTGCTGCAAACCATAGCCTACTGAGGGTGGCTGCTCTTTAGATCCCGTGTTAACTCAGAGAAGGGATTTAACATCGCAGGATTATGCACACAGGGGTGTTGTGGCCATCGGAGATGCGAGATGCTGATGTTCAGCTCATCAAAGCTGGTCCCTGCCTGCTGGGGCAGAGATAACAAAGTTTAATTACTCAGCCCATGACGTTCCCCTCCTTCTGCCATTCTGGCGCAGGATTGTGCTGCTGGAAGAGGTTTTAAAACCAGGTGGCAGGGGTGGGCTTCTCCGTTTTGGGTCTTGCTTTGCCTCGAGTGTCGGCATGAGAAAGTCTTCTGAAGTCCTGATGTTAGTTAGCATGGTTCATTTTGGCAAGTTGGGACAATTTCTTCTGACTTTTATATTATATTCAGAATTTCTTTCCGTAAGGCTATCAGATGTAATTATAATATGTTGAAATGCAGTACTTCAACCTTATAAAAAATAACATTTTGATAATTTTTCACTGAAAATGTCAACACAATCAATAGGTTCTTGCGAATGTTTTGATTTCATTAAATTCAGCTGATTGTTCTGCTGGCATGTTTTAACCCACACTAAATATCCTTTTTTCCATATTCGGATGAACTTAGATAATAAGGTTACCTTTCACAAAGCCACATGGTGATGAAGAAGAGCTTTTTAGCAACAGCCCTCCACGTTCCTTCGTAAAAGGATGAAAGAGTGGCAGAGATGACGGAGACAGTGAGGGGAAGAAAAAAGGATAGATGGAGAGGCATCATTTTTCTCTATCCAAGTTTATTATCCCATCCATTTGCCTCTGTCTTTTTCTGATGTCTTGTCTATCAGCCGCTAAAACCTAATTCTGTAAGAAATAAATACAACTTGAGTAAATTAAGTGAAAAGGCTGCACAGAACCCAATTACTCTCTGTCCCCTGGACGCTTGGGAACGGAGTTCATTTCCCTGTAATGAACAACGCGGTGAGTGACAGCCTGGCAAAATGAGCCGTGGCTCAGAGCTGCTTTCGTCCAGGGCAAACACGAGGGTATGGAGTAGTTAGGAAGGGTTATGTCCGTGTAGATGGAGATGCGGGGATGCAGGGTCCTCCTCTGGGATACTCCAGCTCGTGGGAGCACACGTTGCCTCCTTGGCCAGCCCTGGCTGGCTTCCTGAGAGAGATCATGTTTATTATGGAAGCCATTTGTTAATAAAAATCAGAGCAACAGAAATGGTTAAAGGTGCCCAAGCGTTTCCCTTCAGGCTGTCCTGGTTTCATTTGCTTGAAGCTCTTGGCTTCCAGGCTGGTTTTGTGCAGGCAGAGCCTGTGAGGAGGGAGATTTGGGAGGACTGCTCCGGGCAAGGAGCACTGCCTCGCAGCCTGCGGGAAGGAAGACAAAAAGATGTAAAACCAAATGTATATGGGAGCTAGAAAGTGGTACGGCTAAGGAATTGACCTGGGATGCAGGACTCGTCCCTGCTGTGTTGCAGCCCTGACTGCGTGACCTTCAGCAAATTGTTTTACAGTCTGCTTCTCTCTTCCCCAGCAGTGCGTCATTTTGCTCACTCTTCTTCTCTGATTGCAGGCGGGTTTGGTAAAAGATTTTGTTCCTCTGTGTGTGTATTGAACTTTGCACAAAAGCCTCTCGTTCCAGCTGTTGCTGTAATACATGTAGCGTGCTTTGTAAGGAAAAGGAGCGTACTGGAATAAGGCAGGAGGGGACCCACCCTGAACCCCTCCGCTTGTTTTTTGTTCTGCGTGGGCACATGCAGCGGTCTGCGTTTGTAAGACTAAACCCAAGAGCTTGCTCAAGTCAAATGGAAGCGTGCGTGTACATGGGCATTAAGAGTTTCGTAGGAAACCGGAGGGCAATGGATGGAGTGCAAGTCTCGTGTAACACAGGAGTTGATTTGGTTGCTGTGACGCTGGTGACTGCAGAGTTGATAGTGTATGTTGTTACCATCAACACGAATGAGGATGAGTGAAGGATCTTGCTCATTCCCTTTGCCTTTTTGGATGTATAGACTCTTTTATAGAGCTTCCTGAACGTTCCTCCGAATGAATAGGGATTGTCCAGGATACTGGACTTCATGGGCTATCGCCCTACGAGTCCCTGCGGTACATAGCCAATCCCTGCTGTGTGCTTGTTTTAAGTTAGGGATGCCCGCGGCTAGTCCGAGCCAGCACAGCTTGTTTGCGGGAGTTGTTGTGGTGCATCGAGTAATAACTGCATGAGAGAAGGAACTTGCAGTGCTTTATTATGCGTAATATCCAGCCGGTGAAAGACAGCTGCTGCTGCTCTATGGAGTATTACATCCCCATAATCAATATCAGGGAGGAGGAACTGTTGGGCAACCTGTTCCCTATTATGGGCACTTAAGCAATGCTTGGGTTGACAAAGAACCTTGTACCAACTGCAGGCAGCACATGTTCAACATGCTCCTCGTCTATCAGGGAGCGATCCAGCCAAATGCCCAGATGCTCTTGACAGCTAACTTTGGAGAGGAGCAAATGACAAAGCAGCCTTTTCAACAGGGTGAGCCTCCTTTTGCTTTGGATACTCGGTGGTCCGCTTTGCTTGAGTCTTGCGACCCAGGGCAGGGAGACTGACAGTCAGCTGCAGTTAAGTGAATAAATATCAACCAAGCAGGCGACTGGAGTGGTGTGATCTGATGTCAGGTGTGAAGGACTGCGAGCCAGGACTGCTGGGTTATTTTTCTGGTGCTGCCACTGATTCGTTTTGACTTTGAGCAAGTCATTTAATCGCTCAGTAATTAATCCTATTCATACAGCTAAATTGAGTACTGCTAGGTACATGAGCTCTCACGGCAGGCACATTGTGGCCATTCAAAAAAATCACAGCAACACCTATAATAGAAGAGAAGGTGTTTGATTTCAAAGGCTCCTGTCCTGCCACTTAAATCCTTCCCATCACGTACCTATAAAGGGCCTGTGGCAGGTCTCTGAACAGCTCTGCTTCCTTACTGCAGGGAGGAGTGATGCCCACTGGCCAGAGCTGGGAAATCCGTCACCTACCTTGGCAAATAAGTGTTAATGAAGTTCGCAGGGAGCCTGGGAGGGATGGTACTAGGAAATGGCAGATAATTCATGCTATTTTAGAATTGATCTCCCTGGCCCTTTGGTTTGGAGCTGGCATACCAGCCTCAGGACCTTGGCGCCTGTGCTAACGTGACCTCCCGCTCTCCTAATCCTTGCACCGTTTAACCAAAGAGCCGCTGAAGTCAATCAGAGCGAAGTGTTTGCAAGCAGGGCCGGCACCTTGTGCTGAGCGTTTTTATTAGCTCAGTACAAACTGCAGCAGAGCGCTTATTGATTCCAGTGATCCATTGCCATCAGTAACATCATTTATAAACTTTTGGGGAAGCAGGAGTGGTAGCAAACCCTGCTGTATGATGCGAGTCGCTTGGGCATTCAAATTACCTTTACCGAGTGGAGTATTTACTCTCTAAGACTTGACTCCAGGCTTTGCTGGCGGGTTAGGAAGGGCCTGGCAAGCAGCGAGCGGATACAAAGAGCTGCAAACCCCTTCGTTGCCCACAACCCCAGCCCACGTGGGTTTGCCGTCGGGCCGGAGGCCACACACATACTGCTTAACCTCTGTGTTACGCGGGAAAATGTGAGACCTTTTACATTTCTCTCTGCCCTGCCTTGAACTAATGCTGTCTGGAGATGCTTTCTTGTGCTCACAATAAGTAAAATTGGTTCTTTGGACCTTTAGCTGCAGGGCATTGCTTAAATACCCCTGTACTTATCCTTGCTTCTGGCAGACCCCTGTGGTTGTACTCTGTACTTAGGTATATATATTGTATATCAACCTGCTACCGAGTGGGCTACTTTATTGAATAAAGCTGCTATTTGGTAGTCCATTAAGCATGTTTTGTTGACCAGATGTGGCACCACGGCCCCATCAGGGAAGAGTTTCCCCTCTTTGGCTGTTGTGGACATAGGTGAGGGATGCGAGTGTTTGGGGCGCTTCATAGATGGAAGTGTCTGCGGTTCTGCATGCGCACAAAAACAACTTGTGGGAAGCTGGGATAAGCATCTTGTTCCTTTAGCTTTTGAAAATGACAGATCTCTATCGCTTGGAGGAGTTTCTCAGCTAAATAGTGGCAGTAGATCCACTGGGTATTCTAGGGGAGCAAGGGGCTTAATACAAAGTCAGGACAGTTTAACTGGGATTTACAAACCCACCCAGGAGTTATGGGTGAGTGCTTCATTTGAATGGGAATTTAATACCCAAGTTTCCCCAGATGGCTTAGAAAGTTTTTTTTATGTGTTTTCCAAAAGAAGGTTTTACAAAAACCTGGAAAACCACCAGTGAATGTGTTTTGCCAGAATAACAGTGAATTTGGGCTGACTGGCTTTTAACTTATTAGCAGCTATGGGAAGTTGTGGCTTAACAGAGGATGCAGTCATGAAATAAAACTCTAGCTATCCCCTTCAGTGCAACTTGTACCTGCCATAGAGATGTCAGTTTGTCTAGTACAATTCAAGAACACATAAATCCACGTGCATTTTTTTTCTTGCTACATCTGTGGTAGAACTGTCTAGATGGTGGGACAATATGTACTTTTAGAGACACTAAATTGCGTTTAGAAGGAGGAGTTAGGAAGAGAAAAGGAAGAAAGGGAAAGCCAAGGTGGTACCAGCGGTACAGCCTGGGAATGAGCTTTGCTGGAGCAAACGATTTGGGCTACCGAGTCATCCTTATTATACATGCGTGAACTTTCCTTCCCCACCGGGTCCACAGGGCCACGCTTCCAGGTCATTTTCTTAGTCCTTGCTGCAAATACACTTTCCTCTGCCTCCTACCTCTCCCTCGGTTGGAGGTGGTGATGTCTGGTGGAGTAATTGCTCCGGGGATAACGCCGGACTCTGAGATGGACTGGGAGCCATCTGACACTACCTTGCCTCTGGTCCTGCCCTCCACGGGGAAATTTTAAGCGTGTCGGAGTGATGGCTTTGCACAAATTCCCAGCTGACGGGACGCGTGTTTGGGCTGTCTGTCTGGTCGGGAATTCATTAGGAACTTTTGTGTTTGCAGCTGTCTCTCGGATTACATCTTTATTGATCCTGCCTGCCCATGGCCAATGGGAAATATGTGGAAATGATGAAGCTCTTCTGAAGGGGAGTTCATAATCTTGCTCAAACAAAGCCAGGACCCCAGAGGGAAGGATGAATGGCCTGTGTATAGCCTATTTTGAGATGATATGGCTATCACATCTTGTTCCCCTTGTTTTACTGGGATAACATTCAATTACCCCTGCCAAGAGCAGCTTCCCGTAAGAGTTGTTGAGAGAGCTAATCACTTGCCCCAGTTACTCCAAATGAGAAATACAAGTCAGCTGCAAGCCTGTCTGGGGCCGAGGGGGATCAGTGGGACCAGCACCAGTTTTAGGACTCCGCAGCGGTTCCCTAAAGACCTGGTGTCTTGAGGAGGTCGTGGAGCTGGAAGTCAGCCTCGGCCCCAGCTCTGCCATGGCTTTGCTGCTTGACCGCGGGCAAGTCGTTTCATTTTGTGGCAAAAGGCCGTGGATGCTGGCTAGCAGGTGGAGAAGATGGCGAGTAAAGCCAGAGTTTCCACTCCCTAGCCATTAGCGGCGGGTGGCCTTTCCCGAGTCTTGGGGACACGTAGGAGGATGAGGCGTTGGCTCTGTGGATTATTTGGGCTCCGCTGACCTCCCTGCGGGGTCAGAGCCATGCGAGGGTCAGCATCTCCTGCAGGGAAGCTTCTCCTCAGCCCACGCTGATTTGAGCGCGCGTGTGTGCGTGGCTAGACCTTGGCCGAGCTGTCAGCGGGTAACAGCTTTCACTTGCTATTAGCCTGGGCTGGATTTGCGCAGGCACCCCCGAGAGGTAAAGCCCTAGCAGCCCCATATTGATGCCTGACAGCACCTCCCTATTTGTATACCCAAGCAAGGAGACAACTTGCGAGACAACTGCACTTAGCCCCTGCCAAAGCCAAGCGCTGGAGAAGTCCCTGACGTATTTAGAGAAACACACTGTCTCGCCGTGTCTGCTTTGGAGAAACCTTGCTAATCCTTCCTGAAAAGCCCAAAGGGGGATCCAAAGCAGCTTTTCATTAGCCAGACAAGCCCCAGCAAAACACATACAACGGGAGGGATGCTGCCGTCCGCCTCTCTGCGGCAGACCGAGTGACGGGGGAGCGCGTGCGGAGGGAAGGGGAGAGATGCGGACTTTGTGCTGGGGGCTGCGGGTGCCAGCATCACACCGCGAAGGTGCCGGCAGCTTTGCATCGCAGTGAGCAAAAGCAGGGTTCGTCCCTGGGATTGCGCCGTCTTTTGGGCATCCCCTGGGGCTGCAAACCTCGGCGACGGGTATCTGCTCTTTTCCCACTGGAGCCTGACCAGGCTCGTTCCTGGGCTTCCTAATGATGGATAGCCCTCGCCGCTGCCCGGAGGCAGGCAGGGCTGCCTGGCGTGTTTCTCTATGCATGTGCAAACAAGCTATGCCTGACGCAGCGCCTTTCTGGCAGAATAACTATATCCATTGGATTGGGCTGTACTGTTTCTTGCTGAGCCAGTACAGCTAGTACAGGAACTGCGTGTAAACAAGTCCAAAGTGCGTGGAAAGCACTTATTTAGACTTCCTACTGCATTAGCGAAGGGATGGGAATTCATTTCTCGATGAGGCTAGCTGAGCCGATGGTGGTGGTATGTATCGTCAGGACCCGGGCAGATGAGCGCAAGCTGCAAGGCCATTAGCAAGGCTATGCGCATGTAAATACTCCGCTGCTTGCTTTCGTGTGTACCTGCTGTGTATCAGTCCCCGAGCTGCTGTCTCTGTTTTTCCCTCATCTCTCCTAGCTGATAGACTCTTGAGCTGCAGCAGGTTAGATTGCAGCCTGCTCGGGATCAGGCTAATAGGTGATGCTAACAGGTTGTCAGCTCTGTGGCTGTAAGAGGATGCATTTCCCAGGCTGCGGTAGGTAAATCCAGATGGACGTGACTTGCATGTCCACGATTCCCCTCTTAAGTTGCGAGACTTGCAGTAGCTGAGAGAGTGCTCTGGCGATATCTGCAGGCACGGCAGAAAATCATTTTTGGTGGCAGAAAGTGACTTTGCTGTAGGGATAAAATCTTGTGAAATTACTCCAGGGTAAGAACAATTTGTTTCGGTCTCCATCTGCCGAGATACTGATGTTGGAAATGTCCAGATTTGCCAGACCTGCTCTCCGTGCGGCCATTTTAAATGCCGGGTTGGCGGTTTTTTTTGGTTGTTTTGCATGGGTGTGCTTGCGGCCTCGGAGACAAGAGTTCCACTAAAGCAGATAAAGGGCTTTTAAGTATGCAGTCTTGCTCTGCGGATGCATAAGCACCTGCTAAGGCATTACGGTGTGATTAAAAAGAATAAATCCTTCCAAGGCCAGGAGAATACCTGGGTGAAATTAAACCCCGGCTGAAGAACTGGGCGCATATATGTACATGCATAAATTTATGTAGGTATGCGCATATGCTAGTATATAGAGCTATGGGCACAGATACATAGGTGTCACCTTGGTGACGTGGTGCCCATGGGTGCGAAGGGGCTCTTCGACAGCCCTCGCTGACATGGCGAGATGAAGTCAAGAGCAGTATTAATTTAGATGGCTTTCCTTTGCGTTCCAGGGCTGCTGTTATGGTGGTGTTGGTGTGCAATAAAATACCTTTTAGTGCTGGGGGAAATCAAATAATCTTACGCAAATGCATCTGGACCGTGATTATCCTAATGAAATTGGTGATTCAGCTATGGCTCTCCTCTCCTTTTCTTAAGGTGTTTTTTGCCAGTCCATGGGTTGATAGATTGACACCCAAGTGCCTTTGTTATCGGGAGCTTGTCATTAAGGGTCTGTGCATTGCTTAGACTTTAGACTTAAAGTGTGCTTTTCTGGCTGGGGGATATTTTGGGAAAGATTTATGAGTTTTAGGAGATGGACCCAAGTAGTGATAATGAAGGCTCTGGGATGGTAAAAAGTAATTCTCTTGAGGAACAGGAAAATATTACGAACCTTGACATCTCTCCCACTCTAGAGGCAGCCTGTGAACTCTTAGTGCTGGGAAATTACTTGGAGAACATTCCACAGGGCGGTGTTTCCTATACCATGTTGTGGCTCCTCTTTTACACCCTCTCCTGGCTTGGCAGGGCTGAAAAGGCTGTCTGTAAAGGAGAGCAAAATGATTTTTCTGGGCTAAGGGAGCTCCAGCCCTCCTCCCTCCCTTCCCCATCAGCACTGCCTATGCCCACAGTCCTTGGTCCGCATAGCACGAGTGGTGCTGATGCTTTGGAGTGCCTGAGTGCCTTAGATGCTCTGGCAGCCCCGAACATCGGGGATACTGGTCTAGTTGGCCGTACCCGATAGCTCCTTCTACCAGATACCTCGGAGAAAGGTGCGCAGAGCCTAATACGATCATTTGCCTAGGAAAGATTTTCTCTGCAAATCTCAGTCAGTTAGTGATTGACTTCTGTGCCAAAGCATAGGGGTTTAGATCCCCGATGCGTTTTTATCTCTTCTAGTATAACGATGAGCTTCCTTATGGGTCTCCTCCATCTCTAATTTCTGTGAAGCGCTATTTCTGCTCCTCCGTCATTGCGGAGCTCAAACCAGGCTTGTCAGAGGCAAGTGGGATAAAAAGCCACAGACTTCTCTTGTTAGAGACATGCTTCTGTGGGTTTCCTGAGGGCTCAGGGACTGCACTACCAACACTCTCAGAGAAGCAAATGCACTTTGTACAAACCGTTTAACCTCTCTGTGCCTCTGTTTACCCTTTTAAAAAGGTGTAATACCCGCGGAGATGCTGTGAGGATCAATTACTGTTTCTGTATTCTGAGATCCCTGGATAAAAGGGTTGAGAATTATCCTGCCAGTCTGCCTCAAATATTGTTTTCATTAAGATTAACACTCTTCAGTAAACAGAACCGTTAAAGCCGTATTAGGTGTTTAATAAGTAATATGTAGTTGATATCCATCATGTTGTCTTTTTGTAGTGAGCTGTTGGGTAACACGCAGAAACAGGCCTGTGGAAGCGAAGCATCCTGCTCTAATTGCTCTTCACTACGTATTTGACCAGCAGTACTTAGGGTTACGTGAGGATGATGGGGTGGACCTCATCAAAATTCCTCATCTCAAGGGCACGGAGGCAACAGGAGACACAGGAACAACATAAACAGCTCTGGAGATTGTTGAGGCCAAGATATATAAACCACAACAGTAAACTCAACTCTGCCTTGCAGTTAGCCTCCTAAATCTGGAGGGAGGCAGCTCAGGGCAGGCGGGGTGATTGGGGCATGGGCAGAGGGCTGTCTAATCCTCCTACACGTGGCATCTCTAAGAAGAAAAAATAAAAAAATCAGGTACTGTGTTTTCCCGTTGCCTGTAGGCAGTATCTGCACGCACTTGACATGTAGTTATGAAATGAAGGCTGCTTTAAATGGAGTGCTTTTGTGCTCGGGCTCCACCAGAAATGGAGAATCAAGTGGAGCTGCACTCCCACTCCCCCGTCATTGAACTCTGTGGGGATTGCACAGTTCACAAGGGGAAGATTTCCCGGTCTGTTGCATCAACTACTCTTTAAATTTACCTTCTTTTTTGCCGGTTCACGTGTTTCCAGACCCTTCCAGGCCAGGACCTCTCACATACTCCTCTTCCTTGCTTATTGAGACTGTCCTACAGCCTTGACCATGCAAACAGGTGTCTGTCTCTCCCCATATCTGGGTTTTTCTTGCCCAGACGTGGCTGGCAAAAGCTACGGAGCTGAAGAAAAATAGAGCTTTAAAAGCCAACAGCCAGAACTGGGTCCTCAGATGGGTCAAGCACAAGTGCATAGAGTTGTGCTGATTTACACTGGCTGAGGTTCTGGCCCATTATATTTTGTGATCTATCATAAATATTATGTTGATTTAAAATGAAGAGGTCTGTCTCAGACTTGGCTGAGCTATCAGTATAAATAGAGCAACCCTTGGAAACCCGCTTCCATTTTGTCCTTGCTGCCCATGCAGACATAACTCTAGCTTAACGCTGATGGTGTGATAATGGAAGGGATTTTCCTTGCCTGCAATTTTGCTCAAACTTGGAGGATTTTTCTTTTCAGTGGGCTGGACTGGGAAGCAAGCAAACCCACGCCTTGGGCTCCTGCCTACCACAGCCAGCTTACTGATGCTGTCTTACAGCAGTTTCCCTCGCCTCTGGAAAAAGCAGTGCCGGCACTCGGTGACCAGTTGTGCCGAGGCATGTTCACAGTTATTGATGGTAGCCGTTAGGCGCTGATATTGTCATGCGCGAGCCTCAGAAGTGATGGGGACATTACAGCCGTGATCTGCAGCATGCACGGAGTTATCCACCTTGGCAACTGGAACGGCTTTTAGCTGAGACCGACATTTGAATAATATATATGAAAGCCAGTTGAGTTTCTGAGAGATTACCTTAGTCTGAGAGCTTGCCCTGACCCTGTATGGGTGCCATAGACCTGCCTTCATCTTGACTATTGGGTGGCATTCCCAATCTGTGCGGTGGAGGCTGATGAAGACGGCTGCGTCTTTTGGCTCACTGCAGAGTGGCAGAGGGCATCTCTGCTGCGCTTCAAGGCAGGCATGAAATGACAGTGCCTGTAAGCCTTTGGCTGCAGGTTCCTTCCCTGGGGAGGTATGTACTGAGATATCACTGCCTCAGAGTACTGCTCTCCACTAAGTCCCAAGGAAATCCCATTCTGCCCACTAGCCAGAAAAGGAGTCTGCAGGATTTCTACCAGCCTGGAAATAATGGGAGAGTAACACCAATTAAGAGGACAGGCTCAGCCCGTCTCCTGCTGCTCAGCAGAAAAGATCAAGGCAGGTTTGTCGCCATTTGAAGACCAGCCTTTGAGAAAATTGCCAGTGAAGATGTTCTGAAATCACTCCAAACCTTGTAAGTTGCTGCTGCTATGAATACAAATCGGTTGAGTGGAGTTTCATCTGAAGGGGAGCCGGCAGGGAGCCTTCCCCGCTGCCTGGCGAAGGGCGATGGAGCCGGGTGCCGGTGGGAGCTGAGTCCCAGGGTGCTGTGCTGGGAGGAGAGGGCTACAGCTGGCAGGAGCAGAGGCGAAGAGGGAAGAGATCGAAGCAGGAGGGCACGGGACCAGAGCAGCAAAAGCAAAGCTGTTCTTTGCCTTGAGCTGGGCGTGAAAAGAGAAGGGCAGCGTTTCCCCCCGAGGATTGCCTCCTTCCTTATAAACCTCATCTTCTGGAGTGGCGTGAGGGCTGAGAAAGGCAGATGGGATGGTACAACTGCGTCTGCGTTAGCGACATGCTCAGTCAGCCTTGTCCCCAGGCTGGTAGTCCAATACAGAGCCAGCATTTAGCTGGGCATCGCATGGCAAAGGCTCTCTGGGAGGCGAGAAGGAGACATGTAGGAACATCTCCATCACATTGGTGCCTCTTTAGCGAAGGTCCGTGAGTGTGTTTTGGCTTTCGGGCTGATGGCAGAGCGTAGCAGCCTGACACAGTGTCCCTAGCTGGGCCTCTCCATTGCTGCGTTGAGGGATGGAGCGTGTGGGTGAAACCACAGATTTTTTTTCCCAAACACAAAGACTCAGCTGTCCCAGCTGTCCCTGGGCCCCTAAGCCAGCTTGCCGCCTTCTCCCTCGCACAAGCCGCAAGGTGCCAGCGAGGAGCTGCTTGGGCAGCGCGTCAGCCTGTAGCCCCTGTGGTTTGCAGCCTTCTGGCACTTGGACGGAGATGCCCAGAGCTCCTCGGGTTCAGCAGACGCGTTTTTAACAGTCTGCTCTCTGCCACTGCGGTGTCAGCGTAGCTTGATCTTTCGGTGCTCCAGCGAACTCCTGCCAGCCCCTGGGGGAGCAGTAAGCCAGAGTCCTCCAACCTGGGACCTGGCACTGATCTTTGCCAGGTTTTGGCTGCTCTGAAACAAGGCATTGCATCTCATGGGCAGCTTTAGCTGAGCTTGCTTTGATGCTAACCGAGCCGTACCGGGTTAAGCTATCTGAGTGCCTGTGTTAACTCTTGGCCCCGGGTTTGGCAGAGGGGAATGCTCACGGAGAGCAAAAGCGGTGTCCATCGCTTGCCCGAAAAGGATGCAGTGCCTGTGTGTCGATGCCTGGGCTGTCTGCACCTCTGACCCGGTGATTTATTTAAACCCTCGTTATGGAGTTTGACCCTCCATAAACCAAGCTCAAAAGATGGCTGCAGCAATCTGCAGGGCTGAATTAAACATGTGCTGTTACTTCTTGCAGACTCTCGCTAATTTTTTGTGCAGGGAGGGAGGAGGGAGAGCTCAAACAGATGGCCCAAGTACCAATCTCACTGTCTCTTACCTCCTTACTAAATAAATGAGCGGTGCAGAGAGAAATTCGGGGTGTGTAATGCGCTCTCAGGATGTGCACTTTCCAGGCAAGGCTGGGCTGTCCGAGGCTGCTGGGGTCAGTGAGGATGTTACTTTTATACCCTCTTGTCTTGAGATACCAGTTAATATATGCAGCTCTTGATCAGACTCTCATTATTGGGAGATTCAGCAGGGAGAGCTAGCATGGGTTTTATTTTTTTTCCTTGCTTCATGTCCATTTAGTTCAGTAATTTCTTTCCCTCAGGAAACTCCGGCTCAGATGCAGCATCTGGGTTTTCAGTGAGGTCCATCTTTATTTTGCGGTTGCAACAGGCGTTCGATTTTCCAGCTGTGAAAAACAACACACCCAGCCACCCCTATCCCCGTTTTAAAGGACAGGTTTTCTTTGTACGGTGGTGCTGGATGCTGTCAGTGAGAGCGATACGGGGGGAAAAGGCCAGGATCAGAGAGGCAGTCTCTGCCATGTCGGGAAGGTGTCAGAAAAGTTTCTTCTATCAAACGGGTCCATCTCCCGAGGAAGCTGGTGGCCCTGCCATCCACTGCTCTGGGGTGGTAGGTGGGTGCAGCTACCGTATCCATGGTCTGAGGGCTTCAGCCAAGGACATCGGGTCAGGCTTGGTCAAGTCCCACGGAGACCTGCTCCAGCCGGGCAGAGCAGACAGCAGAGCCTGGCTGCATCCCTTCGTGGCCAGCCTTCCCGCGTGGAGCCTGCCGGCTTGTCCGGCGTGGGACTGTGGAGGAGAGTGAGAGGCAGAGGCGATGCAGGGAGGGACAGCAGCCGCTGATGGAACGGAAAATGCTGACATAAATTAATCAAACGAGGCATCTCGCAAGATTGAATTAGATCCTGATTTATGACTGCAGTGCTGCCGCTTCTGCAGTTCCTATGCTCCATGCTTATTCCTCACCCCCTGATTTATGGGGAGGCTACTGCTGAGAAGAGGCCCCTATGGAAGGAGCGGATGGATGGATGGATGGTATTACCAGCTGGGCTAATACCAGCCATCACATCATGCCGTTCCTCAGGACTTCACCTATTCAACTGCCGTATAAGCTCAATTTCTAGGCGTTTTACGTGCATTGCATAGCTCTTGAAAGAGTGATGCCTAGAACAGGAGAGAGCCTTTAGTCCTGCATCTTGTTCAGCCTCTGCCTCCTCAGCCCCACCAAGAAAGCCCCTACTAGCACCTTCCTGTGACCGCCTTCCCCCGGCCTGCTGCAGAGAGATCTTTCCAACCCCTTCAGGCCGGGTTGGTTTGTGAGAGAGTCTGGTTTCTATTCCAAGAGACGTTTCTACTGCCTGGGATCCAAATCCCTTCATTTCTATTTCACTCTGAGAGCTCCTGTAGCTACTGGCTTCCTTATCATGCCTGTAGAGGAGAGCATGATTTGTCTGGATGTGTCCAATACGTTCGCACGCTGTACAAGGCAGCAGGTCATCAGAGCATGAAGTGGGCTGAGCACGAGCGACTTCTCATCCTTTGCCTTCACAGAGGAGCCAGGGTAGCTTGAAGGAGCATGATGCCAAGGCGGCTTTGGAGATATTTATGGGGACCTCGCTCCCCATGCAGAGGGAGCAAGAGAAGATAAAGGGATTAGGTGAAAATTGAGTGCCTCGGCAATGGACAGGCTCCGAGTAGAAAGTTGGTGTGCGATTGCTGATGAGCAGGGAAGGGAAGGGCCGCAGACGGTGTGGAAAATAGAAATGTGGAGTTTGTGTGGGACGAGTTAGAGGAGGAGGAGCCCGAGGAGAAATGTGGAGCGTCCATGGAGCAGGTGAGGACAGGGCTTTGGAGAGAATTGAGTAAGGTGCTACCTACCTGAGGGCTGCCTCGTTTGCCTACGGTCTGTGTAGGATTTGTTCAGCTGCTTTCATTCCATGTAGGAAAAGCATTTTCCAAAGAGCCAGCCACTTCCCTGGCAGTGGGTGTCCCTCTGTGCAGTGGCTGGGGTGGGGAACCAGAGGACTCAGCTTCAGCAGGAGGGCACTAGCCCACAGCCTTGTTTGCAGCGATGTTCCCTGGGTACCCAGCATCAGAGATGAAGAATAGAAACAGATCTTCTGTCTTCCTGCAGCGTATTGATTTTTTGCTCCCTGCTCTGGCCTTTTGCTCGTCCTTTTCAGCAGCTGGCGGTGGAATGAAATATAAGGTTTGAAAAACTAAAAATACAAAAAGTGACAGCTTCATTGCTCCGAGTGATGGTATTTCAAGGGGAAGCGTGACCTGAAAAAAAGGAGACGATGCCGTCCTGGCCTGCCTCCGCTCGCTTGGCAAGGAAGGGGGCTTGGGGCTGGGGTGCTGAGTCGTGTTGCTGCCGTGCTTGGGAGCGACCCTGCTCTTTCTGCAGAGGCAGCTCTGGGTTGCTTTGGAGGTTCGGGAATGGGAAGGGATGCCTGCAGTCCCAGGACATGGGATGTGCTATTCTTGTCCCCGCCACACGTTTGCGTGGCCTGCATGAGCTTGCCGTGCCCCTGTGTCCCCGTCTGAGAAATGAAGATGGCTCTGGGTGCCTCAAATGGGAGCTGGGGTCAACTTAACACCCTGTTGCTGTATGTCTTGCACCACTGTACCCGGAGCATGATTTTAAGGCTATTTGCAGGCTTCTGAGCGGTTACTAATTAGGCAACTGCCGCAGCTCACTGCAACAAGGCAGCCTGCCTTCGGTTGGAGAGTGCCCAGCAGGGTTTAAATTACTTGTCATTTGCCTTGTTTTGCTTGGCCATTTGAATGGTTGACTCTCTCCTAATTGGCATCGTAACCACTGGGGTGATATGCTCAGAGGTTCTTGATTGGATTCCTTATTTTTGGGGGTGTGTGGGAGGCCTGGCAGATGCTGCAGAAATTAAGCAATGAGATTTAATTCCTCTGTGTCGTTTGAGAGACAGGCGACGCAGAAGCAAGAAATCCCTTGGGTTTTCCATGTTAGGGTGAACTCAGCCTGGGATTTGGATGGTGCAGGTAGAGTCTAGGCGTGGGGGAGCTTCACCCTTTCTGTCCTCCCTCGGTGCTGTGGGCTGCTGGGGTTTGGGGAGGCTGTGCAAGGGTGGAGGGCTGGACGAACCATGCAGTTTGCATGCTTGGGTTGTACCAGCAGAGATGGGTAATTTTGGAAGGTGTTTCAGGGCGGTAGATGAGTTAATCTGTGTGTACCTAGCAAGGAATTACACAGCCCAAAACTTAGAGCAAGCATAAAAACCGTCCCCGTGCCATAGCGCGCGTCGCGTGGACTGTATGTATGGGATGGCTGGCTCCAGCCCCAGGCTACCAACCTCCTAACTCCAGCTTTGCTGGCAGGCTCCCAAACCCCAGGGGTTTAGGATCCGCGTGAGCCCTCGGGAGTTTCTGTGCCCCACTGCACAGCCAAGTTCGGCGGTGCAATGTTCCTCTTATTAAATCCGATGGCGATGAATGGGACATGACACCTGTGTATATGATTCAAATCGAGTCATCCCATTACACGGTGTAAATCAATAAACAAAATGTAGCTGCTGACAGCATTTACAGTTCCCCCTATTACTGCCAACCAGCCCATTTTCTGTGCATGAAAGAGGCATTTACACCCCATTTAACTGTGCTTTGATGCGGGATCCTGTTCCCAGGAAGAGTGGAGGCTTTGACAGGTGACATTAGGAGGAGGGGAGATCTACAGCGCTCATTTGCAGAGACCTGAGCCAAGGGTTGTGAAACATATCTTCACCTGTTTGTGCTGTCCATCATCTTAATTGATGAGGTGTGGGGCTGGGAATGGAGCTTGGACAGGGAGTGGGGTGATGCTGAAGAGGCTGGGATACAGCTGGTGTTTCCCAATGGTTCACGGCCCCAGGAGAGAGGGAAATGTTGTGTTTCCACTTCTATCCTGGCTGGGGAAAGGTCCTTCTCTCGAGCTGAGTGATGAGGAGAGAAAGGACAAGGGAGAAGCAGGCTGGGACATGCACCGAGAGACATCGCTCTTGGAACACCTCAACTGTCCGACTTGATTTTATTTAATGGGCTTTGCAATCTGGTGATTAATCTGGTAATCAGAGCAAATGTTACAGTAACGTCTGGCAATAAAAATATAACCTAAAGTAGATACAAACCCTCTTTTTCTTCTCTTTTTCTTTTTTTTTCTCGCTGAGAAATTGTCAGTTGACATCTCTCCCCTTTATGAGAGATGGCAGGAGAGAGAGGGAGATGCATGCAATAGGAAAACCAGGTCCCTGCTGCATCTCGCTCAGAAAACTTCCCAGCTCCTTGCCGGTGCAGTGGGGCTGAGCAGTTCCTCCACCCTGAATTTAGGCAATCGGCACCAATTGGTACGAGTATTTTTTGGGGGTAGGCACGGACAGGGATCAGATCAGTTGCCCTTGGAACCGAAAATTGATAGTTTTGTCACGTTTCCTGGAACTCCACCAAATCTCTGAATTATTCCGAAGAGGACAAGAAAGGCCTCTCTTTCTCTCTGCCTGCCTTTGTTGTTGGTTGATTTTGTTGGTGTTTTGCCGCTGCAATTGGCTACGTGGATGAAAAGGGCAGTTTGTGACCAAGAGGGAGAGACGTGGTTAGAAAACAGCAAACGGGAGCAGGGATTTTGTAAAGTGTACTGCTTGAACATCATTTTGGCACGATAGGGACATAAATCCAGGCATGTTTTTCACATTCCCCATCACATTTTCCTGCAGATTTCCACCAAAAAAGTCCCCTAAGCCCCAAAACACAGCTTGGCGAGAGACAGCACTGGTGTTGATTCTGGAGGAACAGTATTCCCATATGCTTTACTTAGTCCAGATCTGCTTCCAGTAAATATCCTCAGCAGCCGGTATTGAAGTTCGACTCTCTGCCAGTCATCCTCATCCTAAGACTCACATTTATTTATCCTTCGCAATTCCCCTGGTGAATGTCCGGGGGTGACTTTAGTCCTTTTTTTCCCCAGCTCCTTGAGCTTTTATCATAACTCTCACGGGAACGGCGAGGCATGGAGCCCCTGTCCTCTGGTGCTGTGGGATGCAGGGGATGGGGATGGCATTTCCAGACTGACTCGATGCCAGACCTGAAGCTGCAGCCTGGAGCCCTGTGGAGGTTGCAGGGAGTGGGCTGTCAAATGGAAAACAGCACTGAAGCTCATGCAAGAAATGGGAAAGGGGATGTTTCAATGGAACTTCTCATTAGAAAGGTTAAATGTATCAAAACAGGTTGTTTCTTCTTATTGAAAGGGTCGGTTTTGATGCTTCTAATTAGGAACAAGTCGAGAAAGATTTTGAAGTCTTTCATGTGATCACGTTTGAGCTGTTTCCCCTGCTGACCCCGGGAACAGTTTGCATTTGTGTGCAAGGACCCTGGGGCTCTGCGAGGGGCAGCGCTGGGTGGGAGCAGTGCTGTGCGCTCGCTTGGTGCTTTGGCCGGTAGAAAAAGTAGCCTTGGACTTGATAAGTTTCAACCCCCAAAAGCTTAATGTCAGCAAGACAGCACCCACAAACTCGTTAAAGCTCCTGGAAGGTGACCCGGCACTTCTGCGGCAGATAGCGATGAAGCGAGCTGTCGGTGCGTTTACCTGCGGGTGCAGGGTGCTTTTGCACCCTCTGGCACCCGGCACCATCATTAGTGTTGCCTGATTTCCCTTTGCCGCCTTGGGAAAGATGTTTCTTAATGCCTCCGTGTCCTGCGTGCCCTCCTCTGCCCTTCTCCGGGCTGCTGAGCACCGTGTTTTAACTTTGAAGGAAGTGCACCCTTCTTATGTGTCTTTCCCATCTTTCCTTGGCTGTCTATCACCTTCTGCTGCCAAATTTCCTGGACTGTGAAATGAAGCTTTTATTATCTTCCAAGAAGGGGGGGGGGGGGGGGGAATGACAAAAATTAAATTAGTGGAATTAAAAAGATGATGATGATGACGACTGTAACCTAACTTCAACCCTTTTCATTACGCCTCACGTAGCGAGACAGCAGGCTGTGTTCTGGGGCTTCTGCTTGGATTGCTGTAAAGAACCGAACTTTTACTTTCAAATTAACCTGTCAAATCATATATTTATAAAGGAATTGAAGGCAGGAGAATGAGGGTCCTGGATATTCCCACGCATCAATTAGGGGGAAAATTAATTACAATTTACTGGCATTACCACATTAGAGCTCCCTTGATTAGAGAGCAGATCACTCTGTGCTCTGGAAGAAGTTAAAACAGGGGGTAGGGAGGGAGAGAGGGAGGTCCTGGGGCTGGGTCTGCGGGCAGGCACCCCCTCGACAGCAGCCGCTCGGGGTCGGTGTTCCCCTCAGAAGAGCTGTTTTGGGGTGTGAGGGCATTGGCCACTCTGAAAATCATTCATCAGACCTTGACAGAGCCCATGGCTTGGGGTTGGGATATCGCCAATGCTGGGGCAGGGAAAAGCTGGTTCTCCTTGTCCTTGTCGGCACCTCTCACCCCATCCTGGCCCTGCATCCCTGGGCTGATGAGATCCCTGCTTGAACCCATCTCCCGGGAGTCCCAGAGGGCCGTGAGATCTTCTGTGTGTTTATTCTGGGGGTTATTGAATACTTAATGTGCCTAAATTAGCGCTGGAAGGAGCTCCCAGGCCGTGGTTCCCCCAGTGTCTGCTCACGTGGTTGCTAAGTGGGACCCGCCGCCGCTCAGCAGAGACCTGGGGAAATGGCTGCAACACTGCTTTTCGATGGGAAAGCCGATATCATCTCTGCGCCTAACCACCGGGCCATTAGCAATTTGCTGCTGCAATAAAAGGTTGCGGCACGGGCAGAGGCCACGGGGTGAGGTGAGGCGCAGACAGTGCCCCGCCGGCGATGGTTCAATCCGATACCACTTTATTTTGCACCCTCAGGCAGCTTTGTGCCGTGGAGGGAATGGCTGCAGAGGGGGAAGGTCAGAGAGGTCTTTGGTGGGGTCTGGGAAGGAGGGGAGGCAGCTTGTGTGCTGCAGGGAGAGGGAGGGAGGGATTTCATGAAACTTTGAGTAAGTTTGGGAACAGATGAACCTGGCACGTGGCCACCTTGCAAAGCCTGTTGTGTTTTGGGTTTTTTTTCGTATTCCTGGCATCAACCATGAGCGAAGATGAACTTCATAGGCTTGGAAAGCCTAGATTCGGAGGTCGAATCTCAGGCAGCGATGCAAAATACCAAGGTGCTGAATCCGGACTGTGAATGTAATTATGTGTGGCTGGAGATCACCCTGAGACGCAGAGTTAGCATCCCTGGGAGTCGAGGGCAGCACACTGCAGGTCTTTGCGTGGCTGTTTTATGTCTAGGTAGAAGAGCACCTTGCGTGAGAGTTTCCAGGCAGCTGAGACATGGATATTTAGTATTTCCCTTGGGAAGGTGAGATCAGGTGCTTGGAGCAATGGTCCAGCTACTGGGACCAGTCCCAGACAGATCTTTTTTTTTTTTTTTTTTCCCCCTTGCAGAATGAGGGCTGCTTTATGGCCGGGGTGTGCCACCTCTTATCAAGGACATTGCAGCCGTGGTGCAAGGTGCCAGGGACGGTGTGGGAGGGGAGGGAGAGCCCCTGTGTGCCCGTGCTGGAGTGGTGGTGGGCAGGATCCAGCCCCTGAGCTGCTGCTGTGCTTGGAGCCGCGCAGGCTGGGGAGGTGGGACCTGCCTGGGATGGATACACTGGGAAAGGGGCTGCTTTTCAAGTGTCATCCAGCTGTGGCATCTCCTGCTTCCCCAGTAAGAGCCAAAATCCTGCTGCTCAGAGGACAGCCCTGCCCCTAGAGTGAGGAAAATACCCACATACCCTTCACCCGTGGGGTACTACCACAAGAAAGGGCTTCTTAAGCCGAATGCCTTCCCACCCCTCTTCCTAATCCCAGTTTCCCTTGTATTCACCGTGGGTTACGCACGGACTGTCCCAGTTCCTCCGGTGACGGGCAGGGCAGTGCAGGAGGTTGAGGTCCTGTGCAAAACGGTTTGTGTCTGCCGTCCCTCGGTGTCCCTGCCCCACCGTTGGGTTGCCCGTGGGCTGCAGACCTTCGGGTGCACCCTGCGGGTGTGAGCATCTCCTTTCAGGCCGTAATGGGTGCCTGGGGTGAAGGGTGCCGTGCCCTCCCCTGTGAGCTGTCTTGGCCAAACCAGGTGTTTTGGGGATTGCCCCCCCCCGTGAATCTGTCACCCCATTCCTCTTCAATGACCAGCACTTGCTGCTGCCGGTGAAACCTGGCATAAGCCCGCATGAGCAGTCAGGAGAGCTCTTGGTAGTACCTCCAGGCTGATTTACACCAGTGAAGGATCTGGCCCTCCAAGGGAGCCCAGGGTGGGAGAAGCACCGGGGTTAGGGATCCCGAAAGCGCAAACATCCCTCTGACAAGCTGTTTGAAGCCGAGTTGATCAGAGAAGGTGACAGCCCTGCCACATCTGGGAACAGTTTCTGTGTCCTCCTTGCTGACAGGAGGAGTGTGATTCCTTTAATATTTGATGTGTTCTGTCTTTTGCAATGTTTGTTTTTGGCACTGTGGGTTTTGGCTTTTTTTTTTTTTTTTTTCCCTTTCCTGTTTGTTTTTAACCTAACCTGCTCCTCAGAAACAGCTGCCCATTTGCAATGTGGATAGGAGCTCTCTGGAGAGGCCAGGGGAAGGGGAAGCAGTACGATAGCAAACGTGACACTCCAGTGTCTTGGAAACACTGGCTGACCTGTGAGGTTACTGCTGCTTCTCCCTATCCTCCTCCATCCACCCTGGAGAGAGGAGGTTGCATCCTTCCCACGTGCAAGAGGAGGCAAGGGACCACCCCTGCCCACGTGCCACCACGCAGGGGCCGAGCAGGATCTGGTGCTGGGGAAGGGTCCGGCTACCCGGCGAGTCCCCTCGGACCCATCCTCGCCGGGGAGGAGACGGGTGTTTTGCTGTTGTACAAGGAGCCTCGGGCCGGGTGACGCCGGCATCGGGGATGTTGCCACTCGGAGACCGGCGCTTGCGAAACCTCTTGCGTGGCTGGGATGCTAATAAGGCTTTTCATCCTCGTCCTGCGGCCGGTCCCCTCCCGTGTCACTCTGCTTGAAGGGTGAGGGTGGCGGTGGGGAGGTGACCTCTTGGGAAGCTCTTGGACGATCTTGCTTCAGACTCCTTTTTTTCCCCCAGCCTGGGCCCTGCTCCTGCAGGATAACGAGCTGCCGGCAGCTCCCTTGGAGCGTTTCCAGCAGCTGGGTGCCCTTGGGCTCGGCGCAGCAGCTGTGGCAAGGTGCCCACGCACAAGTCCCACCTGTGGGATGCCGGGCTCCTGCGCCCGGCCCCCACCATACCCTTTGCTGCTGCAGATGGGCAAAGTTTCCACCTGGAGAGCGAGATTTCCCGCGGTCGGGGTGACTTCTGCTCCCCCGCCAGCCTCCTTCCCTCTCCTGGCACATGCCTGCAGAGGCGAAGGTTCACGTGTCTTGAAATGCTGAGCTGAGGCTGCCTCTATGAGAGGAGAGGGCAGAAGTTGTTCTGGAAGATTTTGGGAGTCCGTGTGCAGAGCAAGCATCTGCTTTTTCGGTTTAAGGCGTGCAGGGTGTGCAGACAGGCAGGACAGGGTGGCCAGGGCTGCTGTGCTTTCCCAGCACAGGACCGAGCCGGTGAATACGTTCCCCTTCGAAGGGGAGCTTTGCTCGGCAGTGTGCTGCCCGTATGCCTGGTGGGAAGGCAGGAGCAAGACCCTGGAGATGATGAGCGAAGGCTCTCCCAGGCTCAGCGCTGGCAGGGTGAGCTCTCTTCCATACAAAGGCTTCCTCCCGTTGACATAAATTTCAGTGGGTGCTGCAATTACTGCAGGCTCTGACATCTGAAATGAGCGGAGCCACCCTTGCTGTAATTCATTGCCAATCTGATTACAAGGCAGAGCGGGGAAAAGTCAAATTATCAAACAAAGCAAAAAGAGAAAGGGAAAAACTCATGCCTCGCCATTCAAGGTTGGGTTGCCTGCTGGGGCAGGGCGGGAGGCATTGCCGTTCTTATGCCCTTGCCACGCTCACGGGATGTTGTCTGGGCTCAGGTTTGAAGGTCTGTTACCTTGGGCATGGAGAGGTTCATCTCTGCAGGATTTGGAGGTGTGGGTGCCGGCGTGAGACAGGCCAAAGCAAATCAAGGACGTGCACTTGCAGGCATTTACTTGGGAAAATTTCTTACGAGCTATTTCTGGGGAAGTGGGGCTGACATGGGAGTTAGTTGGGCTGGATGGAGATTACCGCTGCTTGGCTCCAGGTCAGCAATACAAATCCTGCTTTCTGGTTGCTTACAGAAAGCCAGGCGCGATGTGCCTGACAGCAAAGCTGTGGCTTGAGCCTCCTAAGCTAAGGAGCACAAATTTCCCCATTTCCTCCTCCAAGTGCCTGAGCTGTTGGCCATCTCTGCCCAAGGATGCTGGACAGCCAAACTCCAGCTCCTACCCGCTATCAGTGCTTTTGAAACTCTCTGCCTGCATTTCCCAGGGGATTTTGCTCCTGCCCACCGGCTGGGAGGAGAATGAAGGCACTGCTGCTTCTTCGCACCCGCTGCGTCTCCCCACATCCCCCCTGGGCGCGTGGGCAAGGAGCAGCAGAGCGCCCTGGGTAGCCGTCGCTCCTCTTCTGCTCTTCTCTCCCTCCTCCTTTTCCTCCTCCCAAGGTGCATTTCTACATCTGTCAGATGCGGCAGCGTGCCAGCTCGGTTAATTACAGTCTGCTTACCTGAATTCCCTCGTGCAATTCCAGCTGGATAACATTATCCTTCGCTAGCTGGCCTTAAAGAAATACAGGTGGCAGGAAGGCTGCCGGACCCCTCTGCCTTCGGGGTGCAAATGTGGGTTTCTTGATGCTCAGGGCTCCTCCAAGGCAGTAGCAGGGCAGTCGTGGTAGTTACCCCTACAGGCTTCAGACCCAGTCCCGTGCCTGTTCGCTCACCACGTGGCTCCAAGATGGGTCCGGCATCCGTCTGTCCGGGAGAGCAGCCGTCAGGGATGGTGGCAAATGCGGTACTTGGGAGCAGAGCTGGAAGCCGCCAGCATTGTAGGAGGTGAATGAATGCACTTCAGAGCTGCTCTAATGGTTAAGTGGACAAGATAATGCGATACTTTTATTTTCTTATTGGCCCAACAGATAAGTTATTAAGGCGCCCGCTTTCAAGCGGCGCATGCCATTTGCATAGATACAATAGAGCAAGATTTTCATTATTTGGTGGGGCGCTGCTTGATCAAGGGCTGCTGAAAGGAACTCGGGGCTGATTTTGTGCACTCTGTATTGTTCTTCATTACCAGCCGGCCAGGCACTGTGTCCCGCCTTTGCTCAGCGCCTCTCCAGTGTATCATTAGCAGAAGAGAAGCTTTTCATGTGTGTCTTGTCGGATGATAAAGTTATCAACATTCACAGTTACTTTCCTTCAGTTGTGGGCCCCGGTTCAGGCTTTGTTGGAGGCAGCCCATGCGATTTGTGTTAACAAAAGTACTCGTCTACCGCACACCAGATGAGATGCGAGTCTGATGCCTCGTGAAGAGGAGCTTAGGAGGCGTTGGCATGGGAGGTCCTCTCCCCATCACCCCGTGTTCCATCTCTGGCCCCTTTCAGGCCAGCCAGGCAGAGGGCTAAAGGCAGAGGAAGGATGCCCTGAACCACCCAAATCTCTCCCTCGTCCCATGCTGTCCTCCAGCTCGGGTGATCCCCAGGGCCTCCAGGGAGGCAGCATGCTCCTGCAGACCTTGCTTAGCTGCACGCAGGTGCCTGGCGGTCGCTCGTACTCTAAAGCAGCTTTTCTTTGCTCCGATTCATTTTTTCGCACTCTCTCTCTGGAAGCCGATGTAATCTCTTTCCTTATTGACACTCACCACTGATCTTTATTGAGAGTACGGTCCAGGGGCGATGCTGGCAGCTCGGGAGCCGGGCCGTCAGGTTACCGAAGCCGCGTTATTTGCTATTGCAATTCTTGCCTGCTCACGAGCTGGGTGAGAGTGGTGTCCTGTGTTAGGACCGTGGTGTGAGACCACAGCGGGGATCCTTGGTAATGCAAATTGCTCAGGAAGGGGTTTCCCTTGCTCTGGCATGCCCGCTTTATAAACAGCAGAGGCTTTGGGGAGCTCCTGTTATCTCCCCCCTGGGAGTCAGTCCCTTCCACCAAGCTCTCCAGAGCTTTGGGGTTCAGGGCTGCTGGCGACAGGGAGGATTTGATATTCAAGGCATAGGGGCAGGAAAGCATAGCCTGAAAGGTGTCAGTCCAATCTCGCCAGCCTTTGTGCCTGCCTTTATCTGAAATCCCACAGAGCTGTCCTTCACTGCGGCATGTATCAAAATTCATCTGATTGTGGCGTGGGTTTTGCAAGGTGGTTTTTTTCCTTAAAGCCCCCGTTCCTGCGATGGTGCAGGAATCTCAGGCTGCCCTCTCCTTCTAATAAGAAAGTTTCTCAGAGTGCCAGAGCAAAACGAGGAGACGTGAGCCTTTGGAGGTGAAGCGGAGCTTTTGTAGCAGGAGGAAGCTGTGCTTCCAGGCAGGGGTTTATTGCCCGTAAGCAGCTGGCTTTCTTCTGTGCCACCGAGCTTGTCCGTGAGATGCTCTGAGCCAATTCCAGCCCTGGTTGTTGTGCAGAATAATTGTATAGGTGTCTGAATTTAAACTAGGTGTGAACCAGGGCCAAAAAGTAACTCTGCAAAGGAAGCAGCCTCATCTTCTCCACCTTCCTCTTTTTACCCCCTATTCTGTCTCGGAAAGCTGAAGGGCAGCGCGATACCTCGTCCCTCCCAGCCCATGGGAGATCAGGACCCAGTGCGTAGGCTGGAGGCTGCCCAGGAGCTTGAACCTCCTTCTGGCCGCTTTGCCTTCGGCAGAAACGAAGCGGCCCCTGGAAGTGCTTGCAAGCTCTCGGCAGGTGAGGGAACGCGCTGGGGTCCGGGCAGGACACGCTGCCTGAGCGGCCAAGCCAAGGAGGGAGGGTCGTGCGACAGCTCTCCGAGCTGGCCGGCCCTTCGGCATATGGTGCTGTTGTGCTTGGGTGCTTTGTTTTAAAGAATTATCAAAGAACCCGTCCATCTGGGCCCCTTCGCTACTGCCGACGTGGCGGGGCGCCGAGCAGATGGTTTGCAAACAAAACAGCTTCGGCTGAGAAAAAGGAACGAGACCTGTCCAGAGTGGCGTGTGGCTGGAGCTCAGCCCCGAGCACCGTGAGCGCACAGCTCTTGCGGGAGCATCTTCCCCCGTGATGTGCAGGCATACATCTGCGGGCAGGCGGGCTCTGCGGCTCTTGCGTGCGTTTGCGCTCCTGCAAACAGCCTCACGACTGCACTGCGAGGGCTTCGGTCGCAAATACCGCCCTGGATTGCTGGCCGGGCACTGCTCAACCCTGCTGCCTCGCTTGCCTGTCCCTGTACGCGCACAAAAACG
The DNA here is from genome assembly GCF_000737465.1 of Haliaeetus leucocephalus. Lineage (NCBI taxonomy): Eukaryota > Metazoa > Chordata > Aves > Accipitriformes > Accipitridae > Haliaeetus > Haliaeetus leucocephalus. The sequence continues at coordinate 2,810,203 of NW_010973209.1, read as the reverse complement.
CTGCTCCGCGTGGGCTTCTGCCTCCTCGGGCTTGTGAATGTGAGATCGCTTTGCAAAGGTTGGTGCCGAGCAGTTTAGGGAACGGCTGGTCTGCTGCTTGCATTACCTGAGCTTTCCCTGAAAATCCTTCAACCATCCAGTCGCTGACCCTGAGATGTGACAAGCTCACAGCTCTTGCCAATAAAGTAGTGACTTGGTTTGAATAATATCTGACAATTACGTGCTGAGCCCGAGCATTATACAATATTTATGCACGCGTCTGGACTGTAAAACAGTGATTATCTAAAAGGAGTAATTGTTTGCAATCTTACACTGAATTTCTTTTCTTCTTTGGCCTCGGAGAGCCACACTGTTAATCAGCAGCGCACGCGCCGCTCGTTAAACGCTTGCACTAAAACCAGACCGGCCATTAGCCCAGCAGGGCTCCATATAGCATCTTGGTGCGGTGGCACGAAGCTTTGTGCGGTGCTGGGCTGGAACCGTAGCATGGAGGTTTATTTTATTGCCTCAGGCTGTCTGATTGCTCATGCTTGGGAAGCGAGGGGAGGTAAAGAGGGTCCAGCACCCAGCCTCTGCTCGCTGAGCTTGCGTGGGAAGACGGGCTTTGAAGTGATGAAGAGCAAACTCGCGCCATCGGTGAGAGGTGCCTCGGCAGAAGGGCTGAGCCCAGGCGTCCTGTTTTCGGGGCAGTGGCCAAGCTCCCCTGCCTCTCGCCTTCCCTTTCCCTCCTGGCCACGTCGGGCAGCTCGATCATGCTTCCATGCCCTTGGAGCAGCGGAGCAGTGATTGAAATTTCTCTTTGTTCCTCGCCCCCTCTGCCACGGCAGCTGCCTCGTGCCTGCCTTTTATTTATTATTTTTTTTTTCCCCTCCGCTCCTCTTCTTCTTTTTCCAAGTGTTGTTTGCTGTCAACCTGGGCTGAGGAGGAAGTCAAAGCTGAAAAGACAAATGCGGGCTGTCAGATTGCAGGGGTGGGGTGGGAAGGAGAGGGCAGCGAGTCCTCCTGCCCTGCCGGCAGCGCGAGGAGGTGCCGCACGGTACACAGGAGCCCCCATCGTGCTGGGGCCACGGGGGTGATGCTTGTTTCTGCAGCACAGCAGCAAAGAAGAAAAGTCTGTTTTCGGGGAGAAAACAAGCTTTGCCATTCATTCGGCGCTCTGCGGAGGCAGACAAAATGTTTTTGCAACCTGCGCTCCATCGCCGACCGGTGACAGTGTGGTCACAGCTTTTGGCAGGGGATATATCCCAGTGCAGTTCCTGGAGGGATGCTTGGATTTGAGGTGGAGGAAGGCTCGAGGGAGCAGGAACTGCGCCTAGGTGGTAGCTCTCAGGCAGCAGAGACAAACAGTGTGCCCGGTCAGCAAAACAGGCGGTGGAGCCGGAGAGGCCAGGATTACTGCTGCCACAGCTTGTTAACATAAACTAATACAGGCTGCCGCGTTGGACACAGAGAGATAGGAGGGAGAAAAATGGGAAGCGTGTGTAGGAATAAGGGCCCTGATAATGAACCTGGCAATGAGAATGCAAAGCAAAACAAAACAGGAAGAAATGCTTTCAGTGCAGAGCCCGGGCTCTATCTGTTCTAGCTTCTTGCTGGTTTTCAAAGACTTTCTTCATGGCTGGGATTGTGCTTTCCAGCGGTGCTGCTGGCATCCCTTCTTTGCCCCCAGAGTTGTGGGAAGAGAGAAATGTCCCATTTGGGGCCTCGCTGGCACCAACGCTGGTTCAACAAGGGTGCCCCACCATCGCAGTATGGGTGCAAGCTGGGTGCTGCTTCATTGCCTCTCCTGGGACTGGAGCTCACAACAGGAGATGTGTTACCCATGACCAGGGTGCACCGTTCCCAGCCCACGCAGGACTAGTTGCCTGCTGCTAAAGCGCAAGAGGCAGCGGTGAAAGGGCTTTGGCCAGTGCTTTGGGCTCCTGCGGCAAAGAGCAGAGCAAGGTCTGTAGCTGTTCCTGAGAAATTTGGGGTGAGGGAGCTCCTCGCACACCCTGGCAAGGGAGGGATGGAGGAGGCAGCGTGCGATGCGGGCATCGCCCTGGGATGTGCCACGTCAGTAGCTAGCCGCGTTGAGCTGCTCGGTTGCAAGAGGGCAGGTGATCTCCAGCCCCTCTTTTTTTTCGGTATGAAAAGCGTGGGGGGGAGTTTGCTGCAGCATGTGGGACCAGGCACCCACCCCAGCAGCGCAGAACCAGCCCTTGCTGAAAGGCAGCGCCGGTTTTATGAAGTGTGCCTTGTTGCCTAAAGGGTCCTGTCTTATCACAGGTCCCTCAGCCGTGGACAATTCATCTGTTTTTATGGTGATGACGGAAGAATCCAATCTGCAGCCTGTAGCCGGAAAGTTCAGAGCCACGCAAGGCTGGCTGGGGAGGAGAGCGGGTTTTATTGATGGTCTGGGCTCCTGGAGGTTGTGTGGGAGGAATCTTGTTAATGGGTCCCTTGGGCCATTGCCTCCTGACTCTGCCATATCTCCTTATTCACCTGCCTCAGCTCCTATGGTTTCTTCCCCCCCTGCTGTCTTTTGGAGTAAATGTTGGTGTTGGAAGGGCTTTTGAAAATGCAGTAGAAGGGAAGGTTGTGGGGCTGACCCAGGCGCCTCCCAGTCCTTTCCCTTTGCACAGCCTTTATGGGAGCTGCCCCATCTCTAGCGGCGTGTCCTTCAGCGTCAGAGACCGCTGCAAAAGACGTCTTGGGCTTCGTGCCGTGGCTCTGACAGCGCAGAGCGATGGCCTTGCCTCCAAGGTGACCAGGGAGCTGTTGATGGGTAGCAGCCCCATCGGTCTCTGGCGTTGGTTCAAAGGGGCGAAAGGACGATTGCTCCACCGCTCTTCCACGCAGCCAAATCAGACCTTGCAGAAACCATCCCGTAGCCTGGTGCTCGGTGGGGAAGTTGTGATTGCCAGCGGTGGCCATGCTCTGCAACCCGAATTGTACACCCTTCTCGTGGGGACGGTGATGCTTGCTTGAGCCTCCCCCGATTGGCGTCACGGGGCGTGCAGACCAGGCTCCAGCTTTCTGGCCCAGTTTTGATAATTAATTGATAGTTGAAAATGTTTGACAAACAAACAGCAAACAGAAATCAAACCCGCTCACGTGCGCATTAACATTTCATGTTGCCTTTCTTGTTTGTTTGCTTTTAAATCACAAAACGCCGTGATACATTTTTAATCGAAAGTGCTATTGGCTGTTTCCATCACTATTTCAATAACTTTCTTGATGAAAAAGAAGTTCAATACAGAAATGTAATGGGATCTTTTAGGAGGTGGGCGATGGGTTTTTGACAACCGTTTTCGTTTCTACAAAGGATGTTTTTGTCAGGGAGAAATATATTTAAAAACACGCTTATTTGAAAAAAAAAACCACTCTGAGCTCTTGGGATGCTCTTTGATGGCTCTCTGCATCCTCGGCATCTCAGGATGGTACGCGATGGGCTGTGCGCGGCGTGATGACTACTTGCATTTAGCCGGTGTCATCCCAGTGGCCATCCCCAGGGCAGGGTCCTCAGCCCCTCGAGGGGTTGTTTCTTTGCAATCACACGTTGCAACCCTCCTTAAGGCGCTCTCAGAAGAAAATCTTCCCTGCAGGCTAAACCCAGTGACTTGCACATGACTCTCTTATCTTGAAAGCTTAACTAAGGTTTCCCCCTTCTCCTTTCAAGGCAGGAGATGAAAGGCATGTTTGTGTGTATCTGCGTGTGTATGCAAGCACAGTAAATAGTGGGTGGGGAATACTAATACAGGACTAAACCCCTCTCTGGCATGAATCACAGGGAAGACATATGTTGCGACAACTTTCCTAAGGGGGTTCTGGCCAAGGTAGATACCAAGTGTTCCCTGGAGGGAAGGAAGAGGGAATGACAGCTCTTTTCTTTCCAAGACTGATGTAATTAAAGAGTTATAATGTCCTTTAACTTCCCTGCCCTTGGCACTGTTGTGCACTGGTGTTATTTATTTATTTATTTATTTATTTATTTAGCACTGATGAGTGGCTAATAGGCTTTATGCGGAGAGGCAGGAGGCCCAGAAATACAGTTCACAGTTGCAAAGAGAGAAGATTATTGTATTTCCCTGAGAGTGAGCATCCATCCATCCATCTTCCCCATGCGGCTGACTCTGTGGCTAAGCGTGAGGTTAAAACCACTGTCCTTCCAGCTGTCGGCTAACATGCTGAACTTTGTAAAGGGAAGCTTATTTTAATTTAATAGAAAAATACATTATACATAATCCTCGCAATAAATTTTCCTCCGATCTGAAGGAGAATCTGCCGGTGTAATGCGTCCGCCCAACCCAGCCCAGATACCTGCAGATTTGTTGCTGCCTGGCTTAAATAATAACAATAACAATACCAGGAGCAATAATATCCTTTGCTGCTGTCCTTGAGTGACAAAGATGATGGAAAATGAAGTTGTAGATAGCTGGAGATGACAATGTGAGTATCCTCTACCCATCTTCCAGGTTATTAGCAGGTGTCAGTCACTGGAAGGAATCTAATCATTTCCAGACGCAGCGATGTCTCCAAACATCAGCTGCGGTGCTGTGGCTGCAGAAAGCAAATGGTTTTTATGGGCTCGATTCCCATTGCTGCTCAGACCCGTTAGAGAGGCTGTAACGGTGCAGGTGTCTGTGGCCACAGAGCATCGCCTGCTGCAGCAGGGGTCCTGACAGCCTGCCCCTGGGCATCACCCAACTTGCCTACACCACCCACTGCTACCTGTTGCTGTTGTGGAGTTGCACCACCGATCCTTTCGTACCTTTCTCTGCTAACCACCCTTACCCAGTTAACCGTCCTTCATCCTTGATTAAACCGAGAAAGGTGGTGACGGTGAGGCTGTAGCCGTTGAGAAAGGGGAGGGAAGCACAAGGGTGTCTGCTTGCCCACCTCCCCGTCCCTGTGGACATGGTGTGCGTTTGATGGGGTCTTCTCGAGCACGTCATAGAGGGAAAAATTGCGTTGCTCCCTTTGAATCGGCATCCCTGATGGGCAGCGGTATAAACATGCGATAATAATTGCTTTTTGAACGAACCCGTGACACACACGATGGGCGTCAAGGCTTGCTGCCGTGGGGAGGCTTGCTCCCTCGTGTCTTTCCCGGAGGGTCCGGCTGGTCTGGAGAAGCCGGGGAACCGCACAAGTTCATTGTTTTCCAAGCAGGTGGTGCTTTGCGAGCTTAAAGTGAGCACCAGATGGGCAGAGATGATGAAAGAGGCATCGGCGTGAAAGGCTTCCCTCTAGGGTGTTAAATATTACATTCACCGAGTCCGCCGAACTGTTGAAACCAATAGAACTAATTAGAGAGCCGATGCCGGGGAAGGACGCGCCTTGGCTAACAGCTGAAAGAGATGCCAGATCATACAAAAACCTCTCTTTGTCCGCCCCAGCATCTCGCCTGAGCGTGGCGGGCAGGGCACGCTGTAGTTTGGGGGATGGCACTGGAAGGGGAGCGTGTCCCAGGGCCCACCTTCCAACGTGGATGAGGGCTGGGAAGTGGAGGGGCCAGCTGGCTCCTATGCAGCAGGGTTTGGGTTTTTTTCCCCCTTCTCATCTGCTAAGCAGGTTGAGAAGACCTCATAGGTGTTTGCCTGCCTTTGGAGAGCTGTGCTGTGTCCTGTGCTCGTGCACGAAGTCTGCAAGGAGTTTTCAGGGGAAAGGAGAAGGAGCAGGGCTTGCCGGGGCTGTGGGGGCTCTGGAGAGCGTGTTAAAGTCACCATGGCTGTCACCCTAATGATATCGCAGTGAGTGGCTACTCCACTTTTTCGGTGACAAGTCAGGCTTTGTAAGCAGAGAGACCCGGTGAACTCATCAGCGCAGGCTGAGCACGGTGTCCGTGTGGGTTTTGCTGGATTTGAGATCTTAACCCGCAGCTGTCGTGCACTGCTCCCCAGCAATGCCCTCCCTGGGCTCAACGGGCGGCAAGCGGGCACCACTGTGCACCTCACCCCCCCCAAAATCAGTCTTTCTCCAGGTTTCTGGCTCTGCTGCGGAACCTCCGGCCGTGGTATGCGGGAGAGCCATCTCCACGTCGTGAGTGAGAATAAATCCATTACGGCGCCCTTGTCAGTCTGGGGTCCTATTCTCTTAATGGGCTTGTTAAGAGCGTGCGTGCCAACAGCTGCCCTGAAAGAGGGCAGAATTAGCCAAGCCAGCCCATACCATCTGCGGCCTCAGTCAGAGCCGCTTCGTGTCTTTGTGCTGCAAGTGCCCCTCTGCCTCTCCCCCTGGCAGCCCTTGCAATGGAAATAATAAATAATAATAATAATAATGCATTATTATTATTATAGAAGAGAAGGAATTAAGTAGGCAAACATAAAGATGAGTTGTTGCATGGCGTCTGTGCAGATTCTGATCTCAATGTCAAGGGAGCATCAGTCCAGCCTAATGGCATCTTTTCGTGAAAGCGCTTTGTAGCAGTCATAAATAAACATGCTGGCTGAAAGGCATGATAACAAAAAAATGGAAACTGAGGCACCCAGGATCTTTATTATTGAGCGGACAAAGCATCTGTGATTAGTAGGAACAGGGGAGAGGACAGGGTAAAAATAAAAGGCAGCCGATTGTGTTGCTGCCTTGTCCGTGTCAAGAGAGGATCTGGCTGTGGTAGGTTGACAGGTTGTCTGGATAAATAGTTTGGGGGCAGAACATACATTTCTGATGGAACTTTCTTTTTTACAGCCGAGATCAGGAGTTCCAGAGGTACTGTCAAGGACGGACGAAGCTCTATAAATCAGGACAGGCTTTTTTGTCTGTCTGAAAAGTCTTATCTCGGAGTTCGTCCAGGCAATTTTTTGAGGTCTCTCTAGCTTCCTCCCTTCTCCTTATCAGAGCGCCACAGCTTTAAATGCAGATAGATACCCTCTAATGGAAGCACAAGCCAGAGCCCTCACTCCTTGTAAGTGCCAGCTCGTAATTTAGTTGTGTGCCCTTTGGCACCGAGGCATCCATCAAGAAAGGCAGAGGCAGCATCACCTCCCGGCACGCCGAGGAGCGTGGCGGCAGTGGGGGGCTCGGCTGGGGTGAGAGGGACCCTCGGCTCGTGTCCTTCTTGCTCGGTGAGGGACAAGCCATCTGTAAAATGGGCCGAGACCGGTGGGGTTTTTTTTTTACTGTGCGGTTGCGTTGAGGGGATTAGGGAACGATAAAGAAATCCTTTCTGGTATCTGAGGCAGCAGGGTAGAGATGAGCAGGGTGTAGAGCGGTTTTCTGAGCAGCCATTTCTCTGAATCTCTTAGTTTTTCTCTTGCTGTGTCTTCCCCCCCACCCTACGCTTTTTGTATTTAAACAAAACGAGCTGGGAAGGAAGGGCCGAGTTTTGGCTGGCTGTGGTCCAGAGGGACGTCACGCACCCGAAATCAGAGCTCACCAGGATGAAAACCGAAACGGGGTGGGTTTTTCTCCGCTGAGCCGTTTCATGGGGGAAGGTGTCCAGCAACCCCTTGGCTGCTGGAGCCCTCCCCAAACCTCCCCTCACCTTTTGAAAATCACCTGTCTCGTCACCTTCTCTAACAAACGGCGCACAGCTAATGGTGACACTTCACCATTCCCGACAGCTCCAGATTGTTAATTCCCCCTGTTTTTCCCCCGAATAGCATTTTGCCTTCTGGCTAAAGCAGCGTGGTAGCATCAGCCTGCGAGCTCCTCACCTGTGGACATGTGAAGGGGGTTTAATAGGTTTCTTCTCTTTGCCCCACTGGGCTGTGACTGGGAGGGGAGACAGAGCCGCCTGAGTCGCTAATTGCTTTGGCCCTGCAACTCCCGAATGATGAAAAAGATTAAAAGGGAAGGAAAACAGCTATTATATCTCTTTCTTGAAAAAACTTGCAGCATGAAAGGCTCATTAACATCATTAATGTTTCATTAACCTCTAGCCAGACAAATAAGCTGGAGGTAATTTAACAGTATAGGGAAAAGAAAGAAAATTAAAAATTACCCAGGTGTAGGTGACATTCTCCAGCTTACCTCCGCCGCGCATTTTGGAGAGGTGCGGGCTCCGCTGCCTTGCCTGCCTGCCTGGGGCTTGGAGGGCTGCCAGCGGCGCTGCCTGCTCCGGAGGGCTGGAGGTAATCACGAGCGGGGAAAGTCATTGATTGTGACAAAATGGGATTCATTTGAACACAGCAACATCTGAAATCTTGAAAAGGAACACGGCTCCGCACAATGCCGACTTAAAAAAAAAATAAAATTAAAAAGAGGGGGGGCGGGTGGGAAATATCAATGGCTGCAAAAATGACTTTCTTTGTTTGAGTAAAACGCCTTCTCCCCTTGTTAATTTTTGTGGGGGTTTATTTGATTTTTATCTCTCCCCAAGCTGATGTGCTCCACCCCCACCCCGCTCATCCAAAGTCCATATGCGTGTATACACACACAGCGAGATGCATTTATATACATGCAAACGCATGCTCTGGCTGCTGCTTTGTGCCAGCTTTGTGAGTCCAATTGTAACTCATTGCCTCTCTCTCAATTGCATTCCCTTTAGCAAGACCTTCTGGTATTAAAGGAACATTGTTAGTCCCTCCCCAAAATCTAAAGGTGGATTGAAAAGGTAAAGAAATTGCAGCGCTTTTTTTGCTCTTTGTTGTAGTGTATTCTGGTAGCTTCCAGAACTGCCTAATTAATCTGGGCCGTCCATGAGCAAGTGGTAAGAGGCAGTTTCTGCCTCTAAGAGAGTAGAGAATAAGGAAAATTAACGAAGGGGAGATGTTTCTCCCCATCTGTCCCATCCCCAGTTGCAGAGGGATGAAGGTGACTTGCCCAAGGTCACCCAGAGGAGGTCCGTGTTGGAGCTGAGGGTGGAACACGCTCCTCGATGATCCCAATCCCCTGTTTTCCACTTGTTCTCCTGTCCCACAAACCAGACCCTGCACAACTTTACTTCTTCCCTGCGAGGTTTGCCTGTTTCTGGGTTTTTTTTGCTTTGTGGTGTTAGGACCAGCAGGTTTCCCGCTGTTATCCGTCGGGGTGGGAGATCATCTCTGCCGCTTCGTTAGCTCTAATCCTGGCTCTTCTATTTGCTCTGTCTTTGGCTTTGAATAAGTCACCTAACTTCCATGGCTCCATTTTCCCTAGCCGTAAAATGTGCATAAGTCTCACGCTGTTGTTTGAAGAGCTTATAAAGAGCTTTAGGTACCAAATACCGTGTTAATGCTAATTTTTGTGTCTTTACGCACTCTGCCCAGTGTTTACTGAGACGGGAAATCTCAGCAAAGTGAGTGGATGTTTGCTTGAGCAGAGGTTGCGATGGGGCTCTTGTCCGGCACAAGGAAGGGATGGGAGAAGCTGAATAACGCTGCACCGCTAGCTCTAGCTCCTCGTGCTTGTTTTTGGTAGCACCTTGAGGCCCTGCACTGCTCAGGTGCTTAAAAAAGCTGCAGTCTTTAGTGCTACAGGAACTTTGTGTCTAGCGCGAGTCAGCCCGAGACCTCTGTATTTCACAGGTTCCCAAAGCAGCCCGCAGGCACAAATAACCTTTACGTCATGCTCTCCACTGTTTATGTAAACTTGGCTTCTGCTTGTTCCTGTCGTGCCGTGCCTGCGCTCTTATTCCCGCGAGGATGGAGCGGTAGATAGAGCAGGTAAAATTTCCCGGTGAAAAAGGGTCTCCCACGTGGACTGCAAAGGGGAAAACAGCAACGCGAGTAAGACAGGAGCCGAGAGCTGGATGTTTCTGTGTCTCGTGTCAGGTAGAGCTTGCAAATCGGTGTCTGCGATGACAAGGACTGTGTCGGCGGCTGGATGCTTGCAGGCAGAAGAGAGCCCTGCCTGCCCTGGCATGCCTGTCCTGGGGAGCGAGGATCGGTGTGGCCATGGGGGAAAGGTGCTCCAGCCTTGGGTAGATACCTGCCGCAGGCCAACTCCTACTGAGGAGTTGAGCCGAGCCTTCTGATAAGGGGTAGCGAGTGATTCGGGGCGCTAGTCTGAGCGGGGGCCCGCATATGAGCAGTCATGAAGAGCTTTCTGAAAATTTGGGACCCTTTTTTGCCGGATGAGCCCTTTGAACAAGGCGGCGTTCCAGATCCCTTGGCCTGCTTTTGCCGTCGTGAAACAGCACAGGCTAACGCTATAAAGATCATTTTTATTGCCATCTATCAGTGTTTCTATCCATGTTTCTATCCCATCCTTTTGACAGCAGTATATGAGCAGCCGGGATTTATCCTTCCCAGCTAAATCTCTTTCAACCCATGCAAGAAGCCCAGGAAATGATTTGACAAAAATATATAGTTCACTGAAATTATTCAACCCTCAAGCGCTCAGGTTTAGGTCAGTGTAAATTTGGAATAAATATTTGTTCTGGCTCTTATCTTAGCCAAGCTGATTTACCCAGCAGCAGCTGATAACTCCTTTTAAATTCACTGCAGAATCATCATCTTCCAAATGCTTATTCCCCCCTTCTCCCCCATGTCCCTGCCTGGGTTTGTTATCGTGGGGTGGCACACACGGGCGGCAGATTGCTGATGAGCTCTGCAGGATCCTCAGCTCCGTGTTTTTCCAAAAGGCAAACCATGCATGGGAAGTGCATGGAAATGTCTTTTTTAATAGAATTTCGTCAAAAAATTAGGAAAAGCTTCTCCAACTTTTCTTAAAAAGCCCAAATTGGGAACAAATGTCTGACTTGCACAAAAAATAGTGTATAGCTGGTTTACAATAGCTTTTCACTTGTTCAACTTGTAAGCGGACTTTTTTTTTTTCTCCGAAGCATTTCCTTCTTTGACTACAAATCTCTTCCTTGAGCTGGAGAGCACTTTGGAATAGAGTTCTTCACGCGTGCGTCTCTCTCTATGCCTACGAACGGACTTGAAATGAGCTGAAAACCAGGAGCTGCACTTGTACGCGCTCCTGCCAGCATTTTGGCTGTGCCACCCCCTTCCCAGCCCTCTGCATTTCCAGCATCTGCCTCTCGTTTTTGTGCAGTGCAAGAGTATGAGGGACAGCCAGGAGGGTGGTCTTGGAGCATCCCTGCCCGGCTGCATCCCTGCCCGTACCTGGGGAAGCAGCACCATCTCGCGTCGGTCTGGAGCTGGCACAGCCGGTACCTGCGCGCATCCCACCTCCTGGGGAACCCAGGGAAATAAATGCTGGCTTTCCCGACTGCCTTATTCTGGCTGCTCAGGACCTGGACCACACTTTCCTCCCCCCCCACCCCCCACCTGTTTTTCAAGGGTAGGGACCTCTGAAGCCTTCTGCTAACTGAGATGGTGTTAAATGGTTCAAAAGTGCATTTTATTTCCCGGGGAGGTAGGGGTGGGTTTGGTTCAGGACATGCAGAGGTGCTGAGGTTTATTTGCTGTTGCTCAAACTCCTTTTATACCAGCCTATTTTATACCTGTCTGAAGTAATAACTGCAGATAATGTAATTAGAAGGCCTGTTCCTTTTGAGGTATGGTTTTCAAGGGTATGGAGGATGCAGATTTGTAGAGTACTAAAGAACAAGGATTTGCCACATGCCCTAAGGGAGTTTTATCCTCTGTAAGGCTGCTGCTGCCCCTGGAGACCACGACACCCGGAGATGGTGGGTTAAAAGGGTTTCTGATGAAACCGGGACTGGGGACAGCATAAGGTCCAAAGCAGCTTATTTTGATCAGCTTCTCCGAGAGGAGTATTTCTAGTGCTGCGAGATGCTGGAAGGTAAAACCAGTGCATAGTAGCTCTTGCTGGTCAGGAGTTGCACGCATCGTGGTGGGGAGAGGCTGCAAAGAGCAGGACTTGCAGCCGAAGGCCTGGAGATGGCAGGTCTGAGACTTACTTGGGTAATACATTTCTTTTTAGAGATGCGTAAGGTTTTTCCTGTGTTGGAAACAGCAGAGTTCAAGCCGACGCTGAGATGCTGCTGTCTGGAAGCGATCAGCTCGGTCCCTGCTTGGGAATAACGCCCTCCTAGGGGAAATTGAGGCACGTTGTCTTTAAAACAGCAGTAACAGCAGCTATACCCTTTGCAAAACAGCTCTGGGCACTGTGAGTGCGAGCTCAGGTGGGTTTCTGTTAGGAAACCTTGTGCCCCGTCTCCAGGAGCCCTGCGGGTCATTCCGAGGAGTTAGGCAGGAGCCTCCCGCGCTCGTCTGCAAGGAGGCAGAGGGCTGGGGTAGCTACACACGTAGCAATTAACACTTCACACTAAGAGGCTCTGGTTCCTCTCGAGCAGCTCTCGCGGTGACACGAGGCACACGCCGGTTGTCACTTGCTGCCCGGGCGCAGATGGCTTTGCTGCCGCCTGCAGCTGCCTTGCAAACAGATGTGTGACTCCCTCCGTGACCTCCCGGGGCAGAAATTCTTATTAAGCATCTCCTCTAACCCAGGGGTACGTTTGGGGTGCCCAAAAAAGTTCTTGAAACAGAAGGCTTGGAGCGTGCAAGGTAAGAGAAGCTGCCTGCAGCACAGGCGGTTGGAGGCAGTGAGTTTTTCCAGGCAAGACCTTTTGCGGAAAAGCTGTGGAAGAAAAAAATATCAAAGAAAACGCTTGGAGAAACAAAATACTACAGCCTTCTTCCCACCAGCAAGCATGTTTTGTTTGTCTTGTTCAAATGGAGATATTTGCATTTGAAATACACCTGCAAATAGATATATTTACAGGTAGAGCTCTGGAGGATGAAACTTGTAGTTTCAGCAAAAAGACTAAATAGCCTCATGTTTTTGCCTTTATTTTTCTATTCTGGCTAGTAAAGAATCTGTTATTGGTACAAGGCTGTCTGGAAAATGCCAGGCTGGAGAGCATCCATCAGTACAGTCCAGTATCATATTTGTAGGGGCCAGCTCGGGTAGATGGAGAATAAATATAATTCCCTCTATTACCGCACTCTTTTTCTTCATCCTGGCATTGTTAGATAGCAAAATACCTTTCTGCTGCATCTTCTCTAAATTGTGTTATGCGAACCGTGTTGTCTAAAGGCGTAATTGGCAGTGGGGGTGCGGGAGGGGCAATGATGAGGAGTTTGTAGCAGATTTAGTATTACGGGGGGGTCGGGGATGGAGAGCAGCTCTGAATGGCACGGGGCTGCTTTGAACAGGGATTTTGGGGGCTCTCTGTAGCCATCCGGCAGCCAAGTCTGCTAGCGTACCAGGGACAGAAATTCTCTGTGCCATGCAGAAACCGTCCGGGCAAGGCAGAAACTCTCCGGGCAGTGAGGTTGACTTGCCAAAGACCCTTCCCAGGAGCTCTCCTGTACCTCCCAGCGCCCAAAACCTGCTCGAGGGACGACGAGGCAGGACCTCCCCGGGTCCCCGATGCAGGCGACGGCATCGGGGAGACGGCAGCCGGCTGCGAAGGAACGAATGCCTGCGGCGGTGTTTCGCTGCCGGAGGGCCCTAGGGCGGGAGCCAAATTGGGGCTGGATATTGACATTGAAAGTTGGCTTTTTGAAAGGCACAACAGCCTTTGCTTGCTGCAGAGCTAATTATTATGCAAATTCATGCTAATAAACTCTGCCTTGCATGTTGTTGAGAAGCTGCCTTTCCCGGTTAACATACCAGTAATGAGAGGTAGATTTGTAATTCAGATGCCGGTGGTAATATCCTAAATTACTCTGCGCTATAATGGACTTTATTTCTTTCTCCCCTCAGCTCCCCCCCCAGTCCGAATATCAATGCAAATCAGTTACAACTTTGCATATTTATTGCAGAAGTATTTATTGTTGATACAGGGGTGAGACCCTCAGCTAAACAGCTCCCGCCGGCACCGCCGTGCTGCCGGGGGGCTCGTGGTGCGGTTTTACCTCGCCGGCGTCGGCCGCCGCACGCTCCCGCGATGCTCGGAGGGCATCGGGATGTTTTGCATCCCTCCAGCCTTCCCCTGCTCCCGCTCTCGCACCGGTTTTGGAAGGGGGAGTTTCGTGACTCGTTTCGACGAGCTTACAGCTTCGGTCTCCTCCGTGCTGGCCGAGCAGATGGGGTGGACCCTGACTTGCTGCTTTTTTTTTTTTTTTTTTGCTGGAGGCAAAGCCCAGGTAGTGTTTGGCATGGGGGGTTCTGGCAGCTGGAGGGGGTCATGCTCCGCAGGGCAGGAGAGCAGCATCCTCCTCTGGAGCCGGCATCTCCCCTCTGTCGCCTTTTTTTTCTTTTTCCCCAAGGAACAGCTCCGAAGTGGGAGAGCATATAATATTTTTTTATTCATTAATTCCTTTGCATCTTTCAGCGTGTGGTTTTACATGACTGCTTATTCCCTGAGTTGGTAGAGATAACCAAGGAAGCACAGATCATTTCCAGACTAAGCTAGGATTTAGGCCTAAAGCTAGTGAACTGAGGCTTAGATTAGATGGCATCAGCCCTCTGTAATCTGTCTCTGTAAGATTTTGGCCCAACTTTGTCATCTTAATCAATGGAAAATCATGCAAGTCAGCTGTGCTTGACGTTTCAGCTACTGTTGGGCCGCTTCTGAGCCAGAAATACCCTTCTGTTACTCAGTGTCCCGTGTACCAAAAATGTAAGCGCAGGTTTCTTTCCACAGCCATGAACGTGTGCTCAGAAAATCCTGATTTGAAGCCATCTGACAGGGAACGAAAAGCAAACCCATCCCCACATTGCACTGTAGGTAACCAGCGGTAAACAACTGCCACCCTTGCTCTGTTTGGAGTGAAAGGAGAGGTCCTGCTCCTTGCTGGTGGTTGGCTTTCATTTGGAGCAATGGAGGAGCAGTGCCAAAAGAAAAAAACCCAACAATTTCTATTACTTCCGATTTTTGTGGGGTTTAGTTTTCTGGCTTTATAGTTTTCCCTAGGAAAACCCTGCCAGAGGAGCAGGGACCGTTTCAGGGTATTGCTCTCCCCTCGCTGAGCAGAGGGGATTGTAAAAGACAGAGTTACGTCCTACTGGGTTTAAGCCTGGTGTGGGCTCTCGTCTTGCTGGTCCTGGCTTTCTGCTTGCTCTGAGGCGTGTTTTCATTTTCTTTACCTTGCTGAAGAAGAGACAGCTCCAAAGCTTGGGAGTGTTCATGGCTCTCCAAATCCTTTGCATCGGTATGGACAAATTGGCGATATCTTGAAAATTGGCTTTTGGGGGAATATTCTCTGCTTGTGGCTCTTGGGATGATTATTCGGGGAGGGAGTGGTAAGCAAAAGCTCAGCTCAGCTGGAGCTCTCCGCGCTGTGTGTAGGTCGTGCATCCCTTGTGGACGATGCGTGTCCTTCCCTGGTTTTGCTCCGGTCTGGGGTCAGAGCGTGTGCCCACATTAAAATAGCACGAGGGACCGGGCAGGCTGCTCTGGGTGAGACTTTAAGCGAGTGTGTGAGTGGAGACAGAAGCAGGAGTGCCTCCAGGCCTGCCCGAATCAAACGCAGTGTTTTTTGAAGCCTTTGAAATTTTTTACTTTGCTTCCATTTGCATTCTGGCTTCTGTGCTGCAAGAAGCCAGCCGGGCTGAGGAAAGAGAGACTTTTGAAAGGGACTAGGAAATGCTCTGCAGTCCTACCCCTCCTCCTCCTCCTCTCTGTGGTCTCCCTGTGTGGACCAGGCACGCAGAGGGATGGTCGCTAGATACCCGGTGTTTGCTCTGAGTCAGTGTTCTGCAATTTTTTCCGAGGCCATACTAAAATTGTCAGAATCATCCCTTCCGGCCTCAAAATATCGATGAGTCACTGAAGAGCAAAGGGGTGCAGAGCCAGAACACCGCGTGCAGCCTGTGGTGGGCAATTTTAGATAGAGGGTAGCCTTGAGGGCTGTGCATTGTTCCCAGCCCCTAATTTGCTTGCGTGGCCTCTGCGCAGCCCTTCTGATGTGCCCCGGCTTCACGCCTGTGCCTTGCAGGCAGCCGTGCATCCCTGGTGCGCCTTGAGCATCCCTCCCGCGCCTTGAGCATCCCTGGTGCGCCTTGAGCATCCCTGGTGCGCCCTGAGCATCCCTCCCGTGCCTTGAGCCTCCCTCCTGCGCCTTGAGCATCCCTCGTGCATCCCTCGCGCGCCTTGAGCATCCCTCGCGCACCTTGAGCATCCCTCGCGCACCACACGCCTCCTCGCATACCTTGTGCATCCTGGCACTACGCAAGCTGGTGTGCTTGTGGCGGGGATGCCAGGTGTTGGTTTGCACTAAGCAGGGCCCAAAAGATGTATGGTAGCAAGATGCCAGAGCTGGGAGCGTGGGGATGCGTGCGGGTGGGCTGCCTGGTGAGGAGCAGGGAGCAGCGTGCAGTGCTGCAGCTCTTCCACAGGGTGCTGACAAAACTCCACGGCGAATGGAGAAGCCACCAGATCGTCACTCAGTTCCACAGGTCCGTGTTTTCCCCACCATCCGCCACAGTGCTGCTGTAGTTTCTCCCATCCCAAAGGTGGCGAAAAGCTGGCAGTGCCTGCCCTGCGGCCAGAGCTGAATTCAACTTGACCCCAGGGATGCAGTTAAGAGAAGGAGCTGCTTGGTTGGATGTTTAGGCTTGTAGCTCTTAGCTTCCCGATTGCTGCAGGGTCTGGAGACCCCAGGGACAGTCTCCTGCTCCTCTTCTCCAGCTGCTCTCCAAGCCATGGAGTCAAGGTGGGCAAAGCAGAGGGTGTTTCCTCCCAGTTTCAAGTCAAAAGCTGAGGCTGAAAGGGCACATCCACACTCTGGAGGAGCAGGGCACAGCCCGAGGACTGCTGATGTGCTGCAAGCTTGTGGGGGGCTTGGAGACAGTAATTTCCCGAGTTTGTGGGGTGGCAGAAGCAGGGGTGAAATCTCCTCTCGTAACTGTGTACGCTGTGGCTTTGTTCAAAAGCCAGCCTCCCATCGAGTATGTGCAGCAGTTTCTTAATTGCTTTCTTAACTTTGTTACTCCTCTTCTGTTGGCAGTGCCCTGAAGCAAGGAGTCCCCCAGGTGCATTAGCTGTTGCATGCCAAAATTAGCTTCTTTTATTTAATTTTAAATAAACGTAGCTTCCTTTGAGTGCCTCTCAGCATCTGCTGCAGAAGGGGGCAGAGGGAACGCGTGGTTAATTTTGCATGTGCCATTCCTTAAAGAACCGTGTATTATTCGGCCTTCTGAAAGTTTTTAATGTTTCTTGCAGCTGTCCTCTGTGACCCTGTGCAAGTCAGGCTCTGTGGCTACAAAATGAGGATATGAATACTTTATCTCTTCCGACATATGTCTGTCTAGACCGGTTAGAGCCAACACTTTTCAGGGCGGGCGTACGGGCTCTGGTGCACGCTGCTGTCGTGCAGAGCTCTGAGCGGGGTTTAGAGGTGTTTGAGCCCTGCCTGTGTTAGGCTGAGCCCCAGGATTGGTTTCACCTGGGCAGAAATGCAAGGTGGGACAGCATCTCCGCCACACATTCCCCGTATGGCCTTGGGCAAGTTGCTTAGCGTACTCATGCCTCTTCTTGTCGCTGTTTGGGGTCACGCTAGGATGGCTTGAGCATCCCTGGTGCGCCTTGAGCATCCCTGGTGCGCCCTGAGCATCCCTCCCGTGCCTTGAGCCTCCCTCCTGCGCCTTGAGCATCCCTCGTGCATCCCTCGCGCGCCTTGAGCATCCCTCGCGCGCCTTGAGCATCCCTCGCGCACCACACGCCTCCTCGCATACCTTGTGCATCCTGGCACTACGCAAGCTGGTGTGCTTGTGGCGGGGATGCCAGGTGTTGGTTTGCACTAAGCAGGGCCCAAAAGATGTATGGTAGCAAGATGCCAGAGCAGAGTTATTATTGGGATGGTGACTGGAGTAGTGTGGCACGGAGAGGGCAGGGAAGGGTCTCAGAAGAGCGTGAACCAGGAGGGAGAAGGGCCACAGGGTCTCTCTCCTTGCAAAGTTTACTGAGCTGAGGGTGGCATGCATGTGCGTGTTTTACATAGGATGCTAAAATAATTTATGGAGAGCTTCTCCCTTTCAGCAGAGGAGGTGGTCAAGAGGAGCGAATAAATCTTTAAAAGAATAATGTTTTCAAAATCAGGCTCCTTGTCCTCGAACCCTTTGATGTATGAGAGCAATAGTAGGTAGGACACATAGTGAAATATACATGAGATCTCCCTGGAAGAGAATAGCGGAGTGGAGAAAATATTAGTGTTTACATCAAAACTCAATTGGAGCACTCGTTTCAAGATGATAGTTTATTATATCGAATGCAATTTAGTCCCACAAGGATGTTTCTTCTGTGGGTGACATGCAAGCTCGCTCCCCACCTCCTCTCCCTCGCCGTACCTGGGTGCTGCCGTCCCCGCTGGGTGATTCATGCTCTCCCTCTCGCCGCAATCTCGGGATGGTTGGGAAGGGAAGGGGAGGAAATCATCAGCTTTCGGCAGCTTTTCTGTTTCTTAGAGGCCCGGGGCTGGCATCAGATAGGGACGTCTTGACCCAGGGTCAGGAGAGATGTGTTAGGAGACAGGAGGATGCAGAGGAATTGCAGAGGGAAGAAATCTCCGGTGAAGCGGAGAGCTGGTTTTCAGGCCGTCGGTCCCTCCTCTCTGTCCCACCGCTTTCAAAACCGAGCCAGCACCCGGTATAGCTACGATTAACGGATGGGAGAGGTTTACTTCTGCTCTCAGCTCTGCTGGGAGCTTCACACCTCTTTGCTGAGCCTGGACTTGAACAGATCAGCAGTGGGCTACATTTGCCAGTCTTCAGGTAGCTTAATATTGCACTGTGCGAAGGGGAGGGGTGGGGAGAAGAAAGGTGTGCAAGGCTCAGCATCCTCCAGGAGCCCTGATGCGATGGGGATAGGGAGGGCAGTGTTTTCGGATAGGTGACCCAAAGAGACCTGCCTCTCCTGCTCCACGTGCAGCAGATGCGAAGGTCCGCAGTCCTGCTAGGAGCATTTAATACGCTTTTATTTGCAGTGGGTGCGCAATGTGGCTTTTAATGGCTAGATGCACAGTACCGGGCGGCAGGTATCTTTGAGAAGGCAGAGGATCCCAGAGGGCTTGTCCGAATATTTCCTCCAGACCACACGGGTACTCCTTGCAGCTTAGGTGACACGGGGCAGCCTGGCCGTGCGGGGTGCCTGGCATCGCCCCGCAGCCGTATGTGAAGCCCTGAGCATCCGTGGCAGCCCGGCTGGGCCGGGAGTCTCTTAGTGTCCGGCTTAGCCAAGGCAGAGAATATTTTAGTGCCTCCGGGCACGTGGCGCAGCAGAAGTGTATCATTTTCTTGACTCTTCTCTTTCTCAATGCACTTTCCTCGTGGTTATGAAGAGCTGTGTCAGACATCCCTCCCGCCTAGTGCATTTTTTACCAGTATATTAGCTGGTCTGGATGGTGGGGATCTAACTTGCTGTTGAATAATGTTGGCTGTAATCTGTGCACATTTCCTGGGCTTGCGGTTGATGCGATTCCCCAGGGCTGGGGCTGTCAGGGCCGGCAAGTGTGATTTGTTTTGCAGACGGAGGATGAATGCCCTTAGCAGAGTTATTAGTTCTGCAGATGGCCGCCGTGCACGGGGAGCCATGGGGGCAGGAGAGGCTGCCCCTGGGATGGGTGCCCCATCCTTACCTGGGTGTGCTCCCAGTCGCACGAGATCTGAGCTCTCATCTCTCCTCCCCTCCCCTCCTCTGTTTCCTAATGTGCAATTAGTTATATGTATGTAAATTATAGATGGAGCAGGAGAGAAGGAGGTGAGTGTGAGAGTTTAAAAAAAAAAAATTATTCCAGTGCAAATGTTGTTTTTCGTAACCCTGTTTCTCTCAGCGGCCCTGGGGTGGAAAGAGGGAGGCGGTGGTGTAGGCACTGGGCAGCAAATGGGAATCGAGGATGAGATTTTCAAAGTCACCTGGGAGACTGGGATGCTTAGTTCCCATTAATTTTAATAAGAACAGGACATCTGTCTCATAGCTGACTTTGAAAATATCAGCCCAAACTTTGTCTAACCCTTAGTTCTTTCTCCACCTGTTGCTATCTTGTAACAATGCTTTGATGGCATTTAGCAATAAAAGTAGCTTTTAAACATGCAGGTGCTTCCTAACCAGCTGCTGTGATGGATTTATAGAGACCTTGTGAAAGGGAGAACACAGCTTTTTTGTGGTTTCATACCTGCTGCAAGGCAGCAGAGAGAACGCCAATGATCAAGAGATTGGCCACCATCTCACTAATACAGGGTTAAGAATGTCTCAGGAAGATCTTTAATTTATTCACAAAATCTCCAAGAGGACCGTAATCCACATTCTCCCAAGGTAACTCGTTCCTGCTTAGCGATATGGTCTTCCTTAGGAACCAGCATCTCAAACTGGACCCTCCCCGCTGCTCCTGCCCCCTCCCTGGCTCCCTCGCAGCCATCCGATGGTCGCCTTGTATTTATCTGCTGATTGACTGTCTGTTTGTACAACCTGCGCCACAGTACCACTGTCTATCCAGCGTTTGATTTCTTCATCCTAAGTGTATTACTTTGCAGTTGTCTTTATTGAAATTCATCTCGCTGATTTTTTTTTCGGCAGTTTGTCTAATTTATCATGAGTATTTTGAATTCTGAGCCTCGCTTCTGGAGCGTTCCAGGCTCCTCTGCAAGATCTCAGCCGCTTTCTGCTTTATTATCCCCATCACTGCTGAAATACAAAGCAAGCAGACCCTGGCCCATGGCAGACGAGGGGAACCCATTTGAAATGCCCTCTCCAGCGATGGGGAAATGCTCGGCAACTATTCCCTGTGTCGGTTCAATCGATGACATTTCCACCCCTGGCGCTGCCAGAGCTTTCTTCCCAACTTCACTCGTAGGGGATGTCACGCGGGACGATG
Organism: Haliaeetus leucocephalus; assembly: GCF_000737465.1. NCBI lineage: Eukaryota > Metazoa > Chordata > Aves > Accipitriformes > Accipitridae > Haliaeetus > Haliaeetus leucocephalus. The sequence goes on along the minus strand of NW_010973209.1, from coordinate 2,789,606 downwards.
TCAGGCACTTTAATGAAGTCAAGGTATATCGCATCTGCTGCTCCCCCCCTCCAATCCATGAGACCAATTACACCGTCAAAAAAGGAAATTAAGTTGGTTTGACATGATTTGCTATTGACAAATCCGCAGTGGCTGTTTCTTATCACTCCATTATCTCCTCAGTGCTCCCAAAATTGATTGCTGTGTAATTGGGCCGCGCGTCTCACGGAGGATAGGGCAAAATGTGCACAACCCCTCGGGCAGCCGGGAAAGTGGAGGCAAAAAAGCAGTTTCCTCCTTGGCTTTCATGTTTTCAGCTCCGTGTGTTGCTGCTGCTGAGGAGGGTGATGGGTGCACCTGGACGGGGTGCCCCTGCCCTCGTGCGTTGGGCACCTTTGGTAGACGTCTTGGTGGTTTCCATTTTGATGGTGTCAAAAAAGGGCTATGCGCTTGGTTATTTAGGGATTTATGGGATCTCAGGGGAAGCTCAGCATTGATCCAATTTATCCCGTTGACTCCCAGATCCCTGGAGACCGTAAGCAGATATCGAGTCAGCCAGTTCCGCAGCTCTGCGCCTGCCTCCCGCTGCCGTCTCCCTCCACCGGCTCCCGTGTTTACTCTTCTTACGAGCACCACGATTTAGTTTTATGACCTAGCGATCAATTCTCCATCAGGAGCTCTGGAAAGGCTACTGATGTGTTTCCGATAAATGGTACATCAAGGAAAATATATATGATCCTGTCCTGTCCTCGTCTTGTTTCCTTCTGCGCCGCACCCACCTTTTGCAAACATCTCCAGGAGGCAGAAACGGGGACTCGGTGTTTGTTCGAGGCATTAGGCACGAGGGGATATCGATTCCCTGGGGATAGGAGGGCACGTGGAAAAGGAAATCCGTGTGGCAGAGTCACTGGCGAGGCCGCTGGTTACCTGCGAGGCTGCAGAGACAGGGAGCGTGCGCCGTGCGTGCCATAGGTTTGCAAAGAGCAATTGCTCTGAAGTCAGAAATGAAACGAGTGTCAGGGAAGATAACTGGAGGCTGATGTTAATAATTAAGCTTCCTAATGAGAGCATTACTTTTTCTCCGGTAGATGGATTCAGCCTTTCCTGTCCTGGCGTTGTTGTGTATAAACCAAACTCCATTTTCCATCTGCCTTTGTTGCTCAGGACGAGGCACAGCGCGGGCAGCAATTTGTCCTCTTGCCTTCCTTGACGGACAGGCCAGGAGAGGATGGGAACAATTATATTTCACGTCCTCCTGCTCCACGGCAGTTTGGCCCTGCCTCTGCGACCCTCCGGTGTCCTTGTCTGAAAAATGAACTTTAGGGATCCTGAAGCTGGGTGGATTTCGTTGAAGGAAGTATTTCCTGAAAGCAGTCTGGGTTTCATTGAGATTTACATTAGCGATGGTAGGAAGGGACTGGAAACAGGAGCATCTATTATGCCCCACTTCTTTTTTTTTTCTCTTTCCTGGGGAAAATCCAAACTAAGACATTTTGTTTGAAATTGGCACATCAAAACATTGCAAATGCGGTTTGGTACAATGCACCGGTCTGATGAAACAAAGAAAAAAAAGTCCCCATTTCTGAATTTCAGCGTTGTGGAACTGATGATTCCAGAAAAACCTTTCAACTTCTCACCCTATCTCAAGATGAAAACAAATGTTGAACTACTGAGATTTCCCAGAGGAAGGAAATTCTGCTTTCCTAACACCTCTAACACTTACTTTTTGTTGTAAATCATTTTGAGCTCTACAGATGAAAAGCTCTTGGTAGATGCAAAATATTGCTGCTTTTTATTTTATTTATTATTCATCATGATAGTTCATGCCCAAAGAGGAATTCATATTCTTTCTTTCTCAGCTGCTGGGACCTACGAAAATCACCCAGCTTTGGAACCTGAATGCTTGTAGTTGTGGAAGAAGTGAGAAATTCATTAAAATTTCATTGTTTCTGGCTTAAACTGTTTATTTTATTTGACCAACCCTGCCAGGGGATGTCTTCTGGCCCCCAAAGACCCAGCGGGCTTTGCTTTGCCAGGGCCGGCTGCTTCGTACGTGTTCTTGGCACGTTGCGGGAGGGAGCGTGGGATAAAAAAGGGGGTCCCCTGTGGGAACCGGGGTGCTCGGGCTGGGGGAGGAGAAGGCAGCTGACGAGTTTTGCTAATTGCCAAGGTTTGCAGGCAGCCAAGCCCCAGGCGGGCGGTGGCAGGACCACGTCTTTCCCGACGCCGTGCCGGTTGGATTTGCTTTGGCACGAGGCAAGCGCAGCACCTGCTCCCCGCCGGTCCCGGGGGGCACAGGTAGCCGGGAAGGGGAATATTAAAAGGACGTCTGGCAAAGCGCCTGTGTAGCGGAGGAGGGAGGGAGCCTTCGATGAAGTTTCCCCAAATATGCAATTAATTTTGACTTAATAAGACATTTATTGTATAATAAACAACAACTGATTCATGAAAAAATATTTATTGAGGATTTACGGCTGGGTAATGAATTTGTAGCTCAGTTTCCCTCGACTAGATTTATTTACATAGCAGTTAAACCCAAATCAATAATATGCTTTTAATAATCACTATATTTAAGTAGTATTTCAACAATGCACTGTAATTAGGCCATGAATTCTGCTGTAATTCTTTAGATTTAGTATACTTTGGGGTTCAGAGTCTCTCCTTGATCGTGATGTGAGTGCTCCATTAACGTTAATTAAGTGCGTGCCAATCAAGCAAAGAATAAACCTCACTCTGTGCGATCCGTCGGTGAATAGCAATAGAGTAGTGGGAGAGAAGCAGCTCAGGCTTCCCGGGATAGATAGCAACTGTTTTGCTTCAGCATCCTTCGCTGGCTCATATATCTTGAGATCAGTCATCACCAGGATTAGCTCCTGGAAGAAGGAGATCCAGGGCAGAGACCAGCGCTCCCGACGGGCACGTTTCCACCCACCTATGCCGCACTGTCTGGTGATTTGTGCCAAAACAGCACCCAAACAAGGCTATATCTGCCTTTGAGATTAAGTTGCTGATTGGTACCTGTGGAGTTGTGACTACGGCTTGGGCCAGGGAAAAGAAGTCCCCAGGAGCTGGGTATATTTGCCCTGTCTCTGGGAAAACACGAGCGGTGTGGTGCATCACGAAGGATGCAGGACGGTGATGCTCATCCCGCTCTCTGTGCGGATGGGATGTAGGTTTGTGTTGGGCTCAGGGAACGAGTCCTGCTCTTTGTGGCTGTTTAGCTGCTGGGGCAAGGCAAGCGACTACAAGGTCTGCCACTTCGCTTCCCTCTACCCGAGATGATTTTAGCTTGGCTTTTTAGTCGGGTTTAGTATTCTGCTGGGCACGCTGATAAACGTGAGTGTGGAGTGGGTGAACTTCAGAGCATGATTCTGCAAAGTTTTGCTCTATTCGCAAGTCTAGAAGTCTTTCTAGATGAATCATGCTTTAAATCCACATTTTTCTCCTGCTCCCGGTCGGTCTGTCTGTCTAATCTCTCTTTGTCTTGGCAATTGTACCTCCTGTCTCTTGGCAATTGTACCTCCTGTCGCTGTCTGCAGCCGATGATATCGCTCCTGAGAAAGATACGTGTGTGTATATTTAGAAAATGTCTCCTGCATTCCTCTCCCACAAGGGACACTTGAAATGGCTTTGGAAAAAAACCAAACCAAAACAAAAGCCCCAAAATATGGCCCTTCACTCTCTTGCTTCTGCCTTATTAGAACAGGGCCCTAGGCAGGAGTGACGCCACGGAGCTGTGTGCCGTGATGCACTGATGAATATTTACCACACCTGTAGGAAAGATTCAGCGCTAAGGACTTTTTCCTTTTTAATTCGGTAAATCATCTCGTGGCGCGGTTAAAGTGCCGCTGCCGGAGGCGTGCGGGAGGCAGGGAAGGGAGTGCGGGCTGGCGGCTGCGGAGCCAGCCCCTCCTGATGAGATGGGGCAAAAAACTCAGTGGGGTTAAAAGCTCTGCGCGAGAAACCCCATGTGAGCTTTCCCCAGAAAGGCATGGAGTTGGGAAATTAAGCAAGACAGCAGACGGGGAAGAAGGATGTGGCGTGTTATGGTAATCGCTCTTCTTAATTGCTTTGACTCCAATGACCAGTCATTTCTTATCCTAACAAAGACATGATAGCTATCTGGTCCTGATTGCAAAGCAAATCCCAAAGGTAGCTCCTCTTCTTGCTCCGTCACAGACCCGAACTGCTTGTGCCTGCCAGCCCCAAGGTGAAGCCAGTGTCGGGACGCGGTGGTGGCCGGTCCGGGGGTCGTGGTCCCGTGGGGGGGCTGAGCCTGAGAAGCCCAGAGGGATTTTGCCGGAGCGAGGGGTCGGGCAAGGCATCGGTCCGGCCACCTCCGCTCCTGCTGCCTGTGACGACATGGAAAGGCACGGCGGGGTCGCTGCCGTCGGTACGTTACCAAACCCCTTTGAGCTTAATAGGATCCTTATGCTTATCTATACAATTAGCACTGATTTCTCGGTAAACTCGTGGTCTAAACCCAACAGGAGCGGGTGGAGAGGTGCCTGCTGCTTTTCGGCTGGGCTTGATCCAGCACAGAATAATTGCGTTGACTGTTTCGCTCTGTGCCCGGCAGCTCAGGGCTTAGAAATCCCCCACAAAAGAGACCTGTGTATAGGAACTTGACTTGGAGTCCAAAGCAAAGCTGCAACTGGCAGAAGTGCAGCTCTTCAGGCTCAATCAGATGCATAAAGACAGGCAGGCAAAGCTGAGATGGGAATATGTTGCTTCAGCTGTGCACAGAAAGCTGCTGAAATTTTCCATATCAGAGAGATGCTTTACAAAAAGGGATAGTGTGGCCTGGAGTTTGCAGGGAGGAAAACAACAGTGATGACGATAGCAGCAACAAAAAGCTTCCCCTGCTTTCCACACTGGTGGGAATTGCTTGTTTATTCTCTTCCAGTGACTTTCTGAGCCAGGTTTCTCCAAGTACAAGTCAAAAGCATCTGCCCATTTGCCCTTGGCGTGTCACAAGCTCTCGCAGCCCGTTGGGGAAGGTGTCTGGCACCAACGTCACCGGTTGCGGCAAAGCTGTGCATCCAGCCCAGCTGCATCGCCAGTGTGAGAGCCGGGCTGGGGATGCGTTTGGGCTCAGAGATGCCCGGAAAGTGGCCGTGTTATGGAAAGGGGCCGGCTGAAGCAGTTGTGGGTATTTATTTATTTTTTTGGTGCGGAATGGTGATTTCATGCGTTTCTCCTCGTTCCCTGCAATGTGCCTCTTGGTGATTAAACGAGCGGTTCAGCTACGGGGGGGAAAGTATTGGTCATGCTCTGAATTGTGCTGGAGATCTTCAAAATGAATCTGAGGAGGAGAGGAATGCACACTGTTGCTCTGCAGGAGATTTTTAACTAGTCTTAGATAGAGGTCATGTTTTGCGATGGGGAAAACTTTGCTGCTACCAGCAACATCTCTCTCTCTCCAGTAAGGAATAACTCGCCCAGCTCGGGCGTGCAGTCGGGCCCAGCGATGGCCACGAGAGGACTTTCGCCTCCCTGCTGCATTATAATTCCTCCGGCATTGCAGTAGCGATGGACACTTGGACATCGGTTGCATTAAACATAGGGTCAGTCATTTCCCTGCCTTCATTCTTTGTCTGTAATTCTGTATCTAATGGCAGCAATTAGTCACTGTCCAAGAAGGGATGAGCAAGCTCCTGGCTCGTCCCTGCTCTCTGACGGATCTGCTCCTCCAGAGGGATGGAAAGGTCATTAGCAGAGGGTTAGTTATTGATCGGCTTGGGGGAGAGAGAGGGTCCGGAGGTGAAGCTCAGCACCTAGCTTAAGCGATGGGCCAGAGGAAGGAGAAGAAAAATAGGCTGGCAGCAGCCCCAGGGAGCCCACAGCCACCATGCCACAGATGCAAAGGACAAATGCTTATTGATTGGAGAGGTGTTTTTGGAGGTAGGTTATTTCTTTTTCCTCCCTAAAGCGGGGACCAATTATGGCTTTTGAGTGGCAGAGACAAATGCCAGAAGTACCAAGCCTGGATTTCCTAGGGCCATCCTGCTTCTCCTTACGGTGGGGTTGCAAACCCACTGTGCTAAAACAAGGACCCTTTCTGCTGCCTGGAAGAAAGAAATCATGTCCTGAGAAGGGGAACAGGGCTGCTTTTTGCATGCGCTCCTCTGCCAGTTGTGCAGGAGCAGCTCTGCACCGTGGCTTGCAAAATGGCACGGAGGGAAACAAGTAAGAAATAAGTCGCTCTTGTCTAGGAAAAACATGAATCAAAGGAAACCCGGAGTGCAGAGCTGGCGAAGGAACAGGGTGCTTTGGGCAGTGGTTGTGCTGGAATGAGGAGAGAAGGTTCCAGGGCAGATTCGATGATTCGATCAGCTCATTTCTGGCACTGACTTTAATTAAGTTGTGCAGCAGATAAATTAAGGCCATTGCCAAGTTCCTAGGAGGGATGCAGGAAGGAGCTTTCCGGTGGATGAGGGCCAGGCTCACGTTGGGGCAGGGAGGCTGTCTGATGGGCTGGCGAGCTCTTCTCCCCCACCTTGGCCATCAGTCACACCTCAGGGCCTGTTGGACACCCTCTGACCTCCTCTTCCATCACAGCCATGTCAAAAAGAGCGATGAGGTTATTGACTGTGTCAACAGGGCTGATAAATGACAGGCTCCGAGCCCAGCGTCACGGCACGCTGCAGCCCGGTGTGGGATGCCCTCGCCCTGCTTGGGTTGGGTTTCGCCCTCCCTGCCCAGCTCCGAGGGTCCCTCCGTGGGTGTGGAGACAGTGGTCCCAGAGGGACATCAGTGGTGAAGCTTCATGCTACCAGAGCTCTTCTTTAGGGTCTCAGAAGTGTTTCTCCTTATGCCTTACTCCTCCTCTCCTCTTGCCTGGGCAGTAGTAGCTGTGTTTCCCAGTTGTCAGCTGGCTGTATTCGCTGGTGAGCAGTCTCATTCCTGGAGGCTCTTTTCTCTTGAAAGGAGGCACGAAACCATTTCTGCTCCTCTGGGTCAAGGGCTGCGTATCAAGAGAGGGCCACAGTGGAGAGCAGGAGAGCTGACAAGCCCACCCAACCCTTGCAAGCAACGCTGCCAAGAACCTCCTGATGGCCAGTCCCACCGGGATGGCTGACAGCCAAGCTCAGCCCAGGTGGAAGCAGGGACGGCTTCATCTGCGGGTGGGAAGAAGGGAGCGCGGCAAGGCGGGATGTCTGCACCCTTTCCATGGCTCGTGTTGTCTCCACCCGGCAAGTGATGGAGTGCAACCCTCTTCTCTGTAGTGATTATCCTGTCCTCAGAGGCTTCTTTGACCTTCAGCACCAGATGGATAATGCTGCGGGCAGAGCAGGAGGAAGGCTCGGGGAGCGCTGCCTTCAATACGGCTTCGCCCTCCTGATTTATACGGGGGAGAGAGCGGTGCTGATGCACGCTACTGCTCATAGATTATCTTCATTCCAGCAGCAGTCAGGCAGACAGGAGAGGTAAACGGAGAGCTATCCGCCACCCTATCCGTCACCTTCCCTCCGGCAGTGGCGGTGGCTGCCGCAGAGCCGTCTCTTCTGAGGGGAACTTTCCCTCTCCATCAAACACCGCAAAAGGAAAAAAAAAAAAAAAAAAAGTCATATTCTGCAAACGGGTCCATGCATCTCTGGAGAGCTTGTCGTGGCTGTCTCTCTCCCAAGCCTTCCTAGAGGGCAGAGAAGGGGGGGGACGGACAGGAAAATGCTGGAGAGGAGCCGATAACCATGGTCCCGGGAGGGGGCAGGAGTCAGGGTTGAGGTCTCTGTTCAACCCAGGGTGGTGCTGGGACTTGTGGCTGTGTTTCAAGGTCTGGGCAAGGTAGTTCAACCAGAGGAAGGTAAATCGAAGGCACTGGGGACCCAGTGTGATTTCTTGCATTGCTGCTGTTGGTTTTTTTTTTTCCCCTCTCCTCACCTCTCAGGCCTTAGTTTCCTGAACTGGGATTAATCTTAATCTTACTTACCTCCTCCTAGGGGAGCAGGGAGGCTTGTTCTCTTCATGTCTGGAAAATGCTCTGAAATCCTCCAATGAAAGGTGCTGGTAGAGCACCAAGGGTTTCCAGCATTCCCATTTTTAGATAAATAGATAGGCAGACAACTGGTGGGAAAGCACTGGGGCTGAGGAGGTGGTTTTTCTCAGCCGTGCCACTGCACCGCATCCTGCTGCGGCGGGGCTTGGCGTGCCGAGGTGGATCGGGAGCGGGGTGCCTGCGAGATGCTCCGTGCAAAAGACACCGAGAAGCCCGTTTTTTAGAGCAGAAAGTAGAAAGTCTTACACTGGCACCAGGCAGGAACATCTCAGGAGGAGGGGTGGGAAGCCTGAAGGCAAGTTATACCTTTCTTCTCTTGCTGCCTCTGAGAACGCATGAATTATCCAGCCTTCGCCGCCTGGAGACTAGGATCAAACCCAGACGTGGAGAGCGCTGGCTTTGCTGCCGAGGCTGGGCAGATGGGGGACGCGATATGAGCAGGCATGGTATGGGGCATGCAGGCATGAAACCCGGCGCTCCCTCTTGGAAAGCATCCTGTGCTTTGGGTCTGAATTTAATTTTAGTTCCCCCCTTCCTTAAAAATTTTTTTCTCTTTTTTGGTAGAATAGTCCTGCTTTAGATCTCTTTACTCTTTTTTTTTTTTTTATCAGCTGTATGTAAAGTGTGCCCAGTAGCCCAAACGTAATGAGTTTACTCAGTGTGGAGCCAAAGTAGCGTGTGTGCAGAGAGTGCAAAGCCCAGCTCTGCAGGTTCCCAGTGCTGCTGGTTTGCACCGTGCTTTTTGGGTAGCTCCCAACAAAGTCCTTCCACCTAAACCTCCGTAGGCTTCAGGGAAGATGGGAGACCATATATCCCAGTCCTCCTTTAGCTCGGGAGGCCCCTGTTTCTAACACAGATCTGATCAGCATCCCGTGGCTGAACGGCCTAAGCTTTGGTGCATTCAAAATTGCCCTGCGGCATAAGATGAGCAAAATTTGAATGCCTGGTGAGCAGCAATCTATCGGGCAGGAGCAAGGGGATATATTACTCCAAATGGAAATAATTTCTATTGCTAGGGAAGAGAGTGGCCTGTTCTGTGCTATTGCACTGTACTGCTCGGTAATTTGTGTGGTGCAGATGGGAGGACAGAGCCTTATTTCGGGAGATAACTCGAGTCAAATTGTTAAGGAAGAAACATAGTCAGAAAAAAGGGTAGCATAGTCAGAAAGAAGGGTAGCATAAAGGAAGCATAAAGATCAAAGTTGAAAATAATTTACATTTCATCAAGAACTTGTGGAAAAAGGACAAGAAAAAAATGCATCGGTTACGCTGGGTTTTCAGCAAGAGGAGTACGATTTAGACTAGGAGGAAAACACGTAGAAATTGACGTTTCCCTGTATTTTCAAAGTGAGAATTGACTGCTGAGCCGCAAGTGTTACTTGAAGTGACATTTGTGGACGCGTTGTGAAAATCCTCAGACAGCAAAAAGCCTCCTTCAGCACCCAGCCAAATGTCGCGTTGAACCCTGCGATGCTCTCGCGAGCGCTCTGACGACAGAAACGCACCGCGGCATCCAGGGGCTTGGCATAGCTGGTATTGAGGTTATCCGTAAAGGTTGGTTGCTTTTTGTTCTGCTACCCAGCCTTTCACCTCTGGTTTTTAAGGCAGTGAGAGCCCTTAGCACCGGCACGAAGCGGTGGGTCCTCCAGTGCTGCCGGTGTGCAGAGGGAGAAGCAGACGCAGGCAATGCATCGTCAGGATGCGATTTGTCCTCTTGCCCAACTCTTTTGAATGTTCATGTATCGTTCCTCTATCTGTAGCATTTTAATGCCTTTATAAAATGTTTCCTAACGACAGAAAGATAATTTGGCTAATGCAGCTCTGCGCAATTAGGTTCCCTAGTTAACATCATGTTCCTGCGTCAGGTGCCCTCTCATCTCCTAGCCTATTTTTCATACCCTCGGTAAATATGTTTAATAATCAATTGGCATATTATTAACGCACAATAACGATCTTTCTAAATCGAAGCTCAGTCTTTATTTGAGACACTTACAGTAAATATTGACTGTTCTGCAGAATTATGGCAGAGCCCTGAGCAGTCTGTTCCAATGGGAACTGGATCCATTTTTTAATACTAGTTATTGATTTTCAGCAAGCAAACTGCCTTGAGGCATCTGCGGTTTTTCCCCTCCCCTGTGAGCTGCTGGGAGGTGATGGACACGCGCCAGGTAGACGATTTCCCTCCGCTCCCTCAATAGTGCCATCGCTAGAGATGGGCAGAGCTAGTGGGCATTTCTCCATCTCCCTTTGGAGGTTTCCCCAAGGGCAAGGTCCCTCCCGTCCCCGCGGTGCTGGCAGGGGACAGGTATTGCCTGGGCTGCTCTTCGCCATTAACCGCCGTGGGGCAGCTGAGCGAGGAGCGTGCTGCCACCCACCGAGGTGACAACTGCCTGCTGCGAAGGTGCTGGTTTAATTTTCTGCCCTTAATTGCTGCTAAGGAACAAAAATAGGCTCGTTCGGTCATTTGATGAAGGTTCCTGCCAGCTCCCATTTTCTTGCTGTCCTGTGACCTGTCTGCGTGAGGGCTGATGAGAAACGGCACTCGCTTCTCCCCGTGCGTCCCTGGATGACGTGCCGCTGGCATCTCCACGTGGACGAGCTGGCTGATGTGCAGGTGACATTTTTGCAGCCCTGCTAAGAAGGCCCACCTTCTTCGTCCCTGCTCTCTGTGTCTCACCAATTCAGCCCTTTAATTACGGCCAGCCTCAGGAGGACTTTTTTGCGTGCTAGTTTAGTTGCACGTCCCCACGAGTGAGGCCAGTTACCCCGCTCGTGCTGTTATTTATGGTCCCACCAGCTCAATGTGTTATGTTGCTTTCCCCAGAGAAATGGGTTTTAGCTTTCCCCCAGTGCTTACAAAAGCCAAGGGAAAAGAAGACATCTCCGTTTTTCCCTGGGGTGGGAGAGGAGGGGGATGGAAGTTAATCATGTCCCATGCAAGATCTGTTAGCAAATGCCTCGGAAGGAGCAGACACGGTGGGTTTTCCCTGCTATTAATTTGCAAGAGCTCTGTGTTCTTCCATGGAGAAGGGTTTGAAGGGAAGATTGACTCTCAGGGCTGTGAGTTACCGCGTGGCATGTACTGCACATGTGGAGTTCTTTGGGAACGACCTTGCGGATCATTCTTATGGTGGGCCAATGCATCTGTTGAAGCTACCAAGGGACAAGGAGCATCTTCGTGCTAGGTGTGAGTGCATGAATGCAGGGATAGCTGTCCACGCTCTGAATCCAGAGGAGCTTCCAGAAGTAGACAAGCCCTTATAAATGGCTGTGACGCCCCCTAAAAACGAGAGCTAATTCCTGGGCTGTGGGCTTGTCCCCACGCCTACAGCTGGGGAAGGGCTGCACCTTGGCCATAGCTCATTGAGATGTGAAGTCCATTGGTGTGGCGGACTGTCTATGTATATTTATGTAGAAGACTTTGCATCCCTGGAAGGTGCTGTTGCTTGTTATTTTGACTGATTACAGGAGAGTGACTGTACTACAATAGCAGGAGCCACTCATTAGCTTTGGCGTAGCGAGAGAGAAATCAGCAACTCATTCCAGCCACATCCGCCCCTGGAGGTGAATATTAAACAGGAATTGATCCTGGGTAATGAGAACACAGCCCGGACTGCTGCGATTAGCACTGGTTGAATTTTAAATAGTTAATTATTACAACAGGCAAAGGGAGCTTGTTGGAGGGTGGGTGAGCGTGTTGCCTTCAGGGTGGCGGGTGTATGTTAAGGGACAAGAGTTGGTGTGGTTGCAGTGAGTGTTTTGGGGGGGATGTGGATGGGTCAAGTTTGGAGGGTTCGTGTGCATACGGCAGAGCTGTGAGCAGGGTACTCGGGGGATGCTGCCCGGAGAGCGCTGCGAGGGCTTTTTATCTGCATGAGGAGGTAGGTGGGCAGCCCCGTGCTTTTTGGGTGATTTGGAGGCACATATCTTAGAGTGAACAAGTTTTGGGCAGCGGTTCAAAGAGCTGCTGGAGATGAGGGTCTGGGGGCAGGTGCATATCTGCTGCTCCACCTGAGTGTGCAGGGTCCATTTCCAGTCCCTTCAGCTTCAGGTCAGGTAAAACCCAGAGGACTCGGGGCAGGCAGCAGGTCCAGAAAGCTGGGGTGGGAATATATTGAAGCCGGTTTTTCTTGTGTTGCCCCATCTCTGCTGGCTTCCTTCTTCTGGAGCGCTGCACAGAAACAAAGGGAAGGCGAGAGAAGGTGGCAGGGGAAGGCGTGCTATCTGCCTGGAGACAGGGGAATTATCCAGCTCGAATAAACATCTTTCAAAAAGAGAGGAAGAAAGAGAATTTCACCCTTCTCCTCGCCCCATGCCTCCCAAAATACCAAATCACCATGATTAAAAATTGACTCAAATGGACAAGCAGGCACAGTAATTGATTGTGGCCTTTCATTCTTGCAGCCACACTTAATTAACCTTTAGACTCAAATACCAAGCACTGGTTAGACAGAAAGGTGTAGGCAGAGAAGACGACGACAGTGCCTGTTGGGAGGATCCTGGGCTGTATGAAGTCCTTCGGGGTGAAGATACCTGGATGATGCTGGGATGTTCTGGGGAGGAGCGGGCTACCCGATAACGCAAGGCTTGGGGGCTGGAGGTTTGTTTTCCTTTGCCGGACTGCAGAAGGCAGAATAACCCCTTTCCAGATATTTTTCCCGCCAGCGTGTTCCAGCTCGGCTCCATTTCGTGTGCTGTTACTGATATTTATTGCTGTCGTCGTGCTTAGGACTGTAGTCAGGAGCTGACGCCAAGTTGTGCTCAGTGCTGTAGGAAGCCATCGAGCTGACAAACTATGCACCGGTGGGTTTGTCTTCGTGCTACAAGTGTTACCTTGTAGTGGTGGGGAAAAAAAAAAAAAAAAAAAAAAAAAAAAATTTCTGGGAAGGGGTGCTGTCAATGGACTCTCTGGTAGTACAGAGCTGTTCTTGGAAGGGTGCCTGTTTTTCCAGTGGTGTGGCAAACTTAGGTCAGCGCTGAATCTAATGGTTAAGATGCTCGCAGGATCGCCTCGTTTGGGGTGATTACCGCCAACCATCGGCAGTATCCCAGTATGTCTCCTGTTAAATCGGTCTCCAGAATTGAACCAAGAACATGTGGCAAGCAGGGATTACTGTGGCCTTTCCCTTAGGGGAGAGTTCAAAATACATTGTTGGGTATAAGAATCTGAGAAAGTCAGGAATAAACATCCTGATATTGGGCTGTGTGGAGCTTGGTCTTCCCACAGTATTATCTCCTAGGCAGACCTTCCCAGGCTGTTCCCCCGAGGATCTGTGGGAGAGTGTGCTTGGGTACAAAATGGGTATTTTTGTCTCTTTGAAGACCTGCCTGTCTCCCACACGTTACCCTTTCCCTTTCAGCCACGGACCCCATGCTTTCATGCTCGTGATCTTTAATGTAGAGATCCTCTGGCCTCCTTACAGCATGAGTTGTCTCTGCTCTGTGCAATGAAAACGTGCTTTGACCTGGAAAGCCGTTGCCAGCAGCAGATGGAGTAGACCTGCAGGCCAGCTGGTCCGTACCCTGCCAGGTGCTGTGATTGCTTTGGTTTTAAAAGCTTTGGTTTAAAGAAACTTTGAGTCTGTCCTGGAATTGAGGGATCTATCAGAGGAAACTTGGGGTGAGGCATCAAAATGTAGACTATAAATGAGGTTACTCATTTTAGAGGAGACAAGGATGAACGATGAGGAGGCTCCGAGTGGTGGATCTCATGAAGGCAACGTGGCTTTGAAACTCTTGTGTAGTATCAGTTCTGGTTTTCAGATCAAAACCTGGTTCAGCGTAAAAACAAGATGACTGATCTGGAGAGTACCGCTGAAACCCAGAAGCGTGAATACAAATACCTCGCGTTGCTTGGGCAAGTAAATAGGAAGGGCTCCTATAGGAATGGTGGCAGCTCTTGAACGTCCATGGGAAATCGTTTGCTTCCAGAGGCGTGAATGCCTAAGCATCGAGGAAGGCTGGTCCCAGATTTTCGGACAGGGTTGCGAAGAGGCAGAGCGATGCCCAGGCTCAGCTCCTACTCCAGACTCGGTGGCACTTTCCTTGCTGTGAGCGGGGTCCTACCTGCAACTCTTTCTGTATGCATGTCCCTGCGATGGGGGGGGGGGGGGGCTCGGGAGGCTTTGAGACAAATTACATTTGTGCATATCAGATGGAGACTTTGGGGGTTTGAGCAGGAATTCTCTGTCTTTTGTCTTTTATCATTAGGAGTCAGCAATGGAGGTGACAACAGAGTCATGTATGAATGCAAAGTAAACAAAGCTGTGTGTGGGTGTGATGACATGTTTCTTTTGTCCGTAATGTATTCATCCTCTGAGTGCTCCAGGGTTATGCATTTAATTTGTTGTGCAATTGGCAGCTTTAGAAGTACTTAAGCATCCAGCTATCCTTGTCTAAAAATAACTGAAAAGCAAGTGGGTTTTATTTTCAGGATGATGGGAAGAGAGGTGGGCCAAGGAGACAAATGCTGCAAGCCAGGAATGCAGCACACCGTCCTGACAAGTCAACCATGCTTTTTGGGTTATTTTGGTCTTCATCCCTTCCCCAGGTAGAAGCAGCTCTGGCCATGAGTGAATATAAGGGGAGGGAGAGGAAGAGGAGTCTGGCGGTTAGAGCAACAGCCCAGGATTTAGAAGATTTGGGCTGAATCACTCATTTTGCTGCCATCTTTCTGTGTCATCCCAGGCTCTCTGTGCCTCTCCGCAGTCGTAATAATATCGCTTCTGCACAGGGGTGTTGCAAGAGTAAATATATTAAAGATTGGGAGGCATTAAAGTACTGCGGTAAGGCTCCTGCATAGCAAGAGAGCATGCACTTACAAATCCCCGTGGCTCAGAGGGCCGACAAACACAACCTCAAATTTATTATTTTTAATATCTCATTATTTCTGAGTCAATCGGAAGATTTTGAGCCAACCTTGGCAGGGAGAGAAACCTGCCGTGTCAGGTCCAAGGCAGCTGCTTTGACTTCACTCCTTTTGTGCCGTTGGGTCCCAGCTCTGTCTGTCTTTGGCAGCACGACCCGTAGGACTATCTCCAGCCCCAGGTGGATCCAACACCCGTGGTGCTGGCAACGGGGGCTCTCTCTGGCCCTCTTGACTGGGTAATTTAGGGTTTTGAGTTAGTCTGGGTGCTTGGCACTCCCTGAAGCCTGGCCCACAGGGCTCGAGGTGCTGGTACCCAACATCAGCTCCAACTGCTCAGGTTTGTTGAGCTCAGCACCGCAGCGGGTGCCTGCAGAGCTGTGGACCTGGTGCTACTTGTGGAAGGGACTCAAGCAGCAAGCCATGCCTTGGCGCAGGCTTTCAGGGCTGCTCCCTGCCTGTATTTAGCAGCAGCACCACACAGGAGCAGTTTGCAGGCGTGTTTGGCAGCTGATAATGGGGGTGAACTTTTCGTTGCGGATCCTACAGAAGTTTGGAGCTGAAAAAACCTTGTGAGCCCAGGGCCTGAACCCCTAGGAAGATTAAAATTCCCTACCCCTACTTTGCAAAGGCACCGAGAGTCTGTCTGGCAAGACAGGTTCATTAACAAATTAATAGAATAATCAGCGGGGCTTTGTGTGCGTTTTGCAGATAAAAAACTGGTAACAGCATTCTTTGGCTCTTTAATGGGCTGATAAGAGCCAACTATCTGCTCTGTGGCAGGGCTAATCGCGGAGATAACAGAGGTTAAATCAACTGTGGGGCTCTGGTGAGGGTACTCGCAGAGGGAGCTGCTTTGCGGGGATGGATGGAGGAGGGAGCTCGGGGTTTTTAAACATGATAAAAGGGAATAGGCAGCAAAGTAAGGGAAGGGAGAGAAACTAGTGCCAGCTCCATGAGTATTTTTAGGAGCACTGTGCGAAGCCCCCCAAGGGCTGCACCTCTGGGAGGTTTATGCAGTTCAAAAGTGGCTGGCAGGGCTGTAGGGAGCTCTGTCCGCTCTCAGGCCTTTCTGTGGTGGTTTGAAAAAAGGCGAAAGTGGTTGCCAGCCTTTTCTCTTTTATGATAAGCAGCCGGGGACATGTTTCTTAGGGGTCCTGCAGGGAAGAAGCGGGCCGGGCTGTGCGCAGGTTCCCAGGCTGGTGCAGCAAAGCCAAGGCGCTGCATGGTCAATGCCACCCCCAGAAAAGTCCATGCAGAGCCAGGTGTTGAGCCTCTTCATGAGGCTTTCGAGCTCCTTCTCAACGCAAATCAGACTGCAAGGGGGGTAGAAACCAAACTACCCTTGGCCATGCTTAGCAGCTCGCCTGCCGGGCATCCCAGCCCAGCATCCTCACTGCTGCGGCCCGGGGGGCCAAACCCAACGGGAAGGAGTGGCAGGCGGAGGTGGCCGGGTTAGGTAGCGCTTCCCGTCCCTTTCAAATCGAGGTGTCTCCTGGTCTTTTTGAACAAAGACCACAGCCTGTCTCCTCTCCACAGCCCTTCTGCGCCTGCGACTTGCAGCAACTGGGAGCAGCCCTCAAATTTGCAAGTAGGAGAGCCGCATACGCGATGGCTTTCGCAGAAGCGTCATTTTACCTTCATAAATTACAACGGTGCGCCCTGAAATATTGATAGCAATATAAGAGAGATCCTTGGGCTCGCCTCAGGAATTGCAGCAGTGGAGAGCAATCAGGATTCAACGCTTGTTTTGCTTTCTGCAGCCTTCTCCGTGGAGGTTTTGGGGTGCATCTGGCATCCAGGGACCTGTCCTTGTGCGTCACGCTGAAGGTGGCGGGTTTGCCTTCGTGTCACCTCCCCAGCCTGCCAGCAGTTTGCTCTTGGTGGGCTGCGAGAGCGGCTTGCAGAAAGCGGCCGTTGGGCCTGCGATGGGAAGCGCTTGCCTCTGTCTTTCCCTGAAGGGCTATTAATTTATACAATATTTGCTTTGTTAAGGAAAGGACATTGTCAGGCGGCTTTCAAGCGATGTGTGAAAGTGACTCTAATAAGATGTTCCGGGGAAGGCTGCAGGCAGCCCCGCCTCTCCTCCAAACCTCTCCAGGTCTTCTTTGAAAGCAGCACCAGCAACCTTGATCCTCCTCCTCTACTAGCGGAGGCACTCGTCGCACTCGCTGCAAACTTCTCCAGCACCGGGGGCAGAGCGGGAGGGCCGGGGAACCGGGCTCGGCGGATAATTGCACGCGTCTGGCTGCCAGGGAAGAGAACCGAGGAGGAGATGGCATGGAGGGGTGGGAGTTTTCTTCCGAGGAGCAGCTGCAGCTCGGGGCTGGCGCTTGGCTAATGAACGCGACGTGGAGGAGACTGCAGATGAGACCTGGCTCTTCTGCTACCGAAGCCTTATGGGCTGGTAGTCAGGGGTTGTGCTTGCAGACCCGGGTCTCCTCTCTTCCAGCATCCTTTGGATGGAAAAGGATTGGGTTGTCCAGTATGCCATTGCCACCAGCTCATCCTAGCCCTGGTGCCAGGCTCTGGCCGTCTTTGAGGGGTTTCCGTGCTCCCTGGGGTCTCCCTGCCATCCTCGCTGCAGGGTGCAGGTTAAATAGGTTTAACTACTACTGCTCATACACCGCCTTTCTCCAAGGGACAGCGTGCAGTGTGGCTGGCTCTCCCCCTTGCGTATCCACAGTATGCCGCCTGCCGCGTGTTTGCTGTCTCCTCCAACGCTGGGATGAAGAGTGGGGTTATTTAAGGTGCTTCTTGCATCCTTTGCTGGGCCATTTCCTTGTGTTGTAGGAGAAAGTAAAAAAAAAAAGCCTCCAAATAAAAGCAAATTGTGGTGCAGTGAAGCGCCAGGACCAGCGTGTGCAACCCCGGGAATGTAAATCTGCGTGTGTAAACCTTCCTGGGTAAACCGTGTTGTTTTTCAGGGATTTTTTGGGGTTTGCTTTTGCAAATATTGAAGAAATTAACTATTGATTAACTAATTAGTACCATGCATGCCTATCCCACCTTTCATCCCAGAAACCTCCAATCCCATTAAAACAGATATTAAGGAAGCTTGAAAGCGGGGTGGTTTGCGTGGCAAAGGGGTAAACTGAGGCATTGGTCCAAGCTCAGTGGTGGAGCTGGGCTCGCAGAGTCCTGCCTGCATCTCTGCCCGCTCCTCCTCTTCCTCCTCCTCCTCCTCCTCACTCCCTGCTCTTCTGCTGTCAATCCCAAATGACAGGAGGCCTCCAACTGCCTCGAACAGAGCAGGACCCTTAATAAAACATCAAAACCGTTAGAATCTAAAGAGCGAACAGAAATGGGAGATAAAAGGCGATCGCGTGCCTCTGTTCCCTGGGTCCCCGGAGAGATGCTTGCACCCCTGCACCCTGGGGGTGGGTGTTAACTTGTGGAAGGGACTTTCAGGAGGTGCTGGCAAGCAGGAGAGAAAAAAGGAATAAATAGGTACAAATAAAAGGCCCAAAGACGTAGGTGAGGAGCCCGATTTCTGCAAGGGGCAGTGGTGCAAAGATGCCATCTGCTAGCCCAGAGCAATCTCTTAATTTGGGGGTAAGGAGCCTTAACACGAACTCTGGCAGTAACAAACTGCCTTTTTTTTTTCCTTTCTCCACCACCCCCCCTCCCCCCCCCTTTTGTAAGGGTTCTGGGGCTGTTGGGAGGCTTAATTAATTAGTTAAGATGTTTTCCACTGTTATTGTGCCTCCCCTCAAAGGCTTCTGACAGTAAATTCTCATCAAGTGGAAGATCTAATAAGTGCCAATTATTGAAGTTTGCTAATTGCCAGATAATAATAATGCTGATTAATAATACTTTTAACGCCACTGTTGATTTCAAATGTGGGTACACGCGCTGCAGCACCATTGATTTAAATTGTAATTTCTTCTGCTTTGTGGCTAAGTGGGGTAAAAATCAGGTCAGTGGTATTTTTTTTCTTGTCCAAAGAGCATATTGTTCTAACCCCTGTCTATATGAACCTGCTAAGCTCATAAGCAAGCGATTTAAAAATAAATAAATAAGTGCAGGAGGATAATGCATCGCGGAGAAGCAGTTCGTTCATTTCCTTGACAAGTGTAATTTAATTTTAATTATTTATGATTCTTCATAGCCTGCTAGTAAATGTTCTGTAGTATATTTTGTAAAACTAATGAAGTCTTAGTAATAGGAGACCTAACTTGAGCCCTGTGCGGAGCAGCGGGAAGCTGCAGCTTGTCTCTCACCTTCTAGTTATGCCATACCGGACCGGTGACGTTTTGCATAATTATCCTTTGTGGATCCCACCCAGGTGGGGATGCTGCTGCTCTGTGCGTGCTGGCTGGGTGGGAAGCGGATCCCAAAGCTTTAGTCTGGGTTTGCTGTAAAGCTTTTTTACTTTTTAAGCTGTAGCGATGGGACAGAGCTCCAGCGAGAGGGGAGGCTTGCCCTTCGGCGTGCAGTTAGAGCATCCCACGCTGCCCCTTGGGGTTTGCGATACCGCTGGGGAGGTTATGAAGTTGGTTTTTCCTCTCTGGATTTCTGCTCCTAAATGCCCCGGAGGGTAAGGAAACGCGGAGCAAAGAGGGGAGGCTGCTTGCTTTGAAATTCCCCCCGAGGGGAAGAAAAAGCGTCTTCATCCCCCGGCATCGCGGCCAGGGTTTGAGATGGGCGCGGGATGCTGGCATCCTCGGCCGCTGGCATTTGAGGAGAGCGGATGGATCCGCTGGGCGGGCATGCCCAGAACAGCATGGGGCTTTGAGCGGAAACCTAAATTTAAATGTTAAAAAGCTTTTGTTCATTACTGGTGGCATTTCCTCCCCCTCCCCATTTGTCACTTGGAGCGGAGCTGTGACTCTTTTAATATCAAACAAATAATAAGCTCCCTCTAAAGTGATTTTTCTGACAAGGAGCTCAATATATTAAACTTTATCTATATTTTAATAGCCAATTTCACACCAAACTGCCTTCTTAATAATGTATTTACCACCTGGGGATATTATTCCAACCCATCTGGAAAGAATTGGAAATTAACTGTCCCTAAACTGAGTCTGTGTGTGCTTTAGATGCAGCGGAGATAACAGCGATGTCATTCCTAGGGGAAGTGGGGGAGGAAGCTCATCATGCACCGAGCAAAATGTCAGCAGCAAAGGCAATAGCTGGCGGGGAAACGAGCGCTCTCCTTTTTGCAACCGAGAGTCCAGCCCCAGCCCACCTCAGGAATACTCAGTCGCTCGGGGAGCGGCCGATAGCACCTCAAGGGCCTCTTCTGCGCTTGTAAGAGCGGAGGGGTTTGGTTTCCAAGGATGCGACATGGATGCAGGGCTCAAGGGAACGCGTGCCGCTGGTTGCCTGCCACCGGGATGCCGGGACCCCGCTGCTGCAAACGGGCACCCAAAGGATGAGAAAAAGTTGTGTTCCCCCAAGGCGGTTGCTGCTAATGGGAATTAAGCTGGTTGGGCGGCGGTTTTAACTTGCTCCGTTTTGGAGCGGTCCTCTCCGGGTCTCTCTGATCCCATCTGAAGCAACACTGTTGGATGCAGCCTAGGCAGACTGCAGCATCCGCGTTTGCAAAATACCGTGTTGTTTAGTCTAAGTCAGATATATAGTTATTGTTGCTGTTTGTTTACTTCCTACAGTTTCAAGGGGTTGACCGATTCAGCTCCCTTGGTGGTAGGTACTGTGTCAAAAAACACGTGATGGTCCCAAACCCACGGAACTGCTGTCCCCTCTGGACAGAAGCCAGGCAAGAGAAAATACTTCTTGTGGCTCTTTTGCCCTCAAAATAGGAGAGTGGTAGAGTGCCTAGTCCAGAGAGCAGAGTTGTCCTAACCACAGCCTGCCAAGCTGGGCTTAAATCAGATTTTGACTGTATTTCTTATCAAATATATGCCTAGCAAGGTCTGTGTAGGTGACGTTACTCATTCCTGGCTGTACAGAGCATCCCTTGCCTCCGTTTCGTGGAAGTGAGGGGACATCAGGGATGGCATTGCCTGGGACATCAAGTCCAAGCCAGAAGTGAGCTTTTCATTTTCCCCCCAGGTGAAAAGCCCTTCCCGAGCCTGCCAGGTGTGTTTGCCAGGGGAAGACTGGCTGTTCGGCTCAGGGCAGTTGGTTTTTATGCTGGACCTGGTCTGCAATTACTTCTTGGACTGGCGGTGGCTGATAAAGTGGTGTAGCAGCGTAGACCTCCCTTGCACTGGTCTCCTTGGCAGAGAAATCGCAAAGAATTTCGCTCTTTTAAAGTTTTGCTTGAATTTGACTGTGTTTGGAGGTTTGTTTTTATTATTCATAAATTTCTATGAGACATCACCGGCACCAAAGCAGATTAATCCTTGCAATGTTTCCTTTTGTTTTTAAAATAATTAAGGGCAGCTGCTACTTAAAGTCAACTAAAACATCCTAGTTTTTAGATAAAAGTGCCTTGCGTTTGTTGTTGTAATGAAGTAGTTTGACATGGAGATGAAAGTCTCTGTTGTTTGTGTTGTAAAAACTGGTTTTGACGCCATTTTTGAACAATGTCAAACTGTTTCCTTACATTTTGAACAAGACGTGCTTTGATCTAGGAAAAAAACTCAAGATGTTTCAATCAGAATGAAGAAGCAGCAGCCCTTAATGATTTTAAAATAGGATCAAATTGTAAAATGTTTCAATCATTATGTTATGTCACATAATGACATCCTTGTAGCTGTGCTGTGTGATGCTCAGTGTTGCATTTAGCATCGTGAAATGTTGTAGAAATAATTCAAAATAGTCTAAAATGCTGAAATGAAATACTGAAATTGCAAAGTGACTCTTTAAAGTGTCAAAAGAAAATTCTAGTTTCTGGTATTTTTGGAGTCGCTGAGCTCCTCGGAAGAAAGTGTGCGGGTGCTTTTATATTCTTTCATTTTGAAACCAAACAGAAACAAAGTGTGGAGAAGCAAAAAGCGCCTTGTGAAATGGAAATTCTCCAAATTGACCCATTTTAGCTATGGTCTCGTACTGCTCCAGTGCGAGGGGAAACGCTGAGGAGGAGGAGTGGGGCTCTCCGGGCTGCGGCAGCACCCAGCCCCTGCGGATCAGGGCTGAATTGTTTTCGGATGGGGTTGGGAAGCGATGCGGTGTTTGCGCATCCCTGTGCTAAACCGGGTGCTTTGGGGTACTTTTGCTGCTTTTGCAATTTCCCATTGGAGGTGCTGGGAGGGGAGGGATGCCACTGCTGGGGGATGGAGGTGACGGCGTTCGGGTTTGCATTCTGCAAGGTCCGAAGGGCTCGGTGCTGTGGTACCCAGGTCCTCGGGGACTTCCCCGGTGTTGCTGCCGAGCATTTGGGAGCAGGGGGAGCGATGGCCATCTCTGTGGTCCCCAAATCGTCAGCTAAGCATGGAGACGGCGTGTGACAGGCGGGTCAAGGAGGAGAGGTGCATAAAGGCTGCTTTAATCCTGCAAGGGGAGGATATGAGTGCTGACAGTTACCTGGGGACCCTGAGATACCAGAATCCCTAACTTAATCAGACAGATAACGGGAGCAGCTAGAGATGAGGCAGGAGCAGGAACCGCTGAACAATAGGAGCCAGCCCCCCCGGGCCCCCGTGCTGCGACTGAGATAATAAACTATATAAAAATCTGTCACCGTGCGATAAGTGATGAATTAGAATCAATTATATGTTTAAAATAATAGACCTCCCCATGGTGTTACTCTCCAGAACGGTGATGGCTTCTGCCTGGGCTTGGCAGCGGTGATGGCAGGCTTGCTGGCACCGTCGGGGCTGGGACACCTCGCGCAGGCGGCTTTGCAGCGCCGGGGAGCTCGGCATGGTGGCAGCCGAAATCAAAACTGGCAGCCGAGCTTTTGGTGTTTAATTTTGCGTTTCCTCCCGGTCCGAACAGAGCCGTGCGGCGCGTGGATGAAGCCAGCCTGTGCGGTGCCCACGGCGGGCACGCCTGGTGCGGTGACCTCTAGCCCGCTGTTCCTCACTGTTTGCAGATTTGAGAGATTTACCGTTTTTGTTGCCTTATCGGCCGCTTCGCGCGCCTGGCCTTGCTGCTTCTCCCTGCATGGAGCAGCTATTTCCGAGCCGCCGAGTGCTGTTCTGCTAAATAACGCCGCTTGAGTGCGTTTTTCCCCTCCCTCAAATGCCAGGAGGACAACCGAAGGTGTGAAAATGCAAGATTAACCCCGTGAATCATCCATCAAATGATGTGCGGTTGGTTTGCGAGTGCTGGGCTGGCAGGAGGGGGAAGCATCCAGACTTGATCGCCCCGTTGCTGCACGTTGGATGCAGTGGTTGGCAAATGCTCCCAGCAAAGCTCTTGCAGGGTGATGGGAAGAGCGTGCCTGTCCAGCCTGGTACTTAATTTGGGTTGAAACCAGAGATATTTGGTCTTTCATCCATGCTGCTTGCAAAGGGACTCAGGAGGAAGACGGCCAGGGCTTGGATGAACATCTCGCCTGAAGGCGGTGGTTGTGTTTATGAGCTGGTCCGGTCGTTTTGGTGAGGATCGGACCGATGTGCTCGCTTTTCCTTCAGAAGCCGCGGTGCCGTAGCTGGTCATGGACTCGCTGCGAAGGGTTTTGAGACCGCTGGGCTCAGTCTGTGTCCTTCCTAGGCACGTTTCCAAACCCAGCCCTTTCAAACAAACACATAACCCTGCTCAGGTGTTCTCAGATGGTTTTGCAAAGATGTCTATTGCTCTAATTAAAGTTGATATTTTCCCCACGAAACGCAAAGGCAGCCTGCTGCCCTCCTCCAGCCGCATCCCTTTCTTTCTGCAAGTTGGGGGGTTTCCAGGCTCCCTGCACTGACAGGAGGGAAAATACTCGTTGTCCATCAGAAGCTGAATTGGAAACCCATGCCTAGCCTGGCTTGCTTTATTATTTTGTTAAACAGCACAAGTTGCAGCCATAAAGCCCCTGGAAGCCTGTGCTAAGCAGGGGCGCTGGGACCAGTGCTAATGGATTGAAGTGAGCGGCTCACCAGCCACAGGGGTGCCCTGGGATTTCCCTTTTGAATCTTATTTACATTCGGACTAACAATAGCTCCCAAGCTTGGCTATAAATAATTTCTAGGAAAGAGTTGTCTAATTAAATGTACAGCAGCAAAGAAAGTACTTTTAACCACAAGGCTGGTGTCCTAATGAACGTAATCACTGGATGGGGACAGCTTGGGAAACAGAACTTGACATCTCCCGGCGGAGGCGGAGAGATGGAGGGGAAACATGCTTGGGGAGAATTCCCAATCAATATTTAATTGCGTAGCATGTAATCTGCCTTAGTATTTTTTAAAATAAAATTAAAGCCCCACAGAAACTGGAGAACCTTTAAAGCAGATTTGAGGAGGGGGAGCCTCTTTTTTTACAGCTGTCTGGGGAGGGAACAACATCTAACTGCCCCTGTAGGCATGCAAATTGTTCTCTAGTTGACAGAGTGGTCTGAATGCAGGCTTTGATGGCATGGATTTACAGCCTTCCCCCATCCGCCGCGGTCTTCCTGCTCTCCTGGTGCCTCAGTTTCGTTGTCTCTAAGCAGGGAATACAGAAATTCCCCTGGACTTTGCAGATGGCCAGCTCTAGCTTGCATCTGGAAAGCGTTTTTGAGAATGCAAAGAAGTAAAGTTACCCATAACCAGCCCTGCGCCATGGTGCCGTACGGCTAAAAGACAACCGAGAGCTGGTGGGATTGGGCGATGGGCAGAAGGTGTGTGCTGCAAATGGGTGGGCAGGTAGAACCAGGTCGAACTTGAGATATCAGAGCAAAAATATTCCTTGGGCAAGGCCTGATGCTGAACTGGGAGGTTTTGGCTGCATGCGGGAGCAGGCAATGGTGTAAACGCCTGAGGAATGGCTGGTCCCTCGCAGGTTGGCCCCGTGTTTAGTAAAGCAGCGTGTCCCCATCGTGTCCTGCAAGAAGTGTGTGTGTAGGTAAGGAGCGATGGACAAGTAGCCGTGGCTGGTGCTCCTAAGCTTTATAATGGTCTCAAAGCCTATGTCTAGGGGTAAAATACAGCGGGGCAGCTCACTGGCAGCCTGTGCATGCCGGTTTGCAGCCTGCAGAGCGTTTGGGCTTCCCAGAAGACTCGGACACAAAATAAGGGGGCCAACTGGTGTAAAGTACCGCATCCTCAGTTGGAGCAGAGATGCTGGTTTATGTCGGTGGGGCCGTAGTGTCTTCCAGCGTGGCGGAGTATTTGGGAATAACGAAGCCCTGAAATGCAGTTTCCCCTGGTTTGTGGTGGTGGCCCTGGCAGGGAGACGCAGAGGAGGGACAGCGGTGGGATGCTGGCGTCTTTTCTGCCTGGTGCAGCTCAGCCTGCGCTGCCAGCCCTTGCTCCATCCCCAGAGAAAATACTCTGGCTCCGCTGCGATTAATCTAATCGGCCACTGGATGTCAATGTTGCCTCATCCAATTACAAGTGGGAAAGTATTGGATCTTCAGAAAGGGGGAGAAAATGCTGCTGTCAGAATAGCGGAGGTTAGATGTTGTTTTCTTCTGCAAAGTTGGCTATTAAGCACCATAGGGCCGTGTACGAAGGTACCGAGGAGGAAACAGTCATCGCTTTTGTTTTGCTCAGCCAGGGCGGGATTCGATCCAGCGTGCATAAAGTCTAAACCCCGGGTTGGGATAAAAAGCCTCAGCAGAATGAAAAGCCGGATATAAAAACGTATCCCCTTCTTCGAGGCATAGCTCGGCGTGTGCTGAGTTGTCGTTGGTTGGCATCGGGCCCTTACGTGATGTTCAGGCGGACGGACGGTGATGTGTCGCCCGTGGAGCTGGGTGCGAGGGAGGTTTGAGGACGATAGTCAGAAAATACGGCTCTAGAAGGGGAGGGTTCTCAGCAGCGTGCGAAAGCAGATCTGGATTTAAACATTGCAGCTTGGCCTCCTCTCTGTTATCCATCTTCTAGCCAGTCGCGGGGAAGCACAGACAGCAGCTGCATCCTGCCAAGATTCATGATCAAGAACGCCTCTCCCCCACCTCCTCCCTCCCTTCGACAAATATTTTAAATCCAGGCCCCGGCTTGGGAAGCAGGTGCGGCAGCTGGCCTCTCCAGCCGATTCGCACACCCAGATGGGGCATCTCCGGGGGGAGCGCGAGTCCTTGGGAAATAGGAGCCCCGAGTTTTGAGGCAAGTCTATAGCTACGACCCCGACGGGATGGAGCGAGATGCATCTCAGTCCTCTCCTACGTGCTCTATGGCGTGAAAGCACTTAATGTAGACCTCCCCACAAAGAAGACCGGGGGTTGCAGAAGCCCTTTGCTTGGGTAGCACAGCCCTGGCAGCGAGACCTGGGGGCTGGTGAGGGCTGTTTGCCTTCGCTTGCACCTCTGCAGCAGTTAAAGGCAGGACATTGCTCCCCTGAGCTGTCAGCCCGCTGCCTTTCTTTCCTAGCAGTAAAAACGAAAGAAAATGGATTCATGGTTTCCATCCCTTTGGAATTATTCCCCCCCCTTCACGTGGGTTCATTTGAGCACGTTAATATCTCAAATTTAATGATAAGTCTAACGGAATTCATTTATAAGATAAATAAGATGTTATTAGTGCATTAGTAGCAAAAAATGTGCAAGGACACTGCTAATCTAAGGTGAAAATGCCTTCCTGCGTGAAATTTAATTAGCAGATTGTGTTCTATTAGTGACTTTTATGGGGAGTTCATGAAAATGAATACAAATATGATCCAGGCAGCCTCTCCTGTGAAGCAAGAGCCCTGCTAACCTACCGTCTCTCTCCCTGCCACGCTGCTGCCAACAAAGGAAAACACCAATGTGTGTCCTATCCCCTTGCCAGAAGAGGACTTTCTGGAGGCAGAAAGGCAGCCTGTGGCCACCTTGCAGCTTAGGGTTGTGGCTGAAGGGCAGCAAGTCTGGGTGTCACACAAGTCGAGTATGCTCGCAGCAAGCGAAATGGAGTGGGGGAATCAGAAATGTCCTGTCTCTTCCCTCTGCCTGAGCAAGCAGCTGGTCGGAGCTGTTTTTCCGTGATAAGAGCAGCGATGGTTATGGAGATCTCCTTCGTGCTTTGAATTTTCTCCCTAGCCAGATGTCCTGCAGCGGTCAGCGCTGGTGGCAGAGGATGTCAGGTCCTGCAAAGGGTCCGTCACAGAGATTCAGCGTCAGACTGCCATGTGCTGGCAGGCCTCTGCGTTCCTGCAAGCCTGTTGGCATGTGGAAGCTGCAGGGGAATGGATCCCATCCAAGAACATCATACATCTTTTAAAGACTTACGGTCCCCTAGCAAGCCAGAGGGTGTTGTGCAGCTGTTACTGCCAGGCTGTGCTGAAGTTACATGCTGTAGAGGTGCGCCGGTGTCCCTTTTCCTCCTGGCTCACCTCGCAGAGGACTCCCGTGAAGGAGCCATGGAAGTGACATTGATGAGTCTTCCTAGCTTTTGTGCTAAACACCAGCTCTTGGGGTGTTTCCAGAGCTGGAAAGCCTTCCCATGCTGCCTGTGGTTTCAGGACCTTGTAGATGACTTAGGAAGGAAAAACATCTTGGTATCAGCAGCAACGATAACAACAACAAAATAAAAGGTCTCTCTGTTCTCAGTCTTTCCTGGGAAGACTGTCTTGCACACCCTGCTTTGGGAGTAGCTGTCCCTGTGGCGTAACCTCCTCTACCCGATCTAGGACCTGCTGGTCCCACTCAGTGTGTGGCTAAGGGAGATATTCCTTGGGGATGCTGCTAGCTCCTGGGGACCAAAATCCAGGGTGAGATTCTGCCTCGGCCGAAACCGGTAGCAAAACTGCTGTTGATGCTGGGGTGGCCAGGAGGTCTGGACACTGGGCAACAGGCTGCCCATACAATCTTCGTTTGGAAGCGCTTGTGAGGAGGGCGTTGGAGCTCCAGAGGAGCAGAGAGAGGCTTTGCGCACTGAGAAGTAGCATGAGAGCAGTCGCCTTCCCCTCAGCAGACCTGTCCCATCCCTGCTATTCATGCAGAATGAATCTGGTGACCTCTGCCAGGCTTTTGAGGCTGGGGGAGAGTCCGTTAGTTACTGCTGCTGATGCAGGAGGCATCTGGTGGTGGTTGGAAAGATCCTTCCCTCCCATCTGCGGGTGCAGGATCCAGCTCTTGCCGATTTCTTTGCTGAACAGAGGCGGAACAGCGAAGCAAATGCATGGGGAGTCATTATTCATGCAGATGATCCTCACAATTCAATAGAGGTAATTAGGAGAATGATGGAGGAAATTAGCACTTTCTGCGGGTTTATTAATATTAATAAAATGATTCCACGGTTAAAAATAATAATAATAATAATAATATTAATAAAATAAATACAAAACTGCAGAAGAGCTCTGCCCGGCTACTAAATGCTAGTCTGCTCCAGGCAGCGATCAACCAGTAGCTTGAATTAGTCTTCAGAGACAGGATTTTTGCCCTCTCTAAAGATGGTATCACAGAAGTCAGAACGGACTGAGGCATCTTTGGGGTCATTTCTTGTTTCCCACTTTTCTCTTCCACGTTAGGGAGAAAAGCTGAAGCTCAGCAGATCCTTAAGGCATTGGAAAGTCGAGTTTCTTGTCTTTAGTGTGCCAATGGTCTTGAAAATAGGATGTTTTCTGAGAACTGCCTCTGGTCCCTGTTGCCCTCCTGCTTCTTCACCTGCTTTGTGTGGACCTGTAGTGGTCCTCGCAAGAAAAATGTTCCTGCATCTCCACTTGCCAGAGGCTTGGTGTAATGTGGCTTCCTGGGTCTGCCACTAAGACCCCTTTCCAGGTTGCCCCCTCAGTTGCGTTTCCCATTCCCTCTCGTATCGATCACAGCAGAGGAGTGCAGACCACTGCCACCGATGGGCAGCGTGGCCTTGGGAGAGTTGTTCAGCTCTCGGTGCCGCTGGCGTGCCGGATAGGCTGGAGGATTTGGAGGAGGTTATTTGCAGAGGGTGAGGAGATTATCAAATTAAAGATGGCACAGAATGTTATTAACGAAAATACACGACAAATGTATTTAAACATGTAAAAATTTAATTAGAATTTTTATTATTAAAATATTGCTAAAAGTGCTTACTGAAGCCCTCTGCTTTCTTTTGAGATCAAGGCTTTTTTAGTTTCTTGCATGCTAAGAGGAGGATTTGGGGTAAGGAAGGGAATAATTAGTGCCAAGTGGCTTTCTGCAGAAGGCAGCGGGACTTTTGCTTTGGATCTTGGATGCAGGATTAGGCCTTGCTGTACCCATGGGAATACCTGGCTAGACTTGATTCTTTTAGGAAGGCAATAATGGGGTTTTGCAGTCATCAAAGCACTTCTTTGCTGGCTAGGAAGGACATCAGGAGAAGTTTGGTGTCGGGATGGGGACTGTGTTTAAATATCAGTGGAGGATGGCAGCAGGCTGCCGGCAGCATCGGGAAGGGCAGGAAAGACCCCGGATGGGCTGTTGGACTTGCGACTCCTCTTCCATCCATGGGAGATGCGTGCACCGAAAAAACTTACTGGGGGAGCAAAGAAAAGGTGCTCCGAGGTCCCAAGCTGGGTGCTCTGTGCCCTTTCCTCCTCCACACGCCTAGCATCTCCCGGCTTGGGGCACCAGGGAGAAGCTCTGTTTGTTTTCACTCCGCGGGGAGCTGTGAATATTCCGACCTGATTGCGGTAGCGCTCCCGCGTTAGAGATGCCGGTCTGCCTGGTGGGTGGTGCCAATTCCCAGAGCTTTCTCCATCCGTCTTTATTTAAATGGAAAAAGATCAGAGCAGTTGAACCCGTTGCTTTAATGATAGATTCCATTATATTAAACAGTAATTGCAAAGAATCAGTTTCTATAATTAAAAAAACCCTCCGCAACTAGTCATGGTGGCTTTCTGCTGGTGCTTTACGTGTGATCTCCATCTTATCGCTGGAAATCCTCATGTCCTCCCCGCTTCTGTGTCGCATGCGGGCGACGAGAGCACCCAGTGCTTCATCTCCGGTGAGCCGCCGCGGCAGCTCCGGGATCGGGAGCCGGCCGGGTTTCCCTCTCCTATCCGCTCGTGTCTCGGGAGCCATGCCCAGGGCTGTCTGTCCTGTGCTGAGGTGGCAGAGCCAGCGAGGGGAGGCAAGTATTTCCATTCCAGAGGAATTTGCAGGGCTGGCAGTTTTAAGGGAGGGGCAGGGAAAGCAACCCTATCTCCCAACTTGTAAATTAAGCAGATCTGCTCGGGAACTGTCACCGCAGGAGAAGAAATATGAAACCTCTGGGGTCGTGCATGCAGAGTAATTTTTCTGACTGTAACTCTACTTAAAAGTAAGGGTATGATGAAAATGCTTAGAGCATT
Organism: Haliaeetus leucocephalus; assembly: GCF_000737465.1. NCBI lineage: Eukaryota > Metazoa > Chordata > Aves > Accipitriformes > Accipitridae > Haliaeetus > Haliaeetus leucocephalus. The sequence continues at coordinate 2,759,562 of NW_010973209.1, read as the reverse complement.
TTAAATGGACCCAGCAGAGATCTGATTCAGCTCCAGTGAAGTCTGCACAGACTTTATTGGGTGTTTGCTTACTCTAAACTCTCTCACACCAGAGTTTAGTGCATGGCTGAGAAATAAATTGGTTCCTTCTCCTTATTAACTGAAAATATTCTTAGATGAAGGAGAAGCAACAGTCTTTTTTTTTTTTTTAATTATTTTTTTTATTTTGGTGGGTTGCAGTGCAGGAAAGCAAGGGGGTTGGTAATGTTGAGGTAAGACACCGGGGTGCTTGTTCCCCACCTTGACCTGGGGTGCAGGTGGGCTGCACACCGAACTCAGGATGGGTCAGGTCTCCAAGTGATGGAGACCCCCCAGAGGTGAAGCTGACCTTGTTTGTCAGGCGCCCTGTGAGAATGCAAACTGGCCATGTGAGAGATCACAGGATAAGGCTCATTTTAAGGAGATTAGGAAAAAAAAAAAAAGAACAAGAACTTCACAAAAGCTCAGAACGTAACCCAACAAGCTCTTGCTTTGAAGCAGCTGAGCTTGGGTGCCCCTGGCTTCTCCTCGGTGGCGTTCAATGCGAGCCTGGTGAAACCTTGCAAAAAAGCCCTTTGAAACAAGCTGTGACCCTGAAGCTGTCAATCTGTGGCGCGTTGTATTCCAGGACATGCTGGCTGCGGGGAGTTCATTTAAGGGAAAAAGCAGGAGAGATGCATCGTGACCTCTCCGTGGCATGCAAGGATGCTGCAGAGACCCTGCTCGACTCCCCTCTGCTCCCAGCCCTCCTGCTTTTTGCAAGAGAACTGAGAACTCCTGCAAGCCAGTCGCCCCATCAGGGAGATGTTTTGAAGGCTCGTGTGTGTTGGCGGGTTGCCTCGGGAGAGCAAGCACGTGTGTAGGTGCAAAAATGAGCGTGTCAAGGCAGAGGCAGGCTCCCGGGCTCACCGGGGTGATGGCGGACAGAGTGAGGGGTGCGTTGCTCCTCGGTGCGTCTCTTGCGAGGTTTGTGGAGCCATTCGGGACGCTGCGAAGTGCGGCGCTTCTCTCGTGCTGCGAGGGAGAAGGAAGGTTTTGGAGCTCACGTCCATCTCTGCATGATTAGCTCCCTCTGCGCGGTGGTGCTCCCACCTCCCTTGGCCGTTCTCTCCGAAGCAGGATGTCTGGAGCAGGCACATCAACCCAGGCAGCACGTGTAATTCCCTTGGTTTTATCTGGAGGCATACAGACAGGGCAGGGTGCGCTCCATCGTGATGTGGTTCAGCGGAGAAAGACATGCCAGGCTGGTCAGCCAGCCTCGTGAGACCCTTCCTCCTGCTCTGGCATCAGGCATCCTATTTGAGGGGAGGTTTTTAAGCACCCAGGTTGCAGCCACGATAGGTAGATATGGGGGAAGTTGCTGCTTTTTTACTCTTTCCAGGAGCGTAGGGCATGCCCCAAATCGTTGCCCCATAAGAAAATAATAAAGCTGGGTTTGGTGGCTAATTGAAGACTGGGCAACTGTGAGTGCATTCACATATGCCTCCATGAAATGTAGCGCCTAGATATTCAGGATTGTGGTGTGGTGGGAAGAAATTTGGACAGCGAAAAGAGTGAAAGTCACCCCAGCTTTTTTCCCCTGTCTTCCCACATCTCCCTTCCTGCCTCCCCTGGATTTCAGCGGTACGAGATTTTCACCCCATGCGTAGCAAGCAATATCTTGGAGGAGCCTTGGAGCCATTTGTTTTCCGTTTAATTGGCTAGCGGGGAGAAAATAACGAAGGGAAGTCATGCAGGGGAAGTTCTCATCGGTGCTGTTTTTGGCAACAGAGTCACAACATCCTAAATTTATTTATTTAATTGCATTATTAAAAGTATAAATAAAAATAAATCCAGGAGAGCAGCCGGATCTATGCTTTGCATCTCTAAAATAGAACCATAAATGCCACGGAGCACTGGGGGAATGATTTATTAGCCTGTTATCGTGAGTGACTGGGATGCTTTCGATAGAGTCCTTGCTAATTTCTAACAGCTGCATTAAATCACAGATGCTATCAGCTATTATAAAATAATCACCCAGCGGTCTGCAAACCAGCACGAGCCCAGGGTCAGTGCTGGAGCCCTTCATTTGTTTCACATCTCAGCCCCTCCGATTCCTGCGAGGGTGCGAAATAAACAGGACTTGTAGTGGCCTCTTTTTATCATCCAGGAGTTGACAATAAATAAAACCTCTATAAAACTTTTTCTAAAAGGAGTTTGGACTGGAATTTGCAACGAGAGGAAACCTTGTTTTGTGCTTAAATATGGCTGTGTGATGTCAGGACTCCTGGGTCCTATTTCTAGCTCTGAAAGGGAGCCTGCATTTGCTGATTTATCAGGCAGACGGAGGATTTCAGGGTTTCGGCTGCAGACGGGGCTGGAAGGAAGAGAGAAGATCCTGTAGCAGTTAGGGTTGTCTGTCTCGGCTCCTCTGCCTTCGCTCCTCGGTGCTGTTTCAGACAAGTCACTTAAATTTCCCTACAGCTTGACTGCCTTCCTCTCGTTTGACAAATAACGCATGTGTTTATGTGGCTGGGCTCCGGAGGGGGTTAATACTTGGCCTGGAAATCTCTTTAGAAGTGCCAATTTGTAGCGACAGAGAAACAACAATGAATAGGAGAGCCTGTGAAGTCCAGAAGAAGCGAGCAAGTGGCTGCTTATCGGGATGGTGGCTTGCAGAGCCAGCTGCAGTAGCAGGGGTAGTTTTAAAGGGTGAAGGAGCTGGGAGGGGAAAAAACACAAATAAATAAAAATAAAGCGGGTTAGGGAAGAAAATGCCGCGCATCTGCAACGCTCGTATTTTCCTTGACAGTTTTGCTTTATGTTAGAACAGCTGCTTAACATGACAAATGCTGGCTTTAATAACAACGTACGTGAGGAGCTGCAGGCTGGCGGGCGAGTGATGGAGCTGTCTAGCTCATCGTGCTCTCTGACGCTCTTACCTGGGGATGAATAGCCCTGGGCAGGTGTCTCGCAATGACCACGTTGAGCCTGGGGAGATTATTTTGGAACCGGTGCCCGCCGTTTTGGAAACGGTCGTGGTTTTGCAGCGGTGTGTCCTTGGTTGAATTGGTGGGGTGAAAAGGGCTTTGCCCTCGATGTGCTAGAAGGAGCCTCAGGGCTATTTGGTGGTGGAGGAGCCAGCTCCTGGTAGCAACCTAGGATGCTCCAAGGCCATGTGTCCATGGCGAACGGTGCACATTGGAGGGACTCTGGGCTTCCAGGGCGGCCTTGGGCAGGTCTCTTATTTCTCCAAAGATATTTGGGTTCCTTTGTCTTTTCCTACCTCATTATTCTCTCTGCAAAATGGGATAACGGGCTTTGCGGCTTGCAGGTTGTTTCCTTACTGCGGTATCGGAGATTGTCGGGTTGTCAGCAACCTGGAGATAGCAGGGATTGCTGACAGCAAGCAGAACTGAGTCAGTGCTGTGTACAGAAACCTTGCTCAGCCTTTGAAACTGCAGTCAAACCCTCCCCCAAGGTTACTTTTCCTCATAAAGCAAGCTTAGTTTTGTTTGCTGCAAACCTAGATTTTAATCCCAGAATCCAGGCAGACCCGGGCTTTGAAGAGAATTGGGTTGGAGTCAGAAGTGAATAGCTCACACCAGGCTGAATCTAAAAGATGAATTAAAACTGACCTAGGAAGATGGAGATGTTCACATCCATACCCCGGCTTTGCAGCTTGCGTATTTATCTCATTGTGCCCAATACCACTGGGAATAAATCAGCAGCGAGACACGCATGGAGCAGATCTGCTGGTTCAGATAACGGGGGACCTGCACTGGCATTTACCCACAGCTCAAATCAAACTCCCAGGGAAGTTTTCCAAAGCCTGCAGGAACCGAGATCCTTCCCTTACCTAATGTTTTTTTCAGCCCTTAGAAGCAAGAATTTCAAAGGTGAAAAAACATCATCTGCACTGGCCACAGAGAGGAAAGACTGAAAATACTGAGAATTTTTATTTCTCCTGGGACTTGCAGCCCGTGAAGCCCAGGTAGTTCAGACAGGCTGAGAATAAGCGTTTAGACCTCTACCTGCTTAACACGACTGCCAAGCCTGCCCAGCAGCACCGTGGCGGAGGGGGTACGGGGGCATTTTCCTCCCCAGTTCTGCAGAGACCCCGCTCGGCTCCCCGCTGCCCCCAGCCCTCCTGCCTTTGCTGAATGCTCCTGCAAACCAGCGAGAAGTTCTCGAAGGCTCCTGCGTGTTGGCTGGTTGCCTTGGGAGGGCGGCTGCGTGCATAGGTGCAAAAATGAGGGTGTCGAGGCAGAGGCAGGCTGCTGCGCTTGCCCGGGGTGGTGGTAGACAGGGCGAGGGGTGCGTTGCTTCATGGTGAGAGCTGGGGGGCCACTGGGGACCGTCTTACCTGAGAGGAGAGGACTGGGTTGGAGGGGATGAGGGGTACCCGGTGGGCAGGTGGAGCACAACGTGCAGTGCTTCCACTCTTGTTTTGCGGGGCACGAGCCGTTGCTTGCAAGAGAAGACAGGTTTTCAAGCTCCCGCTCATCTCTATATAATTAGGGAAATTTTTCTCTTCTTCCCTCCCTCTCTTTAAATCTTGCTGTCTTGGCCACTCTGCTGATACTGAGGCAGGTCTGGGGTTTGGGCCGGGTTGGCAAACCCTGCTGCCCTGCGTCAGAGCGGGGCTGGGCAGAGCACCAGGGCTTGCAGTCCGTTGCGGCTGCGTTGGGTTGGGATGGGTTCGCTGCTCAGCCCCGTGCTGGGGGACGCCTGGTCCTCCTTGCCTCCGAGCATGGGAGCGGGTTGTCTTGGCTCAGCCAGCCCCGAGGTGGGTGGCTCTTGTGTCATCCAGGTGTGAAAAAAGTCAGGGCGTACCGAGGAGAACGGCGAGAGATGATTTTCCTTTCTCTAACTTTCGGAATGTGTGCTGCGGGCACCGTTTCGAAGCCTCCCAGGACAGCCAAGAGCGTGGTGTTTCCCTCTTCCCGCTTCTAACGTAGGTGGCACAACGGCGCTCGGATCATTTCTACATCTCTGCATTTTGTAAATAAGCCCAGAGGCTATGCAATGGCTTCATATTTAGAAATAGGATAAACAGGGCTATGTGCTGTCTATTTATTTGTTCTTTTATTCGTTCAGTTAAGAGCTCACAAAACACTTTGCAAGCATCTATGAAATGAGCCTTGTAATGCTCCCAGGAGAAGGAAGAAATGTTCCTGCTCCACTTGGCAGGTGGGGGAAGCTGAGGGGCTCCGAGATGCTCGCTGCCTTGCCCACGGTCAGGGCGAGACTGTGGTAGATGCAGGACTAAATCCCGGGTCCTGTTTTCCATTTCTAGTCTGTAATGGCTGGGAAGATTCAAATGCACATTGCATGCCCAGGCTCAGCAATGCCGAGCCATCTGTGATCAAGAGCCTCTTTTCTGGTGTTTCTCCTACTCCTGGACTAATTTGGGAACGTGATTGTGCCTCCACACCTTGTCCCAGTGAGAAGTCATTAGGTGGTACGTGAGTATGATCCTAACGATGGAGAAACCACGTCAAACCCAGCCGGGCTCCTTTTCTGTCAGAGCTCATTCCCACCTGCACGTCTTTCTTTAACTCCTCCATCTCAGAGATGCCTTCAGGCCTGTCCGTGCTCCTGGCCCCTTGGACCTTGGCATGGCTGGTGCCCTCAGTTGGAGACCACCATCCTTTGCGTGGCCTCTTCCTACTTGCTCCCCCTCTTCCCTCTCTCTGTCTTTGTGGTTCGGGTTCAGCTTGCGGCCCTTCAACATTGGTCGTGGCTTTTGCCAAACTGGGACCTCTGCCTGCCAGCACTGAGTCAGGCTCATTCGTAGGGTTTGGGGTGAACCGGAGATGCTCGTGCATGGTGGGGACCCAAGTGCGTGTACGGCCCTTGGCTTTCTCTAGGCTGACAGATGATTTTGCGAAGGGAGCGGACGTGATAGACTTGTGCTCCTGCTTCCTTGGATGTGTGCGTCCGGGCAAAATGGCTGTGTCCCTCCCTCCGCAGAAGAGCTATGTAGGTTTTTGGGGGCACCCCCCAGTCCCTGGGGCTGAGAAGACGGGGTGCATGCAGCGTGCTGTCCCACAGCTCCATCAGCACCCGCTCGTCAACAGCGGCACCCCGACATCGGCACCCATCCCTTGAGCTCACTTTGGGGCTACAGGGGGGCCCTTCGAGGTGGCAGCCGGGGGGGGAAACGGGGCCATTGTGCTGCCCCGTGCTTGGCCACGCTCCGAACAGACGAGAGCCTGTGGGAGTGTGCAGCGCTGCTGCCCTGTTTACAGCAGCTCGTCTGCCTCCCTTGTTCGTAACCTACTTTCCCTCCTTTTCCTCTAAATAGGACTTTGGGCCATGGGTGGATGCAGCAGCTCTTCCCGGCCTCATCCTGCACACGCCGTGCAGAGGTGCGGACAGGCTGCCTCCCTCCCTCTTCCCGCAGGCGCTGTAGGTGCTGGAGCCTTCCGCGGGCTGCAAATTGTCTGCCTGCACCCTATGATTAAGGGGAAGGCAGGGACTACCTGTGTCCTCTCCCCGCGCCCAAAGAAATGTGCCTTAATGGGGTGTGCTTGCCGGTACATAGCCTTTAAGCCCCCCTCGCTTGTCCCCGTGGGTCAGTGCAGGCTGGAGCTCCCCTCGGGTCCCCCGTAGCCCAGCACTGTGTCCCCCCCGGCGTCCCCTGCCCTGCCTGCTGTGGGGTGACTGCAGACACCCCTCTTTGGACCAGGGCTCCGTCCACCCCAAGGAAGCCCAGCTGAAGGTACACCCCCACCCTGCACTTTTTTTCTCTTCTCTAATCCTCCAATTCCTTTCGGCCCCGCTCTGATTTTTTTGCCTCTGCTTTCCAGGGATATGGGAAATTGGGGAATGGGCTCCTGGAAGCATCTCTTTGGCAAACGCCAGCAGGGGCTATGCAACGTAGTGGGTTTTTTGTTGTGCTCTCTGATAATCAGCCAGCAATTTTTTTTGCAAGACAATGTCCTCCGTGAAGCAGGCTGAACTTTGGCGTAATGTTCTGGCAACTAAGCAAAATGTCGCACGTCTGTAATTGCCCCCCCCCCGCCCCTTCCCTAGAGAGTCAGGTTTTAACGGAAAAACGGCATGGGAGTTGAAAACTTGCCCAAATGCACTAAATACCAACAGGAATGGCAACAAAAAAATCTTGGCATCACAAAGAAAATCTTAACATTTTGATTTCCTTAGGAAAAAAAAAAAATAAAATCCTGGATCATTGTCAGAAAGACTGCTGGAAAATGAAATCCTCACCTTTCAAGCTTTTCGGGCAATGTTGTGACGGCTCTGCACGGTTCTGCTGTACCCGGGTGTCCCAGCTCCTTCGAGGTTTGCTTGAGCAGCGCAGGGTGTTTTCAGAGTTGGTTTTTTTTCTTTAATATTTGGCGTAATGAGGGAGGCTGCTTTTAACTCTGCAAGGTGGGTGTCTTCAGAGCTGCCTCCTTTCCGAATTTCAGTTGTCAGGTTTACACACATTTTAAGCGTGCCATATGTCTTTGGTTCAGCCTGGGATTTTAGCTGCATGCTGAGCATTAAGTGTAAAGTAATGCTGTTAAAATCCACAGCCATCACTGTGCAGTTGAGCGGGTGTTGCAGGTCCTCCTGAACCACGACCTGCTTCACCACGCTTTCAGCGTGACCCCAGGCTGGGTTTGCATGTTCTTGGAAGGATTTTATGGAAGCGGGGAGGATTTGTGCTTGCGTTTAGGGCACGAGGATGGTGTCAGAGGGGCTACCTGGGCATTGACTGCCAAGCCAGTCCAGCGGTCAGGTATTAGCGAGGAGCATGAGTCTTGAGTTTGCATTTTCTGCCCAGGCGAGTTCAAGCACCACGATCAATTTGAAGAATAGGCTGCATTTTTTTCACAATTACCTCAGCAGGTTTTTTTGGTTTTGGTTTTTTTTTTTTTTTCTAAATTCATGCGATAAATGCATTAAATGTAACAGCACGGAAAATAAAAGTTCAGTTTGCGGAGAGAGCCTGATTTAGTGTGAAGATAAAACAAGATAAAACAACTGGAAAAATTAAGTGGAATAAATAAATTCTGCCGGAGAGAGGCAGGGGTGACAGAGGGAGAGAGCTGTGCGTGTGCCGTTGGCTGGGCAGTGGTCAATCCAGCTGTAAACGGCTTTTCTAAGGCTTTCATCCTGGGAAGGGGGTGATGCTTTGGTGTCCCCCCTCCTCCCCACGTGCCGGCGGAATCTCAGCTTTATCCTGGGACTGTGATATGCGATTCTCCCTGCTCTGCTACTTTGCATGGGGCGTGCGTGCTCGTCCTGCCCGTGCACGGTGCTCTCTGTGCACGCTCTTGCTTTTGGGTGAAGAAATGAGAATATTCGGCAGCAAGTGGGAAAAGGAGGAAGCGGGGCAGCAGGGTGTGGGGGAAGAGGTGTCGGGATGGATTGCCAAATATGCTGGGTAAAAATTAGCAGCTGCAAGTGTGCAAGAGAAAAGGTGGAGAAAAGAGGGGGTAGGGACAGATGGAGAGAAGGAGGGAGAGAAAGAGGAGGTGGGAGAAAAGGGAGGAGGGGATAACAGTGCAGAAAGATATTAGTTAAAAATCTTATAGCCCCGAGCCCAGACGCCATCTGTACGTAGCAGGATACCAACAAGACACAGCTCTCTCTATTTGCCGTGGAGGTGTTACATACATCTTGGCCAGATAGTGTGGCCAAGATGTTCAGGATTAGAAATTTCACATGCCCTGGGAGAGAGATGCCTTAAAAGAGCCCCGTGTTCGGAAAGCGCCGAGCAGCTGTCTGCAAGCCAGGGACTGGAGAGGAGCCGGCGTCTTTGAAAAAGCTTGTCTGGGGTTTCCAGAGGGACATCTGGAGAACTTCCACCAGTGCTGGAGGGCGAATCCCTGGGAGCAAGGATTAGCTCTTTGATTAAACAAGCCCAGGTCCTCCAAGGACTGCTCTCCCCTACAGCTCTGCTGGGTTTTTGCATTCCTGGGCGCAGCATTAACCCCTTCAGTTGCGAACAAGGCTGAATGGCTTAGAGACACCAAAGTTCATCTCGAAAAAAGAAAAGAAAGCTATTGCCCATTATCTCTGCCTTAAGATTTAGTTTTCTTTGCCGGCTGAGGACTGTGCTTTCCCCTTTGACAAGGACGTGGTGGTTCGTTGTGCCTTCCGCGGGAGAAGTTGCTGACCTGGGGTGAAGTGCACCTCGCTGGTGCAGCCGTGTCTGTGCTTCATAGTGTTCCCCTACCCAGGCAGGGTGCTTGCGGGAAGGCTGTAGGCTGTGAATACCCGTGTCTTGTTTAAAAGGAGTTAGAAATACTCTTTGGAGCTCCTTTGGAAGAGGCAGTGTCCCAAAGGCTGCTCGTGAGCAGGGAGGTGACACTTGCTGGCCAAGCGCGTAGGGTCCCGGTGTCACTGGAGTCTCCGCGTCCCTCGCTGCGGTTCATCTCAAAGGAGGTGGACTCGCTCCCTGCTGCGCCGAGAGCATCTCAGCAGGCCCTGAGTTGTGTGGAGAAAGGGGAAAATAATCCGGGAGCAGCAGTGAGGCTGAAGAATAAAATCGAGGGCAGCCGTCCGTAGGTCCTGGTGGCTGCAGGCTGTTCCCCGGCGCGGTACCGGAGCAGCGCTGCTGCTGAGCCACTCCGTGGCCCCTGGGCTCCAGTCCCTCACTAATTACTTCCAGGCCTGTACTCTTGACATTTGCAAGCTCCTGATTAGAGCAACGAGGGAGAAATCTCCGAGGGAGATGGAGGCCAAACTGCACCACTAATAAAAGCTGAGATTGACAATCGGCTGGGAGGCGAGAGACGGGGAGGTGGAAGGACTTGTCCTTGCAGTCTCAGTTTCTTTCTGAGCCTCTGGGATGATGAGAGAAGGTCAGGGCTTGTTAACGTCACTGTGAGGAGCAGGATCCGCCACTGCCATATGCCTGATGCCCCCAGGGCCTGTGCCAGCCTCTGAGTCCCTCTCAGCTAGGCGATATTTTTAGACAGGGACCTGAACTGAAGCCACCCACATGACTACCCCATACAACCTCAGGTCTGCAGACTGTCTAGGTACAAAAGCGGCTCTGCTTTCGTGCCTGCTGACTTAGTGTTTGCATCCAGATTTTGTAGCCTCCTGGATTTCAAGTTCTTATTCCCTTGCCCTTTTCTCTCCCGCGTCCCGGCTTGTTCCCTTCATTTGATGGCAGCATGCTCACTCAGGAGGTAGTGTTAACCAGAGCGATGGGACTGGGAGATATTTGTGATGGGGTCGTCCAGAAGACGGGGGCCGGAGAGGCTGCTCTGGCTGCCTGCACCTGTGTCGGATGCGCAAAGCGGCCTCCGGGGTGAGTGTGGTCGAGACGTATCTCCCACAGTCTCCTGCGTAGTTGTGCCAGGCTTTTGGGTCCCTACACAGTTAAGCAGGTTTCCGTTACGGAAATATGTATAACATTCCCTTCCCAGCCCCCTCTTTCCCCTCCCCGATGCCCCATGTATGCTTACCTGTGCGCAGCTGTCTGTAGCAGCCAGTTTAGCTATCCGTCTATCCGTTTATGCCCTGCCTTTACATCTGTTCGTGGAGCCATGTCTCTCCAGTCTCCTCAGAGACTCTTTCTGAGGCAGACGGGCTTTTTTCCCCTTTAAAACTCCCCTTTCATGAATTACACCGGCTCTGGCAGGCTTTCTGCTACGCACACTCTACGAACTACAGCTTCCTATCCCAAGGGGTAAACACCATTTTACCCAGCAGAGCTTCTGGTCCCTGCAGCACCCTCCCCGCTGGAGCTCATCCTGCTGCTGGATGAGGCTCAGCAGTGCCCAGGGTCGGGCTGTCTTGCTGGTGGGGAGCTGCAATGGGTCTGTGCTGACTCCTTTCTGCTGCTGCTCCCTCCCTGCCAGCAGACACGGTTCCTCTGTGCCAGGGTAGGAGCAGATCGGGAAGGAGATGGGGTGTCCTTCCTCTCCATCCTTCCCCCCGAAGGATGCCCAGCGTTGACTGCTGGGGGGAAAAGGAAGCAGCCAAGCTGCGTGTTCAGGGTTAAGCCAACTTTTCGGCAGCTGAAGAGCTTCCTGATGGAAAACTCAGTCCTGCTTTTCTCGCTCGGCTCCTAGGCTGTCCTATTTATCCAAGCTGCAGTGAGCATCCCTCTGGTGCCTGCAGCCATAGCTGGTGCCGGGAGCCAGCACGCATCTCTGCAGTGCTAGCCTGTGGCTAGCGGTGTATTTAGGATTGCTGTGTCCCACTGCCACATACGACAGACCTGCTATGCTGATAATTGGGCTTGAGATCACTGAAAAACGCTTGCAAAACATCTTTATCAGCTTTAGCAGCTGTGTTTGGGTCCCTGGATGAGGTTGGGGTCCCGAAACAGCTAAAGCTCTTTCACTGGTCTTCATGCTTCTCCTCTAGCCCCTGGAAGGTGCAGGTTCCCCGTGATATATTCAGTAGAAGAGGCAGATGCCCTTTGGAGGAAGGCACCCAACCAAGGTCCAGCCTGTCTTGGCTTGGACATGAGGAACTGTACAGCCTGCTTGCCGGGACATGGCAGCGTGAGGTTGGCTTTCTTTTGTAGGCACAGAGACAGATGCGTCTGGCCGATCACTAGGTCTTGGTGCCCTCAGTTGCTCTCTGAGGAGGTAAACGGTGGTCTCTGGGTGTCTCCGCTGATCTCGGGCGCTGCCCTGCTTGTAAGCGGTGGGGCGGAAAGCCCCGGGGCTTCTTGCTGCAACGATCTCTGTGTCAGGGAGTGGGGACAGGGCAGGGAGATCCTCTTCCAGCCTACTAGGCGATCCTGCGGGGCAAATACATGGTGGCAGGACGCTGTTTCTCACTGCCCTGCCTGCAGGCAGGCTGCCAGCCCCTCTCTGCTACCTGCTGCCCAGGCACAGGGCAGAAAGCGGTCCCAGCCCCGCACGCAGTGGGGTGGGAGATGTGTCAACAGGTGGATGTAGAGGAAGATGCAGAGGAAGATGCAGCGAAGCGGGGTTGGCGTGGGCAAGGGAGCCAGCACCCTGCTGCTCATTGGGGGCTGTACGAGCGTGATGCTGCGGGCAGAACAGTCCTCCCTGCAGCCGGGGTTGAGATGGTTAAAGCGGGGGTGGTGTGTGTGCGTGTGTGTGTGTCCCCCCTTGGGTAGTGGGAGCGCGGTGCGGCAGGGGTTAAAGCCTGGCGTGCGGCAGGCGCCGGGCTCGGCTCGGCTCCCCGCCCGCCCGGGTGCGGGTGCGGGGTGGGCGCGGGTGTGCGTGGAAGCCAAAGTGCCGGTCAGCGATGGAGCCGCTGCCATGACAACCCCGGGAAGTCAGCCTGCGCGCCGCCCGGGGATGCTGCCGGCCAGCCGCGCCGGCGGGGCTGGGATGCTGCTGCCGCCGCCGCCTCTTCCTCCTCCTCCTCCTCCTCCTCGCCCCTTCCCCCGCTCCCCGTCCTCCAGCCGCTGAGGGCAGCTGGGGGCTCCGGCATCCCGGCGTCCCGACATCCCTCTCCCCATCCTGCATCCCGGCGCCTGGACCGGCGCGCCTTTGGGACCCGCCGGCGGGACTGGAGGAAAGGAACTGCCGGGCGCCTCGGCGGAGGCCTTCGCCCGCTCTGCCTTCTTGCGTCTGGACCCGTTTGCTAGCTCGCTCCGGGGGTGGTTTTTTTGGTTTCTCCTGGTTTTTTTGGACTGCCCCCGCTCCGCGCTGCGGAGGGGGAGCTGCGAACTCGGGACAAGTGTGCGGGAGCGGGGCGCAGCCGGGCGGCTCCCCCGGCACCTCGGCGCCCAAGTGAGCCTCGGACTGCTTCCCGGGAAGAGCCGGCTCGCCCAGCGTCCAGCACCTTTGCCACTTCTCCTCCTCCTCTTCCTCCTCCCCCCCGGCCCTCCCGTCCTCCTCCCTCACCCAAGGATACTGGGGACTCCCTCCGGATGCCGCTCGGCAGGCTCAGCGCTCGCAGGCTGCCTTGCCGGGGGCTCTCCTGATCTCCGTGGAGCTCCGCATCGCTCGCCCCGGTGGTTTTGCTCCCCCCCGTCCCCCCCCGCAGGCACCCCGTCCCTCCTCTCCCCCCCCCACCCCTTCCTTTTCGCTCCTTGTCGGGGGTCGGAAAAGTCCCTGCTGCCCAGGATGGGGGTCGGTGGGTGCTTAGCCCTGCCCTGGAGGTGCCTAGTCGTCCTCTGTCTCAGGCTGCTCTTCCTTGTGCCCGCAGGAGTGCCCGTGCGCAGCGGAGATGCCACCTTCCCCAAAGCTATGGACAACGTGACTGTGCGGCAAGGGGAGAGTGCCACGCTCAGGTAGGAGCAGCTGGATTTCTGCCTTGGGGGGGGGACACGGACCCGGGGGGGTCCTGGCTTCGGCTCTCGGTGGGATGCTGTGCGCCGGAGCGGGGCCGCCGGAGGGTCCTGGGACCGGGCTGGAGACTTCGCACGCATCCCAGGGGTTCGTTCCCGGCGTGGCAGAGCGGTTTTTTTGGGGGACCGATGCGCCGGTGCTGCGTGGCGGAGAGCGGGTTGCGGCGGCGAGGCTGGCAATCTCCCGTCGGTGCTGGCGGGGGGCTGTGGGTGCCAGCCGAGGAGCTGACAAAGGGGCTTAGGTGGCAGACAGCGAGTTAGCGCTGCCTCACGCTCCCAAAGTTGTCTCCGTGCGTGTGTGTCTGTGTGGGAGGGGTGTGGGGGGGTCCGCACTGCCTGCACCGATGCCAGCCTGCATCGCCAGCGGGTTTCCAGGGCTGCGATGCCTCCGAGGTGTCAGTGTTTCGCCTTGATCGCTTTATAGTCTCTGCACGAATCTGTTAATATCAAATCAATCTTTTACTCCAGGGGTGCATCTTATGAATTCTGATGGATGCTTTACCTTACGCTGTTTGCTGTAGGAGAAATGCAGGCAGGTTATGTGCAGACGGGCCGCTTCTACGCTGCACAATACGGCAGAGCATCCCTTTTCGTTCCCTGAACGAGTTACAGGTGTACATGGTGCATTACCTGGGTGGGATGGCAGCTCTCAATAGACATCGCAGCAGCGTGGCCAGATGAGCAGATAGCAGCCCAGCCTTTTTCGGAGGGCGGTGGGGGAGTCAGCTCGCGTCCAGGGCTTTGGGTCGTGCTGTTCGCGCTTCAGGGAGGACCTGAGTCGGTTAATCTGGCTGGGCGAGCATCCCTGGGACTTGGGGAAGAAGCACGGGGGATGGTGGGGCGTGATGAGCCTGGAGCGAGCGAGTCCGGAGGAGTTAGTCTGCTGCTTTCTCTGCGATAACGAGCAGCGTGTTGCCCCCGACGCGAGGCTGGCTGCTCCCTCGCGCAGACCCGGAGTAACGGGGCTGCAGCAGCGAGCAGCTCCTCTTCCCGAAGCCAGGCACAGGGAATGGCACAAGCGAGCCGAGCGTGTCACGCTCTCCGTTAGCAGCCGAGCCATCGCGGGGATGAGGAGCTTGCGCCAGTTTGGGCGGTGGAGGCACGGGGGGGTCAGCCAGGCTTTCCACGGCTGGGGTGGTCTTTGTAGAGGGGAAATGTTCGGCGCGTGATCGTGGTGGTGGGAAACGGGCTCCGGCTCGAGGGCTGTGCTGCCGGGAGAGGTGTGGGTTGCTTGTCTGCCTGCCTCCGGCACAGCTCCTGCCAGACTTTGGGGTGTTTGCCTGTGCCGGGAGCATCCCTGTTCCTCGGTCCCAGCCAGGGACCCGCTGGGACGCACTTGTCATCACCCCGTGTAACTGGGGTCTGTGGCACAGCGGGAGAGCAGAGGGCACGTTTCCGTGTGCTCTTCGTAATTGAACCGCAACAATGATTAACCTGAGCTAGAGCGAGCAAGGCAGTTTAAAGAGAAGACGACAATCCCCCAGCGAGATGCCTTTGGCCTTGGTGCTCTTTTCCTCGCCTTTTGAATTTGTCTCCCTGGTGAAGCGTGTGGTTTGGGGCTCTCCGAGGCAAGGCTCGTGGCGGTCAAAGCAGGATGGGTGCTTGCTGTGGGTGAGCTGGGGGCGGGGGGAGACGGGGCTGAGCCCCTTCCCCTGGGAGCCCCCACAGCTCTGGTACTGGCCGAGGCTGCTGCCAGCAGAGGGCTGACTTGGATCTCCTTCTTTTTTTTAAGCTTCTGGCCTCTTTTCTGTGCTGTTTGCGAGAGGGGATGTTTGTGAAGCAGCCAGCCCCAGAGCGGTGGGGTATTTTAGCCTTCGTGTAAGAAACTCTGCATCCCCTGGTGGGACTCCGGGTGCCAGCGCTTAGAGGAACCCTTTGCCTCAAAAGCATTTGCTCTCTACCCATTTACTCCCTCAGCGTCTGCTCCTGCCCAGGCTCTCTGGTGCATCTTTCCCATGCTCTCACCCTCTCCTTTTTTCCTTTCAGCTTTAGCTTTTCCCTGCTGCGGTTGGGTTTCTGGCCTCCAGCTCCCATTTGCCCTCAGCCTGCCCCATCTCTTCTTGCATTGCTGTTTCCCAGTGGCCCCCCTTCTTCTCTCCCACCCTTGTTTCCCTGCTGCTGCCGCCCCTCTGCAGCCTCTGAGTAGAGAGCAGGTTTCCATCTTGCCTTGGGTCTGGAGGTGGGCAAGGCATTGCACGCAGCAGCCCAAAGGGGTAGCATCAACTGTGGGTTGCCCACAGCAGCCCAAAGGTGGAGCTTCTTGAAGATGTGGCTGGTATTTATTTGCAGGCTGCAATGCCCTCAGGAGAGCCAGGAAGGGGAAACTGCCCTGGACAGTCTTTCCGTGTGGGCGATGCTTTGATCGATGTCTAGCCTGGGACCCCTGATGAGGTTTTCTCCCAGCAAATAGTCTGTGCACCCGTAGTAGGAGCAGATGAGGTGTCCTCTGCTGTCCTCCCTGCAAAATGGCATTTTTCTTGGGGCTCAAGCCGAGGAGTTGGGCCTTGAAAAACTGAGAAACCTGTAATTCCAGGTTGTCGCACTTGCAGAATTAGCTGCAGTCCTGCTAGGTCTGGAGGGATCGGGTCCTCTCCCATCCTGCTTCGTACGGTGCTGCGTGCCTGGTCATGAGATGGGCTGAGCCCGTGAGTCTCCCTGGCTTCGGCAGGGCTGATGGAAGCTCTTTGCTTTCCAAGATCAGCTCTTTAACCACACATTGCATTGCAGAAGGGAAGAGATGAGAGAGAACAGAACCGCATGCTAGCGGTGGAGGAAACCTGGAGGCTTTTCAGGCTGGTTGTGGTTTTCCTGTATTGCATTTTGGGTGCTTCCATTTCCAGCTCTCCACCCTTTTTCAGAGGGAGGCTCAGTATAATCCTTGCAGAAACTAAGGCTCCATCTACAGGCAACTGCTAGGTCATCTTAGATCAGCAGCAAATGATTTCCCTGTTTTAAGCAGAGATTGTTGATAATTCACGACTTTTTATTGTAAGAACAAACAATTCCCGTAATAGTCATGCACCTTCCCTCTCTGGGGAACTCAAGGCAGTTTGAAAATTCTCTGTGTGCTATTCAACAGAAAATCAAGCTGCCTCTTACCTGACTCTGAAATACAAGACCTTCTGCTGTGAAGCGGGGCAGATGTTTAGATGGCAGGAGTAACCCGTGTTACGCACCAGTTTGGGACATGAAACGGAACAAGGAGCACGCTGGTAATGGACAGGGGGGTTGAAGAAGGTCACTTTTTAATTTCCCAGCTGGGATTTGATGTGGAAACAAGGATTAAATCTCTGCTTTTGGGAAGAGTGCCACCAAGTCTCGGCTTTCTACGCACGATGCTTCTTGGATGCGTGCCCTGCCAGCCGTGGGGCACGGGCATCCATCCCCTAGGCTGCTACGGGGGTATCACTGGCAGGTCCCCAGCACGGTTAGCAATCCCAAGGGGCTGACCCTGGCTTAGAAACCTTGGGTTGCGTTTCATCCCAACTGCATCGCAGCGGTGGAAGCATCTGCACCATCGCAGAGGGCTGCCGGCGTTTGAGCCGGAGCGCAAAGGCGATGCAGGCAGGGGCTGAACCGCAGGTAACGCCGCTGCTGTGGCAAATATTCAAGAGGTGTTGAAATGGGGACGTATAGTAAACAGGATCGTATTGCTTGTGCCGCCAGCAAACCGACCTTTTATAACAGGCATCAGTACAGTTCATAAAGACATAAAACAACAGCTGCTCAAAATTTCAAGGCTTTATAGTTTTATCAGTATTTAAGAAATAGTGGCTTTTTTTTTTTTTATTAAAGCAAAAAGAGTGCGTTTCAGTGGTTGGAAGGAGCAGCTGGGAGACAGGGTGTGCTGGGTTTTCTGCTTGGCTGTTGCCCCAGGGACACCAGGACTTGAGAAGGCTCCTCCGTTGCTCTCTGCCTCAATTTCCCCATCTGTAAAATGGAGCCAACAGCAGTTGCTTGTCAGCGATGATTAGAAGAAATGAGCGTTCATCGGTGGTGCTAAGATTGTACAAAAGATGTTAGGCAAGTAAACTAGGCTTTTCTCTAAACTAAATAATACAGGGATGCTTTTTCCCCCTCTATCTAAAGGCAGATTTTCAAGTCAAATCGCCCTCCACCTTTATATTCGCTTCTGTGGCCTCCCCCATTGCTTGTCCACAAAGGAGACCAAAAAAGCAGGGTAGCTTTGTTCATTCACATCCAAGACTCTGCGACTGGCTGTATTTTGCCAATTAGCGAGTATGAGAACAATTCCAATTAAAAATAAAAAGCCAGAATAAAACATCACGAGATGCCATTCTTCCATTTATTTTTGCAATTATAGTTTTAATTATTTCTGACAATGCTGCTTTTGGGGTTTTTTTTTTTTTTTTGGGTGTAATAATCTACCGCAGTCTGTTTCTCAGCACACGATGAGGCTTCAGTAAAATAAAACCAGCAGGAGCAGGCGGCGGACCACAATCTCTGGGCATAGGTCTGGGAAGTCGGGAAATCAGATTTTTTTGCCTCTGTCTCAGTCAAACCACCAGCCCTCGGTTTACCTACCTGTTAATGGGGGTTGTGACACTCACCTGCCGCCGTGCAACGTGCAACCGTGGTACCCGGCAGCAAAAAGAAGCGTTAATGCAGCCACGTCTCTGCTGTTAAATCCTTGCTGAGAAGTGGGAAGAGTTGCCGCTTTTTGTGTGCAAATGCTAAAAGTGTGGGGATTAGCGAAGAGCAGATTAGCGAGGACTTGCTCCATTGCTGCCCCCTCCCTCCCCCTCCTACCCCAAAAGTTTTCTGGAGCAGCTAAATATATACCTGCCGTTTCCAAGGTAGAGCTCGCTGCGTGGCGGAGCTGTAATTGGCGACTCAGTGAAATTACAGCCACGGATTCTGGCATTTGGATCCTCCTGGCTGGCATAATAATTTCTCCCTAGGTAGCTGGTATTTAACTTGTCTTATCTGCTCCTGATAGTTATAATTACAGTGCCCGCTAATTTCACTGTAATATTGCAGCCGTTGGAAGGGTGGTTGGCCAAAGGTCGGGGGGTTGCGGGAGGGCTCCCTCCACCCCAGCCCGTTACACGAAGGCAGACGCTGCTGCCGAAATGCAGATGCTGAGACCGTGCAGCACCCGCTACCCAACCTCCCCGGTCGTGCCCCTTTCCCACCTCGGGGGGGCTGGAGCAGTCTCGCAGCCCCCCCGCCATGCCGTTATCCTCGCTAGCATCCCGGGAGGAGATGCTGGAGGGAGTTTGAAGTCCTGGCGTCCTTGCTGCTGGATGAATGTCGGTCTCCGTCTCGGGCCAGGGTAGGGCTTGCTGGTTTGCGTGGGGTTGCCTGCTTGGGTTGCATGGTTGTCCCCACTCAGGAGCACGGTCCTGCTGTGCGAGGGGGGAGATTTCGGGGCCGGCTTTGGGGAGTTGACCCTCAGCCGGCGAGGCTTTGGCTGCTGCTCATGCCAACGCCTCTCCTGCCAAGCTGGTGCCGGTACAGCAAGAGAGGCTTTGCCGTGAGCGTGGGACCGGACTCGAGCAGCAGAGAGCTACAGCCCCGCTGATACAGAGATCGTAACCAGGGCACCGGCGTTTTTGCTTCAGAAAAGCCTGGTTTTGAGAGGGCAGCGAGCTGGTCCGGCTCTGCAGCGGGAGGAGGAGTCACTCGGTGTCACCTCTCCAAGGGCCAGGATGCAAGCCCTGGGAATGTCCTTTTGCCTGGCAAAAAGCGCAACCCCCCCCGCTAAGTTTTTGAGCTCTACTAGCCAGAAATAGTTACAAGCGGTGATATTCAGCTCCAGGGGATGAGACTGAACTGTTAGTAATCCTTTCGCTATAGGGTACACGAGATCTTTTTGCGAGCATAATAAACTCCCTGGGATTGCAAGCAGTAATAGCTGTCCTTCCCCTGGATCACGCACGCTGCTCCAGGAGCTCGGGTCTTTGTTTCTAGAGAAGGATTAGGTGTTAACGCTGCAAAATGAAACCGGGGCACAGTGGCTGTCTTTCACATTCCCGGTTTCTGAAGAGTTTCTCTGTTCCCTTGACTGCTCTCACAGTTTGCCTCCTCCTTGCGTTTCTCAGCCCTAAACCATGGATGCTTTTTACAACAGCTGGACATATTGTTTTAAGTGATAATCTTTAGATACTGCAGCTGAGCAGACAGTTCATAAGGAATATCTGATTCGGTGACTATCACTTCTTCTTCCGTCCTTGCGAGCAGTCTTTGAGGGTTAGGATGTTCTGGTTTTTCTTCTTTGTGGTGTTTTTTTTTTCTTCTTATTTTTTTTTAATGAGAAAAATAATTCCCCACCCCAGCCCCTGCTAACAATTCTTAGTCTGTAATGGGTTGCTTACTTCAGGTTTGATTTGATGCATAGGTCTTGTCTTCCCTGACAGAAGCCTTCAAGGTTGGATCTTTAGTGCAAAATGCTCACATATTGTACTTCTGTTTTCCTATGAATATTTCCCAAGATTTGCTTAAAACGAGTTGTTTCCATGACTATACTCACTTGATGGACTTGTTCCTCAGGATAAAAATGAGTCTTAAAGTCTGCTTCTCCGTGGAGGGGGAAGATAATGAGAACAACAACTGTTGTGGCGGAGGATCGGATCAGTAAATTGTGCTGACGCCGATAAGGCGCTTTGTGCCATCTCCAGTGCAGGTAGGGTTCAGAGCGGGGAAACCCGAGGAGCCGTCTCGCAGAGCATCTTGCTTTTTCTTCTCTTGGTGTGCCAAGGCTTGTGTGTGGTGTCACCTCCTGGCTGGAGCTGGAGAGAGGAGGAATGGGAGGCTAGGAGGGAGAAAGTGGAAGAAGAGAGGCGAAAAGTTGGCAGGGGAGAAAGAAAGTGGCAGGGGCAAGAAGGGAATGAGTAAAGGGAAAAACAAAGCGTTGGAAGGGATGAACCAAAGAAGCAGCCACGACTGGTAACTCCCACCGCGTGAAGTTCAGCGCTGTGGGTTGAGTTCCTAAATCAGAGCCCAGCAGTCAGCATGGCCGGCTGGACCACGGGGATGTGCCGGCTGCAGGGAGCTGAGATGTCGGGGGCTTTGGCTTGAGCCAGCTGGTACCCGGGTCCCAGGACCAGTCACAACAGGGCAGTGCGTCCCCCCTGCTGCCTCCTATTTGTTTATATTTTCTCTGCCTGTGTGTATATATATATATAAAAAAATCTAACAAATTTCTAACCCATATAAATCCAATTACCCATGTTTTGCCTGCAGGGAGCGAGGGAGATTAATGTTTGGTATTTTGGCAGGAATGTAAAAAGAAATAGGTGGTAATAACAATGAAGGCTCATAAAAAGGAACCGATAGCCGTGTCTGCGCCCGGGAACCCGGCCGTAATTCTCGTGGGCACTTGCCGGCAGGGTGCCCTGCTCCCGCGGAGGGGCAGGAAAGAGCCAGGAGTGCTTCCTGGGCACCTGAGCATTCATCCTGCGAGCAGAGATGACATTAATGTGATAATAATGGAGGCTGATAAAAAGAAATGGTTTATGCTCCCAGGGCACCTTCTCGTAACACATCCCGCTCTGCGTCGCAGCTTGTAAGAGCCATGGGAGCGTGCTGCTATTGTCCCCGTTTTGCAGAGAAGCAAGCGACTCCCATGAAAGGAGGATGAACATGGAATTTTTTTGGAAGGAGGGATGGAAGCTAAGCTCTTCACCCTCCGTGATGAGTCTGTGGTTGTCTTGGTCCCTGCTGATCTCGTTTGGAGTGACGTGGCCCGGAGTTTTTCGGGCAGTTATGGCTGTGGGTAGGAGCTGGGAGCACCAGAGTTGTGCCCAGGCAGAGAACAACGTCTCTCATAATTTTTTCCTCCACTCTCAGCCCTTTTCTGCAGGGTCTCTGCAGGCTGAGTTTCCCCCAACTCTTTCCCTTCCCTAGCATGAACCCTGGCACACGAGATGCCTTCTCCCTGCAGCTCTCGGTCAGAGGACAGCAGTCTTGTCTGAGGACAGGCAGTCACCGCAAGGCTGTACCCATCACATCACGTCGGTTCGTCCCCTTCTGCTCCTCGGTCCGCAGCCCACGGTCTGTCCCACGTGGTGACTGCAGTCGAGAGGGTGTCCTGCTACCAGGCGCCTCTCCTGCCTCGGCTTTGACACTCGGGAGCCAGCCGCTCATCATCCTTCATCGATACCCTCCGCTCTGCTGCCCGGGTGACGTCCCCTCTTGGGCACAGCGCTGCTCTCTGTGTCCCCTGCGTTGCGGGTTCCTGCGCTGCTCCCTCCACCATCACCCACGGTCACGGATTAATCACGGTTCAGATATTGCATCCCTGCAGCGGTTTCTGCCTTCTCTGCTGGCTTTGCATCAGGCTCCTTGCTCTCCGTTTATTGCCACCACCGGTTTTATAACCCACTTTATCAGATGACTTTTTTCTTTCTTTCTTAAAGAGCATAACCCACGAGCAACTCATCATTTCAGAAAGAGGGAGAGTGCCGTTAGCAGAAGAGAAAGCCTCCATGCTTATACCTTAAATGAAGAGGCTGCTTTACTGTGTTGTTGCATTTAATTCAATCAAGGCAGTTAAAGCCGAGATTTAAAGTCCTTTGTGTGATCACAGGAGTTGCTCTGATGCAGCAGCAGGTAGAAGAAAAGATTGAGCCCATTTCCAAGGAGACTCTAAGTAACTGTTGGAAGCAGCCAGGCCTGGGGCTTACTGCGGCAGCGGCTACGGTGGGAAGCTGTTAGCATTCACGTCGCATCCCATCTCATCTCTCTCTCCGTCACCCTCCTTGCTCTTCCTCCTTATCCCCATATATTCCTTTAAGTGGAATTGATTAGTTTGGGTTTTTTTTTTTTTTTTTTAACTGGGGGGAGGGCTGTTTTTAATTAATATTCTTAACTGTATGATAATTAACGCCGGCTGGTCCCATCGCAGTCTGAGTCACCCTCTCCTCCGTTGTTCTTGTGAGAAAGCTGTTTGGACTTAATTAAAGTTAGGGATCGAGGGCTAGCGGGAACAGCGGGAGTCTTGCAGGGCTTTTGATGAAATGATTGCTGTGGGGGAAGCGGCTAGTTTCTTCCCGGAGCCATAGATCGCGATGCCGAGACACCCTTACGACTGTCTGGTTTGACTGCCTGCATTACACGGGCCATCGCACCTCGTCCCACATTTCCCATCCTGCGCCCGCAAACTCCTCCCGGACGCCACAGCCCCTGTTTTGGGGCCGGAGGACCCGGTTTCGGTGCGTTGCCCCTGCATAGAGGTATCCCCTCCCTGAGGGAGCGTGTCCTGGAGCAACACCAGCGGAGCTGCCCGCGCCGGTCGCTGCCAGGGGTGTCGCAGGTCACGGTGGGGGATGTTGGAGGGATAACGGAGAAGCTGCGTGGACTCGGCAGGTCTTTTTCATCTCTCGTGTCAGCGCTCGTGCTAGCAGGCAGCACTGCCACCAGAGCTCAAATGCAGCCCAAACAAGAGCTTAACAAGCTCCGAGAGCTGTCCGGAAAGTTATCCTGACACCAAGTGACAGACTCTCAATTGATATCCTCTGGAGACTTTAAACTCACTTCTGCGAGGTTTCCAAAGCTGGTTTTGTCTCATACCTGAAGAATCCTTTATCTGCCGCGACGCCTCCCCTGCCTTGTCTCATTGCTCTTGATGTTTCTCTTTGTTGCCTGCTGCAGCACGAGTAAACCCCACTGCAAAACTATTTAAGAGGGGTTTCTCTTGCTCCCTGCTCCTTCTCTGGTCTGCTCTACTCTCTTGCTGGGGTTCCCGTATAAATTGCCTGGGCTGATGCTGTTCCTGCTTGGCTCTGCAGGGAACTGGCTGGAGTGACGTCAGGACCGCTGCCGCTCATCCGAGAGGGCAGGGGATGCTCCAGACCGCTGGGGAAGGGCAACTATAGTGCCTGGTGTGGAAAAGGGAGGAGAAACTGTCCTAGGAGATCGCTCACCTTCCATCCTGAGAAAGCTCTGGAGCAAACAATCAAGCAAAATTTTTGTGATCAGCTAGGAAAGGATAAGAAGCTGTGCTACAGCCAGCGGAGATTTGCCAAGGAGAAAATGTGTCAGACGAATCTAATATCCTTCGTACGACAGCGTAACAAGCCCCGTGGGTGGGGGGCAAGCAGGAGATGCCTCAGACGGTGACCCAGGCAAGGCTGTAGCTACTGCCCTGCGAGCTGATGGGAAGCCTAAGGTGACAACCACCGCCTGGAGCAGGCTGTAAGGCAACAGGCTGGCCGCTCTAAGGTGCTTCCCTGCTTTTGAGACCCAGCCCAGTAGGAACTCTTTGCCCAACTGACAGGAGAAGCTGCCTTTGCAGTAGTTTCAGGCTGCAGCTGGCTGATAATGTCCTGCTCGATTGCACAAAGGGCTTGGGGGACCGTCTTCGTGTTCTAAATCTCCTTGCGCAGGATTCCCGGTGTGGGAGCGTGTCTGTTCGTAGCATCGGTGTGCTGCAGGACTGGCGTTTTGGGATGCCATCGAGGACTTTGAAGGTTTCTGAAGTAGCAATGCGCAGTTGCTGCTGTCTCGTCGTATACTCCATCCAGTGGTGCTCCGTGGGAGAAGGTCCAGGGTGGAGCGTGTTCGCCGGTCTGTAAGGTTGGGTTGGTTTTCCTTCCAGGCAGTGGGGATTGCCAGCCCGTTGCAGGGTGGCTGCTGGCCTCATCCTGCTGCCTTCTGCCGCCTTTTGTACAGCGGTCCCAAGCGGCAGTACTCCTCCTGCCCTTCTTGCGAAGGATGTCGTGCTCCAGCACCCGCTGCGGAGCCAGCCAGCCCCCCGGCAGAATGCGCCCACCCCTCCCCTGGTCACCGCGCAGACCCGTTATGACCAAGAGAAGGTTTTAAGAGGTGGCTGGGGCCTGCCCAGACTCTGTAACTGAGGCTGCAGACTCTCAGAGGTGCACTTGGCGTGTTTTCCTTGATTTCGCTTTTGTCCCCCGGTAAATCAGTGGTGGGGCCAGCCCATCTGAGGGAAGCAGCATCCTTTACTAAAAGGTGCTGGCTCTCCCCGGTGGCCGCATCCTGCGCCGTGCACGAGCTGGTGAGCTGTGAGGGCACGCGGTGCGTTTTCACCTTCGCCAGCTTTCGTTTGGACCCGGAGCGGGGATTACGCGGGGTCTGTGATGCCGGCTCCCAGCTGAATCCCTTCGCCATCCCCTCTCCTAGCCCACCGCCCCAAGGCAGGAGCTGTCGAGGGGGGCTGAGACCGCACGGTCCTGGCCGCAGGCTCTCTCTGGGAAGGAGCTCTGACATCTGCTCGGCCTCGCTCTCCGAAACCCGTGCTTTGTCCTGCGATTGCTGAGCTTGCAGCTGGTTTTCAAGACTGATGCTGCACTTAGCGGGGTGCTGCCAAACCCACTGAGTCCAGCAGGTTATTTCCCTTCAGAAGCCATTTATCTTTTCCCTTTCAGACGCGGGGCTTCTGTCTCTCATCTTTCTTTTCCTCCCACGTGGGAAGGAGCCCGGTCTTCCCAACCCTCCCAAATCACTGGCGCTGGGCATGGGGTCAGACTCCATCTGAGGAGCACAGGGACACCCTGGGGAAGAGAGGCAGCTATGGGGAGGGGGCACCGTGGGCGAGGGGGTGGCAGGACTTGATGGGCTTCTTGCAATGCCACTTGACAGCTATCGATTCCTTTCTGGTTATTATTTTGAGGGAGATCGCTCCAGACTTCAGCTTCTTGCGCGTGTCTTTTCCGATCAGGTTTTCGGATGAGGCTGCCCTGCCGGCTGGTGGGATGCCAGCAGGTGCCGGGCTTGGGTTTGAAAGCTTTCCTCTGGCAGGGAATTGGCAATTTGTCTCTGTTTCTGAGGGGTTTGCGTGGAGTGAGAGAGAAGCTGAGATGCAAAATGTCAGATGGGAAGTTTGGGAGCTCTTTGGGCTCTGCCACTGCCTCTCGCCATGACCCCGGGCACCTCCCTTAGCTTGGGGCTTTGATCGCCTCATTAAAAAGCAGGGGCTCCAAATTTCCTGACTTTTGTTCCTATTCCCCGCAGTTGGAGGACTCTGATCCTTGGGTAGGGGCTTGCGCGCTGCCGAGCGCTTTTGAAGATCCCATCCCGAAGTTACCTTCAGGAGCAACGCTCTCTTTCATTAAACACTAACTTAATGGTACAGGAGAATGCTGTGTGATGGTTATTAAAGTTTAACAACTGTGTATATCTATTACCTAGCTGCTAAATCTTTATATGCCTTAAATAATCAATTGATATTTAATTAGCATACAGTACTATTACTGCCTCCCTAAATCTATAATGATAAACCAAGTTACAAGTTATTGGACGTTAATTACTATCTGATGATTAGAAACAGCAAGACATTTGCCAGCCTCATCCCAGATATAATACAGCGTGTCCATGCACACTGCAGAGCTAAACCGTGCTTACTGTCTCTTAATAATCAATGGGTGTTTAACGTGCAATATTTGTCTAATTAGCACTAAATTAAATCCTCATTGACAACACTTCAGGGTAAGAGATCTGCATCAAATATGATGGATTAGACACAGAAGGGCTGTTACTGTAAGCAGGAGATGTGCGTGTCATTTGCTTTGCTTGTCATGGCTGGCACATGCCTCCCTGTGCCTGTCAGCCCGGTCCTGGGGGGACCGGTGATGGAGTGATGCCTCGATGTTGGATTGACAGTCCCGGAGACCCCAGGTCTCTCTTTACTGAAGCTGTAGACACAAGCAGTTCCTCCCAGCGCGCTCCCCTGCTTCTGATCCCCTCTCACCCACGGCTATCCTTGTGCCTCAACCGAGAAGGACGGTCTTTGGCGGGGAGCAGGGCGCTTTCTGCGCAAGCAGAGGTCTTCCCGGCTGTCGCGGGCAAAGGTTTCTTCTGCGTTTTGGGGGAGCAGTGAGGATCGGGGAGATGTTTGTGGCCATCAGTCTGACCTCGCAGCGGGGCTGCTTGGGTGAAGATCGGAGGGATGTGGGGGCGAGAGCGGCCCCGAAGCCCGACGGCGCGTGGAGGAGCTCCCTGGGGGCGGCGGGGTGCCGCCGTCTCCCGCGGCGAAGCGCCTCGCTGCCGTTTGCCGGCGAACGTGGAAGCTGTTTTGCGAGAGCAGCGGGGAAGGATCGCGCGGCCTCCGGCTCTTTGCGAGAATCAGCCTGTCCTTCACACTCAGCGTGGATGTAATTAACCGCGCAGATAGGATGTTATGCCAACAGCAAAGCAGAAAACACCAGAAAATGAGTCGGAAGCGATGCCGGGGCTGTTTGGCACGGAGGCGCGGGGAAGCGGCAGCCAGGCGTGTTGCACGGCTCGCCTCCCGCCGCACCGGCATACGCAGGAGCATCGCTTCAGCCTCCTCTGCCTCTGACGGAGGGCAGGGTCGGCGCTCCGGAGAGGAGCAATACAACGCGGGGAGGCTCCCTGCGGGGTCTGCAATGGCTTTGCTGTAGCGTGCAGGGGAGATGAATGGTCCCCGGGAGGTGTTTCTCTCCCTCGGTGCACGATGGATATGTAACTTCCAGCTCCTAGCTCCCTCCTTTCAATCCTTTGCAAGGAATCGCTATCCTTGCTGTGTCAAGGGAGGTTTCTCGCCACCAGTTGTCCTGCCGCTTTCAGGGGTTTGCTAAAGGTGGTGAAACCTCTCGAAGCCTGAGCAGCTCCTTGGCTCCTCATGGGTCTTTCTCTGTCCCCCCCGCCAGAAGCCCAGGTCCTGCAAAGTGCAGAGCCCCGCCAGCTGGGATGGATGTCTCCTGCACTCTGCAGGAGCTGGGATGAGAAAGAAGGGGGCAAAAAAAAAAAAAAAAAAGATTCCCAATTAGCAATTGAAATTGTTCTTAAAAGAATTTGTCTATTCTGCAAGGAATGCTTAGTAATTGATAGCAATTTCTAGCAATTAAATACAAATTAATTCGTGCTACTGAGTAGCAGTTTATTTATGGCTCTGTATTTATGGGCACTCCCTCTCCTTAAAAATATCGTCGTTGCTTTTGATAAGTAATTAGAGTTTACTGAATAATTTCCCAATGTAGGTATGAATTTTAAATAATTTTTAGTACCAAGCAAGCGTTTCATTGTATTGCTGAGTGAGGGATTATCATTATTTATACTATAGTAGGGCCTAGAGGCTGGGACAGGCACTGTGCAAGCGCATAGCAAAGAGATAGTCCCTGTCCAGAATAGCTTACAGTGATTATTATGTCTCGGGTCTCTGCAGGAGGCTCCTGAGCATGCTTTTCCAAGAAATAAAGGTCATTTGCAGTCATTTGCACCAGTGCAGCATGGGCTACAAGCACTGGCTTGGCTGCAGCCGTGTTTCTCCTTCCTCGTGGTTAGTGGGAAATAGTAATTCCCTACTAGTAATAGTAATGGTTAACTACTCAAAAGAGGAGGGTCAAGCCCCGGACCATGAGGTGGTGAGCAAAGGTCATGTCTTTTGATTAGTTTACTTAAGTTTTGGATTTGAGGTGCCTGTTGTTTGCTTTGTGGTTTTTCTAAGATGGTCTCAGACTGTGGCTGCAAACTTTTAATGGTGCTCCTACAGCTGTGCACGTGCATGTTAATTCTTTATCAGGTGAGATCTTCATATAATCACATTTCCAGGACTTGTAGATTTGAGGGGAGAGGGAAGTGACTGGTTTAATGCAGCGGGTGGGAGCTGGCGGTATGACACCAGTTGTGGAGAGAGCTCTGACCAAAAGAGTTGATTTTAGGAAAGCTGTGTGTCCCAAACGCCTTCCATCGGGCTGTGCTGGTGGGTGTGTGACTCCCCTTGAAGCATCCAAGGGATGCCTGGGGAGAGCAGGACCCCTGGCAGGGATGGCGTGTGAGGGACATCTCTCTCCTGATGTGTGATTTACAAAATGCGGTAGTCATCTTAAAAAATGCTGTAAGCAAGAGAAGCTGGCCAGACTGGAGGGAAGGTGCTAATTAAAGCATGTGGTAACAGCATCCATGCAGGGTAGATGCTGGAGAGAGGGAGAAACCCAAGCCTGGAGAGCAGGCGTCACGTTCAGAAGTGAGCTGGGGAGCTGACAGCAGCGTTTGGGCACGTGGTGCCAGGCAAGGGTACGCTCAAAAGTGCGGCCTTTGTGCCCTAAATGTGTTTTCGGGGTCCTGAGGTGGAGCGTGCTGCTTGTACTGAGGGTCAAACTAGAGCCTGGGAGCCCTGGAGAAAAAAATACCCCGCGACATTAATGTGTAGGGGACAGCTTCGGGGTTTACCACATGTACTTATGTTATAGCTGAAGCGCCCGTGGGCTCTTTGGAGCTTTGAGGCTGCTCAGGCCATTCTGAACGTCGCAGAGGTACCCGACCCCGTTGCTGCTCCTGTCCCCTTCGTCACCTGTGGGTAGCAGGATCGGCCCCCGCCTCTCGTTCAAAGGCTGCGCTGATCCTGCCTGTGGCTGCGCAGCCTGTTCTGGCTCGTTTCTGACTTCATTACTGAGCTTGATTAAATGGTACTTGTACAGCCAAGGGTTGGGAAAACACACAAAGGGACTTTTGTAGTCATTCGAGGCACTTAGATACTGTGGAGACGGATGCTGAAGGGATAGAGAGACAGAGTTTGACATTGCGGTTGCAGTAATGAGATGTAACCCATTAGGGCAGTGTCCTCCTGGGGTCCGGTTGCCTCCAAGGAGGGGAGAGGTTTGAGACAGAGCCTCAGGACCTGGAAAAGGCTCCTTCTGAAGAGGAAAAGAGTGAACTGGAGAGTTGCCCCATCCTTGAGAGGAGCTGGGGACAGGTTGTCTCTGGCTTTTGCAGAGGACAGGGTTCGGAGAAAATGAGGGTGAGAAGGTTTTGCCCTCAGGATCTCACTTCTGTATCTTGTTTTATAGAGTCTGTGTGTGTGCAGCCAGCGATATTGCTCGTACTGTTAGAGCGCGCAGAGCTGGATTTAGCCATCACCTTGTGGGCTGTGCAGCTGCTGTATCATCACGGGATGCGTACGGTGCTTGGGGTGATGCTAAGAAAGGAGACTACTCTTGTCACCTCTCCGTGAATCCTCAAGCGGGGTGCAGTCTCCTAGACTGTCGAGTCAAACTTGTCTTTGGGCCTGGGAAAGGCTGCAGCAGAAGGCGGCAACTCTTCTTGTAGGGCAGCAATGGGCGAGTCTGGCCAGCTCTGAAGCTGCCAGGGCTGGGACAGACCGCAGGGTCCACCCCAAGTGATGACGTTGAGGCAGTTGTCTTGGCAAAGACTTTTAAGGGTGAGGAGCAATGTCAAACCAGCAGGCTTGTGGTCTTGAACTCTCCTGGCCTGGCAGTCTTGCCTTAGATTTCACAGTCCAATTATTCTCATGCCGTCCTTCGCGTGCTGGAGGAGCGGGGAGCTTTCCTCCCTGCCCATCTGCAAACCTCATCGCACGCTTCACTTAAACATTTTCCTTTTACCTGTTCCCTGCTGCTGGGAGGGTCCGGGGCATGGCGATAGCTTTCATCTCCTCTCCTTTCTTGTGATGATTCAGAGCTGGTGGCTTTTGGCCTCTGCACTACGGGTCTCCGGTTTGTTATAAGCCGTTGCGAGGCGGTTTGTGGTGCGCTGGTAGGTGGAGGAGAGATGCTGCGGACCCTTTTGGATTAATCGGCTGCCTGACTGCGAGGGATGAGACCCAGTGACCCAGTGGGTCCCCCCCCGGGAGCTGCCTAACAGCCCCCCGCTCTCGCCCTGTGATTTGAGCGCGCTGGCACCGGGCTCGTGTCTGGACACGGAGATCTTAGGAGACGGTTGAGACTTTTAACTGCCATCTCTGATGGCCCCGCTCTCCCTTCTGGCAACTCTGAGACGCTCGCTTGTGTGATTAACTTCACATCCCAAAAGTCACTGCCTCTGCAAAGCTTCAGGACTCCGCCAGCGCTTCTGACTGCTTGAGTGCCCCGCAAGCCTCCAGACAAGGGTCAGCGAGGCTGTTACTGTCAGAGGAGCTCAAAGGCTCCAGGTTTGAAAGCCGAGAGTACTTCCCCGCTCTTTGATGGCAGGCTGAAATGCCTGCAGACTGCAAGGGGTGTAAACAGGGAGTTTGGGCTCTCGGCAGCCTTGCGGTTGCTAAATTTTTGCCGATAGATGCCAAATTAAGCGCGCGATGGGCAGGAGGTTCCCAGAGGTGATGGCGGTGGCTCTGTCCGGCCTCGAGGCTGCGTCCCCAGGGACGTGGCGAGGAACGGTGGCCTTGCGGGAATTGGGTGAGGGGAAGGGCTGAGCCGTCCAAATCCCTTCTGGAATGACTGTGGTTAAACTCCCGCAGCGGGATTGCTCACCTGTGATTCATCAGCCCGCCGGTGCTAGGGCGGTTCTCCTTTGCTGTCTGCAGAAATAACACTTGGGGACAGGGGAGGGGGGGACGTGTCATCCCCCCCGGGGAGTTTTCGGTGGCTCTGAAGTGCCACCGCGTGGATAACGGACCACAGCTGGAGGGTCGAGAGGGGGAAATTTTGCCGAGCAGTTGTCGAGGGCGGAGATGGGAGCGCTGCTGGCACAACGACTCTCCGGTGTCTCGTTGGCTGCGTGTGGCCGAGGGATGCTCCTGTGCTGGGCAGCGGTGGGGGGACACTCAGGTTTGGGATGCGGAGGTGCCTGCCAGCACCTGCAATGGGATTTTGCCCTGGCCTGGGTCCTTCCCTTTTGCATTTTAGAGCAGATGGCTTGAACTTTCTCCCTTGCTTGGCTAGGGGTAGCACCTGAACCAGATGAAAACCAGGCAGACCCTGCAAGTGAATTTGCCAGATGGAAGCCTCCCTGCCTTTATTGCTGTCTTCCTGACAGCAGCCCGTCCCTCCAACAAATAAACATTCCACGCACGGAGCCAGTTAAAAACATCAATTAGCTCTAAAACAATTATTATTTTTTGAAATGCCATTTTATATATGCAATAACACAACACAATAATCCTGGGTTATTTAACAGAGCATTTACCATGAAAACAGTCATTACTCTTTAAACGCTGCTGACTGTACAAGCCTCTTAACATTAAATGGCAAGTGAGGCAGAAGTCTTGCCGTCAGAAATGCCACATTCCCCTGAATATATTAGAGACAGTGTCACCAGGAAGCTCGCTGCGTGGCTGAGTGGTGTTTCCCACGCCCGGGAAGCTCTCGTGATGCTCCCGGCCGTGGGGCAGCCCATGGAGCGTGCGGGTATCACCCAAATTTTGCTATGTTGGTCTAGGTAGGGGTGTGTGTTGGAGAGGATTGGATGGGTTCAGTCCAACTTTGCTACGGCCCCGTAGCTTCACTTTACCCCCATCCCCCTCTTCTGTACTGCCCTAATCTCCAGGGGTAGCAGCCCTATTCGTTATCCAGCCTAAACCCAGTAGATTTAGCTGGTTTAATATTGTTGATAGGGCCTATCATAGTGCACAGACAAAGACGTTTTTGCTGCTAAGTCAATAACGAATTTAATAGTAAATTCTGCTTCCCCCCCTTTTTATGGTTCTAGGGAATTGTGCTGGATGTATATTATTTACTTACTTATTAGACCTCTTCTAGATACCTGGCATGAACCCGGGGGAACAGATGGAAATACCATTCTCAGGCTACCAAAAGCCTTTGGTTTAAGCAAAATAGTTGTGTTTAAAGATTAATTTAAGATGCTTTAAAAATTGAGCAGGCCATACATTTTTAATATTGATTGATATTATTATAAAAGATTCAGCTGCAACTCTTCTCACCAGGACCTCTCTTGGCGCACAGACAGCACGTTTGTCTGCGAGGGACACGGCTTAGTTATTTTTAATCTCTGATACTTGTTCTTGTGAAATTTATGGGAAGCATTGCCTCGTGTCTGGCACACCAGAGCATCCCGGGCAGGAGCCTGGCATGCGCTTGGGAGGGCTTGGGGAGGAGGTGAAGCTGGATGAAGGGCTGGTGGTGGTTGAAGCCCGTGTCTCTGCTGGATGAAGGAAAGGGGATGGTACATCTAATTCCAGTAGCATCACAGAAGCGGGAGCAAAACTTCCTCCATTAAACTGAACGAAGCCTCAGCGCAGCAAACACCGAGGACCTGAATAGGCAGAAGATAAAATCTGCCCAAACAGCAAGTACATTTGGTTGTGCTTCTTGCAAACCTCCCGTATTTGTTTTCTTGATTTAACATTTTTTAATGTGGAAGTGGAAAAGAAATACTGGCACAGCACCTAGGACTGGGTGCCTCCTTTGCAGAGGCCTCTTTTGATAGTGTTTTGTTGGCAAGTTGGAGAGACAAAGCAGCCACCCCAGCCCTGGAGGAGCTGAATTTGCTGCTGAGGAATAATTCTCCAAATTGCATTTATTTCACAGGCATGAAAGGTCACAAAGTGAAGGGAAACAAGAACTGTATTCAATTAGACAATTCGATCAAAATAAATCTGTCAAGATGGCATTCCTGCTGAGGAATCAATTGACTTGGAAAATGAAGGCAGCTGCTGCTGTTGTTGTTATTATTGTTGTTATTATTATTATTTTAAATTAGCTCCAGTACCTGACATGAGTACCTGAGTTGGAGTGCCTGAGCGGTTCACATCATCTGTCACTCTTATTAGATATTAATACATCCTCCTCCGCCTTGCATTTAGTGCCCCGTTAATAGTCAAGTGGCCCCAGAGTGCTTCCTGGGAGGTTGATATGAATGATTAGTAATGAGAAGGGATGGCGAGGCTTTTTTCAGGCATAAGGTTAAGGGGAAGAAAAAAAAAAAAAAAAAGCAAGAGGGAGAACAAGCAAGCAAGCGTGCGGCTGGTGTGCTCAGTCAGACGCGTTTCTTGGTGGCTCTAAATCAACCTGAGTAATGTCTCAGCCTGTTCCCCTTTGTAGGCAGGTTATAGCGGAGAAGGTACCCAAATATTTTGCCTTATGGCTGGGGATTGGGAGGAAGGGGTTTCCCACGTCGCTGCTGCTCCTGCCTCCTTGGGTCTCCTGGCTCGGGCTGGCTTGGTAGTGCCGGAGGTGGTCGCCATGCCTCGATGGGTGAAGGTGTTTGCCGAAGGGTGCTACAGGAGGATGGAGGTAGAGGAACATGGTCCGTCGGGTTGGAAGGTGAGGAGAGGCTGAAGTGGGCAAAAGCTGAGATGAGATGTACCGTTAGGGAATAAATGATTTTGCAGGGGAGGAAATCCTCCTGTTGGAGAGATCTTGAAGTCTACACAGTCCACTCCATCATCTGAGCTATTTAAAACTTGACTTGATAGAGCATGGGAGAATACAGCAAAGAAACGGGCCTGCCCCAGCTGGATGAGAGCCTGGATAACTCTGGCAGATCCTTTCCAGCTTTGGTGGGTCCCTCTCTGCTGCTGTCAGCCCGTGGCGGCTGGACTGGCGTCGCCTCCGCGCTCTCCCAGGGATGTCCCCTCCTTGAAGGTACGATATGGGGAAATCAAATGTGAAGGTTTCCCGGGGCTGGCAGGTAGAAGTTGCTAGGAGTGTCTGGGCTGCCTGTGATAGGAAAGGTGATGACAGAAGTTTCCTTCATCTTTTACCAACTGGGGTATTTTCCTTTGTATCAGGCAGCCTTAAAAAGAACCCACAGAAAAGAAAGAAAAGCCACCAACCTCCTTTAAAGACAGACTTAATGACAGCAACGTACTGATCTGCTTTCCAGCTGCCTTCAGCTTGGTGCACCTCATCAAAGACGCTCTTCCCATGCCTTGGGCAGCTCTGTCTGTCTGCTGCCTGCACCTGGGAGGCTTTGCCCCGGGAGGTCGGGCGGGTGGTTCACCCAATGCGGCATCAGATCCTCCTCTCCTCTACGTCTTAGAAGGCGGCCGAAGCGTTAGCGTTAGATGGCAGGCAAAACCAAGGTCTTCCTGGACATCGGGTAGGTACCAGCATGTTGGTTCGGTGCTGATGCCATGGCCCAGCTGTTTTTTGTGGATGTGACTCCATCCTTCTCCCCTAAATGCCCTGGTTCTGCCTGGGCATCGGTCTAGCTCCTAGACCGCTGCTCCACGCATTGAAATGAGTGTAACTGTGCTCACCTTGAGACTTTGGGGCAGGGCAAGCATATTCAGAGCAAGGCTGGAAACACGCTCGCCTTTGCACGCCTGTGTGTGCGCATGGTCCGGCCGGGATCACTTGGGTGCGACGTGGAGGGCAAGGGACACCGGCTGTCGCCTTCTCCTCCCGTTGCTTGTGTTTTTATTGACTGGTGATGACAAACTGGTTTATGGACAGATCTTTTATACCCGCTAGGACTCGGCAGTTATTTTTGAGATGATGCTTTGCCTCAGAATCTTCCTTCCTTCATCCTTCATAAATCTTGAGCGAGGCTGCTGCATTCAGACCAAGCTTAATATTCTTCTTGCAGATCTCTGCACCAAAATGGCTGCATCTGAGCAGGGAGGTGTAGGCGGATTCCCCTCCATCCCTCTGCTCAAAGGGCAGTTGTGAGCCTCGGTGTTAGGGTCTGTAAAAGGGTATGGGTCCTTGGACGGGGTAGGACGGTGCTACCTTGGGGGTGTTTTGCGTGAGGATCCAGTGTGTGGACATGAGCCTCCTCTCCTCTTCCCATCAGGCCGTGGGTTGTGAATAATGGGTTGGAGTATGGAGATGGTGTTGTTAGCTAGGGAAGACTGAAGGAGAGCAATGAGGAGAGTAATGGGAATGAGAGAAAGGAGTAAGGAAGAGATAGAGAGAGAGACTTGTTTTGCAGCTGTGTGTTGCTGTTGTTGGCTTTTTTCAAGTAAAAAGCAGAGGAGAAAGAGTCCAGCCCCCTCATTTCACCTCTCCTCCACTAATGCATTCAGTTGCAAAGGACAAATCCCATTCACTTGGCCTTTCTCCTCTCCTCATTAACTCCGATGACCCTGGGGCCATAGCGAGAGCAAAGCGTTTATCCCAACAAAAGGATTATCAAAATAAATAACCAGAGTTTTCAGAAAGGTCATGTCCCTCGCAAGCCCAGGCAGAGGCAAAACCCCTGTGCTCAGCTGAGTTTGGACCGGCTTTTCTTCCCAACGTGTCGGGTGATAAATCCCGCTTGCTGTCACCTCACCCGTGAGCATCGTCTGTCCCCTGCTGTCCTCACGGCAAAGCTGGAGAATATTTTCCTGTGAGCGTGGGGAGTGGGGCAATGCTCAGCAGCAGCACTATCCCCCAGGGATGTCCCAAAAGCCCCATGGGGCCCCAGCGTTGAGCTGTCATCGCTGTTCCCCTTCCCAGGGCATCCCAAGGATGTCCCAGTGGGATGTGACCAGCAAAATAAGCCCCCAGACTCCCTGTTAGCAGGTCACTGGAGAGGTCCCCCTGTAGACAGGCTCCCTGAGATGAAATGGCAGGAGGTCAGACAGAATAAAATGCTGGAGAAGGTGTGTAAGAGCTCCGTGGCAAGCTTTCAGTAAATCCTTACTAGCAGCAAGCAAATGGGGAAGAAAAACCCACCTGGATTTATCAGTGGATTAGTATTCTTCCAGTTTTGTTTATGAAACACCTTTTCAGCATATGCTGTTCAGAGCAGCTCCAGAGCTTGAGGGGTTCGAAATCGCAACGGGAGCTGCTGGCTTCTGAGCAGGTCTTTGATGCGGAAGAATTAAGGGTGCAGCACGCGATATGGAAACGAGGTGCACGTGTCCTGGGAGGGGGCGTGAGAGCTGGAGGTGGTTCCTACAAATACGTGCGTGTGTGTATGTGTGCGCGCACATAGGTGGTTCCCAGATAAGACACAAAGTTGTAACTCCTGGTCTTGGAGTTAATAATAATCATCCCTCTCATTTTCGTGTTGTTTGGGATTGCTCCCCTGTGTACCGCACTGCTCCGGTTTGCTTAGGCTGAGCTCAAGGGGGCAGGTTTTGCCCTCAGCTTATCAGACAGCGCCTTCTTTAGCAGATGGTCTTTTTTCCACGTTTCTGACAGCAAACAAACATGTCTCTTAGGTGCTCCGACTGTCTCCTGCTTTCAGTTTCTCTGGGAAAAAAAAAAACCAAAACATCTTTGGCTGGCAGGAATGAATCTGGCTGCTTACAATCGGCCTCATCATAGGCTGTCGGCAGAAGCCAGGCTTCGCACACCCAAGTTTTGAAAACCAAGTGATGAGCTGATGCGAGCGTAATACCTGTCTGGTGGAAGAACAGAGCTGACTCGCTGCTGGAGGCTTTCTCACATTATAGGGTGAGATCCTGGTCGGGATCTGAGCCGGCTCGGCTGCTCGGCAATTCCCTTCTGCTCTTCTCAGCTCTGTGCAGCTGGGGAAAGAAAAGCACCTGCCTTCGCTGCCGCTGCCCGAGTGAAGTGTTATCAGGTTTTATTTTCCCTCCTGTCTCCCTTTCTCACACCTGTGTACCACAAAAATGTCTCCTATCATCATATGCCCCGTGAAACTCTCCCGGAGTGTTTATCTATTTGAGGGAAATAGCGGAGGATGTGATTTTGAGGCTGGCATCCTCCCTCCGTCTTTCATCCTGTCTCTTTCACATGATTTAGCATCTCAGAAGTTGTAAAGAGCATCTCTCTTTGTGTAGGTGCACCTGCTCCGCGTGCGCGGGGTGGCGTTGTCATTGTGAAATTTGTGAATAATTTACCACGCAACCAAAAGGACCCATAAAGCTTTAAATTATTAAAATACATTTCAGTTCGGAGGAGAGATGTTGGAGATGTTTGCTTTGGCCGCGGGCTCTGCCTCGGAGTTGGGGTGGCAAGAGCAGGAGTGTCTCTGGAAGGACTCTGATGCTGCAGAGAGGCTTGTGGTGATGTATGGGCTGGCAGAGTGCGAGCCAGCGAAATAAATAAATAAAAAGATCCAGATAGGCGCAAGAACAATCCCGACAGCTTTCATTATTTAAACCGGAGACGCCCTTCCCTGGGGAAAAAAAAAAAAAAAAAATTAAAAAAAAATGACCTTTTGTTGCATTGCCAGAGAAATGACATTTTCTTTTCATCGCCTCCCTTTATTCGTTCGGAGGCGGATGAGCAGGCGATTCCTCTCTCCTCTCCTGTTTGCTAGCGCGGGGCAGCCCCCTGCCCAGCCCGACCCGGGGATGTACGGACTCCGGCCGCGGGCGCAGCAGCAGCTCTGTGCAGACACCCCTTGTTTGGGTCAGGGCACTTGATGCCAGGAGGGCTTTACTCACCAGCGCCGCAGCCAGGGATGTTCCCACTCATGCTTCCCCCCTCCCTATTTTTTTCCGCTGGTGCTCTTTTGCATGCACCTTTGCGCTGCTGTGTGATTCCCCTTGGATTAGGTACCAGGAGCTAGACCCGAGCCCGGCCAGCGGTTACAGTCTTGAGCCCGGGCCAGGACGCTCACCAAACCCCCAAATTCCCGGCTGCTTTCGTCGGCAGCTTGTGAAGGCGATGCACGGCAGGTAAGAAGCCGTGCCCCAGCCAGTCTGCATTCCGCGTTCGGTTGCCGTCTCCTTTTGGATAACAGCAGCTGAGCGTGAACCAGGGCTGAAGCAGAACCAAGTGCTGCCATTTAAGGGGCTTAGCGTGCTTCTCTCCTTTTTTCCTTTTGAAGCATGCCGAGAGCTGGGAGTTAATTCTGGAAGCGTCACTTGTGCGAGGATGTTTCTGGCAGGCTCAGGGTTGCTAAGTGTAGCTAAGTGCCTTGAGCATCCGTAACTATTCAGCTCCTTTTTTTTTTTTTCTTTTTTTTTTTCTTTTCTTCTCCTCTCTCCCCGAAGAGAAACTTTCCAAAGGGGAAGAAGGAAGCAAGCACAATCAGCCATGCTAAATAATATCGAATACCGTAGGGTCCTGCAGAAGGGTGCCACCAATACTGATGTGTGGGGGGCTGATGGAAGTGTGTGCTGCCTGGGCTGGCTGTTTCCCCATCTTTCACGCTCTCCATCTCTGATCTCCTCTGGATCCTTTTGCTGGCATCTTTCGAGTAGGGAAGCATTTGGAGCTGGACCCCTCGGGAAGGCAACGAGTACGGCGAGGGGACTTTGGTGCCTCTGGGGTGCTTCTGGGCTCCGAGTCCGCTTGCTCCTGGTCACGGGGGTGCACGGATGGGTCAGGGTTGGGAGGTGCAAGGACGGAGCGCTCCGGGTGTCAGCTTCAGAGGGCAGTGGCACCGAAGAGACGTACACCCACCTCTCTCCGTTATTCCCAGGAGCTCTGGGACACTGGGTGTGTATTAAAGTGGTGGTAGGGTGGGCTGAGCCTTGTCCTTTCTCTGGCACCGTGAGCTAGTTGGTGCCGTTGAAGACTCCGGATGAAGGAGCTCATTTCTGGAGTGATGTGATTTGCCTCTGGTGTTTTCAGGAAGGATTTTCTTAACTGTTTAAACCTGGTAAATTGCAAATTACTTAACAGCGTGTTTCCAAGCAATGTATAAAAAGAAAGCTCCAAACCTTCTAAGTGGTTTTTAACAAATACAAATTTCATTTTCTATTAGGATCTTGGAATTGGTTTCTACGGTGGTTAACGCCGCTTTTTGTAGCTGTTTTGGGTCCTGTTCTTGCAAGCGTAGGAGCCGGCCCTGTGTAATGCAGGCTAAACCCCAAAGCTGATTCGGTTTGGTGGCTGCTCTTCCTCTCCTGGCTCCTGCTGTGGTACCTTTGGGGTGGTGGGTTGGGGCCCCAGTTAAGCATGAGCTGGGCTGAAAAACATTGCTGGTAAAGGATCCTTCCTGTCCTAAAGCTGCACGCATTTCCCAGTTAATTCATCAAAGCAAATCCCCTCTTCCCCCTCTCCTTTCCACCCTCTAGTCCCATTTCCAGGGGGCCAAGAGGGAGTGAAAGACCTGAAGCCTCCTCTACCTGCCTGCCCCTTGAGCTGCAAAAATTAATAACAAGCTTCGGCTCCTGAGACCGTCCTCCTAGAAGCCTGTTTATACCTGTGCTTGGGGTTGGTTCAGCTGCCTTGCAACCATTGCTCAAATTCATAAGAGCCCTTATAGAAAGGAGAGATGAAAACCGCCCTGCGCCGCTCCTGTCCCTCTTTCTTTTCCGTTTTCTCTCTCTTGCGCACTCACAGCACTTGCCTCCTTGGTTTGGAGCACCGGGGAAAAGATGTTGTCAACCTACGTGGTTTCAGAGGCTCTGTACAAGGCCCTGCCCCCCCGAAGGGCACCGCAGCCCACAGCCTCTCTCCCAATTAGGACCGGCTTTGCAAAGCAAGGAGCCGTGATTAGCAGATCCCTGCCCCTTAGGGAGCCTGTGCCTTGTGCTGCCCACATCAAAGAGGAGAGGAGAAAAGGCCCGACAGGTGCCTCCTTGGCCTTTCCAAATATCCCACCGTCGGCACATTTGTATTAGATATTGATTTCTGTTTAATAGAATAAGCCAGGAGAAATCACACTCTTTGTTGGCGTTCAAAGGATAAACCATAAAAGCCATTAAGAAGTACTGTAAGCGGTGGGATGATTAATGAGACTTTAGGTGCATTCTACTGACTGCTTCCAGATAATGTCTTTGAAAGATCCCATTGCTTCTGGCTGCAATTCAGAGCTATTTATTTGCAAGGTGAAGCTCTGAGGAACGGTGCTTCCAGCGCCAGTCCTGCCTGATACCGTTATGGAGACAAACTGGATGCCCCTGATTTCCCATCTCTGGAGGGATCTTTTTGCTTTGCAGTTTTGCTCAGCAGCCTTGCCGAGATACTGGGGAGGTCAAGTGGTGAAAGACGCTACATCTGCCCTCAAATCGCTGCTTTGTGTCTGTGGCGAGATATTGCCTTAGGGAGGAGGGCTGTGGGGTTTAAGGCTTGTAGGAAGTAAGCCCTTATCGGGAGATATCGATCCTGTTTGGTTTTTTTGGTGTTTTTTTTTTTTTTTCCCCTTCGTGCTAGTGTGTCTTTCTGTGGCTCCGTGTGTCTGTCCAGCTGAGCTCTCTTGCAGTTGGGCTGCCTGCAATCCTGACAGCGCTTGTCCACCCATAAATACCCTCTTGGTTTCGACTTGGGCAGAGCTCACAGCCGCGTGCTGCCACATCCAGGGCTGAAACCCCCAAAACCTGTCTGCTAGGTCTCTGTGTGGGTCAGCATCCCACCGCGAGCCCCAAGGCCACGCGTCCTTGGGCAGCCATGTCCGCTGGCACGTTGCTCCTCTTCCCCGGCATCACATCTTGGTGTCAGCAGCGTTTTGCCAAGGCACCAGAGATGTCACCAGGGAGCCCAGCAGAGCTGGAAATGAACGTTTCCTTCTATCCCTTTCACGGCATCTCTGTGGGCTTTTACCCTCTGGGGTCCGTAGACTGGGTTTTACAGGACCCCCTGTTTTTCAGCAGACGTGCTCTCCATGGCAAGCAGAGCCATATGGTTACTCTTCCTGGATAAAACTACAGGGGCAAAGGGAGTCTCAGACCTAAGGTCTAATCCGTTCTTTCTGCTTGCCCGCTTTGCTTTCCCGGCTGCCCAATTTGCAGATCTCAGGGCGGGATGTGTGGAGGGATGGGGTGGACGGAGGCATGGAGCTGCTCTGCAGAACGGGGACGTGCAGCCCCGCGTCCCGGCTTCCCGCTTGCTCTGCTGGGTTTTTGATTTTTTCCTGGGGGGGTGGAAGTTACTGGCGTCAGAGCAAATCCTGTTTGTTTCTAAACCAAGCCCATCTGTGGAAAAATAACAAACAGAACCCAAGGAAACAGATAAGCAGAGTTTAAAAAAAAAAAAAAATGCTGCACTTGAAATGGTCTTTTTTTTTTCCCCCTTGGAAAAAAAAGATCCTTCCCTGTGGCGGGGCAGGATATGGGAGGCAGGGATTTTCTGTCGAGGGAGCGGGAGCTGCCGGAGTTTGTCATCAGGAATAATAATAACAACCAAATGATGATTGGCAAACTGTCGTTGAGGGGGGTAATGAGGATATAATCCAGCACGGCAGAGGAACAAGGAAGGGGGAGCAGGCGATATCCCGTCTTTAATGAACAGTAACGCTGCTGGTAGGAGGGGAAGGACCCAATTCTGCTGTTTCCTTCCTCGGTGGCCATGCTTTAGAGGCAGCTGGAGAGAGAAACCCGCCTTCCTTAAGCAGGGGGATGGTTTTCCCTGTTAAACTCAAAGATAAAACTCTGCTGCTAAATTGCTGTCACTGTTTTAATTCTCCCCAGCTCGCCACCTCCTCGCTCTCCCCACTACCTCCTTCTTCTGCTTTTCTCCTTTATTTTTATCTCCCCCTTTCTCCTCTCTGTGCCTCTCCTCCATCTTTGTTTCACTCTGTCAATCTCTTCCTCTTTTCTAAAGCTCCTTTTCCTTCCTCCGCTCTCCTGACTCCTTTATTCCCTTTAAATTCGTTGCTGCTTCTTTCTCCCAAGCCCTCCTCCTTCTCCTCTCTCAGCATCCTCTCCTCGTTGCTGCCGGGCTTTGCAGCCTCTCCCTGGGGCCCTCCGCTTCGCCAGCCCTTCCCGCGGCTGATTTATTGGCTTGCTTGGAGAAAATCGGGGCTGTTTTCGGTTCCTTCAAGATGCTGCTGGCAGTCGGCGAAGGCACTAAAAGGGCACCGCGTTCGTTTTAAGCATCGCGGTCAAGTGCAGCAGTTTGGGCTGGGTAACCTCTCCTGTGGGCTGTGTGTTTGGAGAGGCAGGTTTTATGGTCTTTTGGCTTTCAGCATCTTCTCCCTTTTATACCTGCCCTCCAGACGTGAGCTCTCGAGCAATGCACTCTCCAGGCTTTGCTTCTTGCATGCGCTCAGTGCTTAATAAGCAATAGTCGGTAGTAAAAATGGCAAGTGGAGGGATGTGCGGGGTTGGGAGCCCCGAGGTGGGGGATTTATAATGTTTATGAGCTCCGGGTTTGCCTCTGCCACTGACTGCTGCTGGAGATTTAGCAAATCCTTTAATCTCTCTCCTTCCTCAGTTTCTCCAGTCAGTTAAGTGAGGATAATGAGCCATAACTAACTTGCAAGCTGTCGAGGGAACGGTTTAATTAGCAGCTGATCTTGCTAGGTGCTGTGGGGCTTCGGTTCGCGTCGTGGTACAGGAGTGTGGATTCAGGCATGAGAAGACTCTGAGGGGCTCAGGACCTGCAAGATATTTGGCTGCCTAAATACTTCGGAGGATCCGGGCAGCAGCTCGCGTGGCAGCTCCTACAGCCCTCGGTGTTGTCTCCTGGGGGAGGTAACGTCCCCGGTCCCCTGGCTGGCTGTGCCCCATGGCAGCAAGCAGGGGATGCGGGGGACCTCGGCTCCGCTTTGCTTTGCTGGGTATTTTGCAAGCAGTCCCCCTCCTTCCCTTTCTGCCTGCACGGGGGTTAATTGCCTCGTGCATCTGCCAGCCGCAGGGCTTCCCAGACAGCACCGCTCTTCCAGGAATAGAGGCTCTTGGTTTTCAGCTCTCTGTCATAAATCTAAAAAAGAAGAAGGAGAGAGAAAGAAGGGAGGAAATCTATTCCTTCCAGCCGTCTCTGGCTTACACGGCCGATCAGTTACGGTGGTTTCTTTTGGAGCAGGCAGGAGGTGAGGCCAAGGTGGTGGAGGAAGAGCTGTACGTAGATGCTCCTCAGTCGCGGGGGTCAGCTGTGGACCCTCACGTGGGTACCCTGCATCCTGCCCTCTCTCATTAACCAGCAAAGAGCCTTCCCCTTTCCGCTGTCACGACGCTCGTCGCTTCCTTTGGATGCTCTCTAGAACTTGGCTGCCTTTCTCTCACAGGGTGGAGAAAACACCGCACTTGATACTTGTTATGAGATCTCATCTGACTTTTACTGGGAGTGCGTGTGTCTTATTATCTCCGTTGGGTTTTTAGTTGTAACCGCACGCTAGAGGCACGACGAGCGTATTTGTTACTGCCCCCTGCTCTCCTTGCTGGGGCTGCCTCACCTGCACACATTCCAGAGGATTAGCTGACACCGAA
This sequence comes from Haliaeetus leucocephalus, assembly GCF_000737465.1. Lineage (NCBI taxonomy): Eukaryota > Metazoa > Chordata > Aves > Accipitriformes > Accipitridae > Haliaeetus > Haliaeetus leucocephalus. The sequence continues at coordinate 2,716,732 of NW_010973209.1, read as the reverse complement.
GCAAACCACATCCGCCGCCTTCCTTCTGTCTGTCTGCCTTAGCGCCTTAACAAATGCAATTCTATTTGTCTTGCACCATCTTTTTTCTCGAGATGAGCCCATGCTGGCTACTGCTTAGAGTCCCATTCTCTTTTCCTCTGCCAAAAACGCAGGGGGATGGTATTTCACATAAAAGCCTTTGAGAAGCAAAGCAGCTCTTGAAATCTCACCCTAGAGTGACCTTTTTTCCCCCCTTCCCTTGAGCAGGCAAAGGGCATCGTGTGACCCGTCCACTCAATCCCATAAATCGTTTTTACGGACATGTAAAATATTGGTGAAAAATACTTCATCCCTTTAAAGAGAAAAATAAACAGTTTCTCTCATCATTATACAGTTTCCAGGAAGAAAAGCACAGTTGGTATTGACAAAGCTTAAAAGGGGGGGGGGTGCGGAAGAAAAAAGAAAACCCAAACCCATGATGCTGAGCTGCTCGCAAAACAACCTGCCTTTGATATTTACAAATGTGTAATTTGCTCCTTGTCGGATTTGGTGCGAACTCGTTGTCGTCAGCCGGGGTGGGCATGGGGAGGCAAGGTCCCCCCTGCGCAGGAGCTTAGATTTGTCGGCTGAGAATCTAGTGGGAGCTGTTGAATGTCTTGGTGGTCGTTGGGTCTCTCGCGAGGGCGATGGATTGCACCTTAAAAAGTCATCTGAAGCAAGGGTGCTCTTTTAAAGGGTGCTTTAAAGGTCCCTTCCAACCCAAACCCTTCTTCGATTGGGGTTGGCCATCACCCTTTGTCGGCTATGGTGGGAGCTCCGAATGTGAACCCTCGCAGGGTATCTGACTTCAGAACGGCTGTGGTGAGCTGAGCTCAGCGCTACCCTGAGTGTCCAACGCAAGGTGCTTGCCTGGGGTTTTGCGTAACTGTGGCTCCAACTAGTAGTGTTTTATCGCTCCAAAATTCCCTTTTCATCAGCTGGGATTGATTTCAAGACATGAACTTGACTTCTTTTGTGACCTGTAGTTGACTGTGCGCTCCATTATGTTTCAAAGTACTCCGAGAGCTGTAGAAACGCAAGGCCTTGTCTTTTGCCATTGAAATATTTTCATTCTTTTCCCCTTCCTGGGTTTATTGCCTTTGAGTTGTGCCGGTGCCTTTGAAGTAGGGATGAATTTTAGCCATGGAGTTTCATCTCAGGGTGTAGATCCACGCTCAAAGGAGGGAAGCATTCAGTATATTTTCTGTTTCTGTTCAGCCTGTTACAGAGTTGGACCCAAGCTGTGAAATTCAGATGTAAATTCCTCCTAAGCCTAGGCACGGTTTGATCGCCTTGCTTTTAAGCTGGCGAGCACCAGTGCCCGGGAAGGGAAGCTCAGGGACGCTTTCCTTAGAGATAGGAGTGACCACTGACTGCAGTCCCTCTGCATCCAGAAAACCAGTTGGGAGTGGTATTGGTGTGTCCTGGATGATGATGCCACAGCCTTCCCATCTCCAGCTTCCCAAGGCTAGGCTTAAAAAGGCTGTTCCTACCTCTGCCTCTGAAATGAGTCAGTGATGTAAAAGAAATACAAGGTTAGGCTGAAAATGATGGGAGCCAGCTGGGACTCTGGTGGCGGGGGGGGGAATCATACGATGCCCCATCACCACCCTGAAAGCACCTGAAACGAGAGACTTTGTCACCATTGCATTCCCCGCGCTGTCTCTTGGCTCGGCCCCCACGGACGAGCGGGATTTCCACGTGGCCTCGCTGGCAGAGCTGCCCTTGGCCGGTGGCTAATTGGCCGTAGTCGCAGCTCCCGGCTCGTTCCATTTGTATTCGCGAACGGGGATTACTGGGAGCCGACTGACTTCAATGCCAGCTGCGGAGAAATGGAGGGGGAGAGGGGAGAGCAGCAAATGAGCCGTGCAGATGTTGGAAAGTGAATTAGCCTTTAAGAGTGTTTTCCGTGGCGAGGCGGTACGGCAGCTGAGGTAAGAGGGAGCATGATGCTGACAGCATCCCTCCAGCAATCCCTCATATTTACCGAGGGATTGAGATGAGTTTGTTCTCTTCTGGCGGATCGAAGGCTACGGAGATCGCAGAGCCTCCTAGGGTGCATGGCAGGGCTTAATAATAAAGAATGAGTTGGGTCTTCAATATTTTACATGAAGGTACCAGGCTTAAATAATGAATGAAGCAAAATTAATCAAGGTGTATCTGAATGGAGATATGGACGTTCCAATGCAGGGAGCTCGGGAGCAGCTTGGCAACTCTCAACACACAACAGAAATGAAGTTGTTCCTAAAAACCAGCTGGAAAGGTGTCTCTAGATGTTGTGCCTCTTCCTTTAAACAGCGTCATTTGTTCTGAGATTTCGTGTTAAATGATCCACTGCTTCCCAGGAAGAGTTGTCCATGACCAAGAACGCGACTTCTCTTGGAGAAGTCGTGGTGCTTCACAGTCCCAGTTTTGTCTGGTGTGTGGAAAAGGTGAGGAAAGGTAGAAATAAAAATGTAACAGAGCTGAGCATCCTGAGTGATGCTGAGTAGGTGCAAATTCAAGCTGGGCTCTGAAAAAGGGGAGCTGTCCGAGACAGGGAGCTTCCTTTCTCTGCCCGCCTTTTTCATCCCTTTCCTACCCTCCAGTGCTGCTGTTTCTTCTGCTGATCCCTGCCAGCCTTGTATTGCCTTCACATCATGCATAGCGGGAAGGGGAGAGAAGCTGAATGGATCCCAGTCGCCTCTCTCTCTGCCTGTGGTACTCTTTTGGAGCAGGCAAGCCCAGGCATGAAAGCACCTGGGCTTACTTCCATTTAGACGGTTCAGAACAGCCTTGTGGGCTTAGATGTTCATCGTCCTTTGACTTTCAGCGGGCTTTGGGTGCCCAGCTCTCAGATTCCTTTGCAGATCTCGGCTTTAAGCCTTCGGGCTTTCCTCTCCGATGAGGGCTCCGTTTAACCTTTCCTCTTGTCTGAAGAAAGCACATCACATTAGCCCATGCACGCAGATGGAAAATTGAAGAGGATCTTTGCCCTTTTCCTTCTTCTAATGTAACATCTCAGGGATCCCCCGTAAAGGCTGGATTTCCCTTACGAAGCAGTTGGTGGCAAAAGACGTACAAGGTAATTGCAAAAGTAGCCAGGTTTGAGATTAAAGTTGCTCCATCAGCTGAGACGTTTGTCGAAAGCTTCCCCTCTGGCTGATTTACATAATGCTCCTAACCATTTCGGGAGGAGTGTTGGGAATCCCATAATGCAAATAACCCCCGAGCCTATATAATCAAATGGCTTCACCTGATCCAAGATGAGCGCAGAAAGAAATTTGCCACATGTTTTACCCAGCTCAGCAATGTCTCCTCTGCAGACGGAATTGCTAACAATATTCCGACCTGTTGGAGCACAACATTGAAACGTATAGAAACAAGACCCGCAGCCACGTTCTGCAATTCAATCTCGTCTTTATTGCGGCAGTGGAGGTGTGCTGCATATTAGCGAGTATTTTTTTCCCCTGACTAACCTTGGCTAGGTTTCATTACCAGTTCCCGGCTCTGCTGGGAGTCAGTCTGCTCGGGTCCTTGTCCCGTCAACGGGAAGGTGACTGGCTTCCCATCCTGGCTGGGGATAGGGTGGTGACTCAACATCGGTCCCCATAAACTTTGTCCTACAAGATGTCTACCTTGAATTCCCACCGATGACCAAACGGAATCAGGGCTGATGGGAGAGGACATGATCTTACCTTCTCTGGAGTACGGTGAAGCTGCTGTAGACTGATGGTGCCGCGTCGACTTTGGTGCCCCTATGCAGATTTCCCCCTGCTGAGGATCTGTGCTCTAATCCTCTCTTTTCTTCCCACTTTTATCTTCCGGAGAAGAACAATATATCTCTTACCCGCTTGGTAGTTTCATTTCCGTTCCTCGATTGAATTATACAGAGGGTGCACTTGAGTGATTTTTAAATCTAAATGAAAATGTAAGGAACCCTTTGCCGTAGCGCCAAATCCTACAATAAGGCAAATTGTTTAACTTCTTCGCACCCCCATCTGGCCCTAATTGATTCTTGTAACCCAACTGTGATTTCTAACATGTTCTAGTCAGAGAAATCTACCGGCACTAATTCAACACGGTGAGCGCTGGTACGGCGTTTAATGCGACGATGAGATCGATGTCCCTTCCGAGGGAGCCGGCGAGTGCGTACCACCCTGCCCGGCCACGGTGAAGCAACAGCTCTGGGGCGGCAAGTGTTGGTGGGGCAGGCTTGTGCCAAAAACTTTGTTTCCGGGGATGGGAAAAGAGGCTTTTTCATCCTTCTCTTCCCCCCCCGTGCATACCTGCAGCTCTTTCTTTTCCCATAGAAATCCCACGGGAGGAGGCTGCTCTTTCGGGAGCAAAGATTAAAAGCATTTTAGATGAGCCTGTGTTCGCCATAGCCCTGCTTGTGAACCCGGGGATGTTTTGGCATTTGGATTCAGCGCGTGGTTTGGGTAGAGGTTGAATCCTGTTTCTCTGCGGCTGCTTCCCTGAGCCTCAGCCCCGCTGTGCACAGCAGGGATCCAGGGGCTGTCGTCCAAGGATGCTTTCACTCAGCATTACAGCTTGTATCCTCTTGAGCCGTGCTATGAATAGAAGGGTGGCTTCTCTCTCTCTTTCTCTTCTTTTTTTTTTTTTTATTATTTTTTTTAAACTATGCTAGAAATATTGGGTTTCTGGATATCCTTGGCTTCTTGGTAAACAGGGTGAGAGTGTGGACCTCTGGGTCTCATCCAGCTCTTGCACTGTGCTCTGCTGGGAATAGCAGGAGGCCCCAGAATGAATTCAGCCGGGTCTTTGGAGCCACAGAGGAGCTGGCCGTAATTTCTCTATCGCTGCAGCTTTCTGGAAGTGTTAATGTTTATCTCCTTGCTCTGGGCTTTGGATGTCAGGGAATTGGAAGCCATTTACCCTGATCATCATATTTTAAACAAGAGGAGTAAGGGCTGTGTTGGTGGGAATACAGCTGCAAGGCTTTTCCACTGGAGTGGCGATAAGTCATAGGAGAAGCCCTTGTGGAAAGGGATCATCATGGAGGGGAGGTGGACATTCCTGCTGCCTCTATACAAGGGAATAAGAAATGCCTTGCGGCGTGGTGGTGGCGGTGGGGGACGACACTCCCCCATGTTAGGCTTGGCATCGGTGCAGGGACACGGCTGTCGCTCTCTCGGTCTGTCATTGCTCTGCCTTCCCCTTCCCACCTCCTCTCCTCCAGGAGGCATTTCTAGCTGCCAGCGCTTGGTTGAAACAATGCGGTATTTTAGGGCTGCCTATTTTAGGGCTGCATGCAATGTGACTGGCAGGTGACAGGCTGCTTGATGGCAGTGACTGGCGGGAAGCCAGGCTCCCAATTAGAGATGGCAGGTCCAGCTGACACCATGCCACGTGTGTCACTGCTCCTTAGCCGTGCTGGCAGGAACAAACAGCATCACCAGTCTTGGTCAGTGCTTTTTTAGTTGTCTAGCAGTTGCATCCCTTGCTTTCTCTTCCATGTTGCTACACTTGCATCTCAGGATGCCATAAGACCAATCTTTGGCAAGATGATGGTTGGAGGCTCCTTTTTGACCACAGTCAACCAGTTGAGTTGAGACCAGGAAGCCAGCATTGACCATGGCACTTCAGGTATTTTGCAGACAGCGATTGGCTTGTCCAGGCAAAGCCCAGGCTCACCCTCCCAAGGACTGGGTGCACAGGCATTTATTTGTGTGCCGGTAGCTGTGTGTGATGGCGGCTGTGGCATGGATGGGAGATCTCCCAAAGCAGACCTCGTAATGCCAGCTCCAGAGTTGTTTGTTGTAGTTTCTCTTACGGTAGCTATGCTGAGATATTTCAGAGGAGGGAAAACCAGATGCTGGAATCTATGGGAGATGAGATTTACATATAGAGAAGGACTAAAAAGCTTCGTTTTTGTTTGTTTTCATTCCTGTTTGTTTGCTTTCTTACTTTTCTGACTGTTATTCACATTAAAAATTCAAGATATGTCTGTCTTCTATTTTCTGGAAGGCTCAGAGGACATCTGGAGAACTTGTTAGGATTATGTTGTTCGAGACATGATTTCTTTGGAGGATGAGGGATAGCTGGCTGTTTGAAACCCCGCTTTTGGGGGTGGATTTTGTTGTCACCTCCTTTTTTAATGATTTGGGGGGGGGGATAAAACCTCGTGAGAGAGATGTCCTTGTTAAACCCTGCACTGTGAAATAATGGCTTAGAAAACCTCCAATTTTGGGGGACCTCTAGTGAGCCTTACCAGGAGACAGAGCTATATATTCCTATTTTGTCTGAGGTAATGTGAAAAAAGAAGAGGCAAGTCAACTATCGAAAGCATTTTTTCAGTTAAAAAATAAGAGAACAGGCAACCTCAAACCCCACCTTTCTGTATGTGCTGCTTGTGAGTTGGAAAAAAAAAAAGACAGCACCCCGCTTTTTTCCATTAAGCTTCTTCTATAATGTATTAATAGAGAATTATATCCTCGCTATAGGATTATTAAAAAAGAAGAGAGATAAAAATGATAGAAATGAATCCGTATGCTATTATGCGGATGACAATAGAAACACTTAAGCCTTCCAGCCCTGACCTTGGCACATGTTTCATCTCAACTCGCGGAGAGTCTGAAATTGATACACTGACACTTACCATTAATATGAAGAACCATCATCTTCCCCCAAGAGCACGAAGGGATGGGAAGGATCTTGCCAATGCTCTGAGGGGCAGAGCAGGACCTCTTTTCGTCCCGGTGCAAATCGTTATGTCCCCCCATGATTTTTCTTTTATTTTTTTAAATTAAACTTGCTACAGAAGTTTTTGTGCGAGGCGTGCGAGCGGGTGCATTCCTCCTCTCTCCCAGCTCCTTGGTCCCCGCTTAATGGTGGACCAGTTTGCACAAGGAGAAACCCGTGCAGATCTCCGTCCCAAACGCGAGGCCACCTTGGCAATGCGAAGGGACCTTCGCTTTGGCTGCTCCCAGGTTGTGGCATGTTGATGGGTGGCTGGTGGGTGCTAGAAAAAAGACTGTGCGGCAATGAATGAAACTAAAGCTGAGGGGTTTGGAGGTTTTTTGGTTGGTTTTTTTTTTTTTTACCCCCATATATTTAGCAATTTGAGTCATCCCACATCTGGAGGCAGCTGTGAACTTTATGTCCTGGTGCTCTGCATCCCTTGCAGAGGCGGTACCCATACTCCTCATCCCTCCCGTAGCCTCTATCCCCTGACCACTGGGGACTCCCCCGAGCTTGGCGAGGAAAATTGGTTTTCCAGGAGCTGCCTCTGGTCTCCACATGAGGAAGGGGGGCAAGTTGCTGCTGTGGACATGGGTCCACCAGGAGGACGTCCGTCGTTGATGCTGGGCAGCATCCTTCTGGCTAAGGCTGGGTCTGAACTGGTGCCTCTGCCTCCCTGGTATCCCAACCCTGCACGGTTTCCCCAGCCTCGAGCTTCCAGACGTCGCTGCCATTTCCCACAGCCCGCAGTTAATTGTGTGGCGGAGGCAAAAGGTTTCCACTCTCCCTTCCTTCCTCAAACCAAGTTTGTTTAGCCCTTAAGCTACTGTGAATATTGAGAGGGAGAAAGAGCTGCGTAATGTAGTGACAGCTCTGCTGTGTTCCTGCTAATGCAGATATCATTTGATCAATGTGATCCTCTGCAACCTCTTGTGAGGATTAATAATGAAGAACGCTTCGGCGGAGTGAAAGCCGAGGAGCAGCAGACTTTGTTAGCCGAGCGCTTCAGGTGGGAGCCGGCTGCAAGCGGTACTGCCAGGGACAGGGACTTGCAGCGGGTGTTTTCGGGGGAGCCGTGCCCCTGAGATGCTGCCCGAGGATGGGGAGGATGCAGCAAACGCGGAGACACAAGGGGAGGGAAGGGGAAGGCGCGTTGGCAGCTTTCCTTCCGCTTAAGCAAAGGGTTGCAACCGTCCCCTGAGCCCCCCCCGTGCCTCTCCATCCCCTCTGCACCCCAAAAAGCGGGGGTTGGCCGCTGCGTCTCCCCATCCCCGCGCTTTCGGGCATTGCCATGGGGTGGTCTCGTGCTGCCGGTTGCACGTGGCCGTGGTGCCGAGTGACCGGCTCGAGATAGAGCATCTGATCTGGCCACAAAGAGATAAATGCAGGATAGACGGCAGGGCGCACAGGAGGACTTCTCTCTAAAGACCTCGGCGTGGCGGCTTAGCTGCCTCTAAACACTGTGTGTGCTTCTTTCTTTCTTTGTCTCTCATTTTATTTATAACCCTGGTTGGCTTTTTTAATTATTATTATGATTACTCCTGCTGAGCTGTAAAGTCGTTGAGGAAAAAAAAGAAAAAAATACCAGGGCAAATGTGTCAGGCAAATTAAACTGGCTTGTTACAATCAGCTGCTGCTCCTGTATCTTTTGCTTTCTGTGGCTCTCTATCGCTGGTCCCCGTGTACATATAGACACTCTCCCTCCTCTCAATTTCAGTGTCAAGAACTTTATTGGCATGACAAGATATACTGTGTTGCTGGAGTTAATACAGTCTCAAGTGTGTATGTCTGAGAGAGGTTTTCACAGTAGTAATTGGGTTTTATACAGTGTGTCCAGTTCTATATTTGGTGACTGAGGCGCAGCTATATCGGGAAGCCATTTCTGCCACCTCTGCTTGAATTATGCAGATGATTTTTTTTCCTTGCTTTTAAGGGTGAAACAGAGGCGGTTTGTGCAGCCGGCTTGCTCCTTGCCCACCCCGCTGTGCGGCTGGAGGGGGTCCCTTGGCTCAGCCTTGTAGGATTAGGGTGGCGCGGCGTTTCCCTCGGTCTTATTTTTTCTGGGTTTTCCCCCCCCCCCCGGCACCGCGATACCTTCCCATGGAGGCAGATCAAGCGCAACCAGTGTGGTTGAGCTTCCAGAGCGGACCCGAGGGGATATTTGTCCTCCGTGCTCAGCCGTTGCTTGGTCCGGGTGCTGCGGAGCTGGAGCAGGGTGGGGGGCTGCTCCGGGACAAGAGGTGCCTCATTGATCCGTATGGAGATGGGGAGGGCTGGGGCTGGCTTCCTTCTCCTGCCCTGGAGGTGTCCTTTCTTCTCCCTCCCCTGCTTGCTCCATACCTCTCCTTCCCATCCTCTGTCTTTTCCTCGCTTCGCTTCATATTTATTCCCCCCACCCCGCTCCAGATGATCCTTGTCCCCCCCATCACCTTCGCCCCGTGGGGACGTATCCTGCCCCGCATCTGCAGCGGCCCCGTTGCGAACACCGCGGCAGAGAGCGGGATGGCATGCGGGCTGTTTGCAGAGCTAAGGGACAAATGGGACCGAGGACAGCCGGTCCGTGAGACGAGGAACCTTTGCTCCAAGAGGCGATGAAAGGCGGCAGAATTGGAAATGATTTTATTTCAATTAGATTTTAATTAGCCGCTGTCTCTGAGCCGTCGGATCAGTCGCCAAATAATTGAAAAGCAACAATATTTGCATGTGGTGCCTCGAAGAATAGCCACGTCTGATCTGTGGCAGGGAGGGTTTGGGGAGATAATTCCCAAGGTCAGCTGCTCCTCGCTGGTAGTTCAGCGTGGGCAAGTTTCTTGCAAATAACCCACTGTAGCCTCACACTAATTTTACAGTAAATTAATGCAGAGCTGGCATTTGTATGGGTTTAATTAGCAGGCAACACAAACTTTTATAAACCTTTTGCAGCGGCAATTTAAACCTGATTGCAAAGTTATTAAAGGCAGCCATGGCAGGCTGCTTCTAGGAGTCTGCAGGGACCAAGGCGCGCTAAAACACGGGGGCTACGCAGTGTGTTGGTGCTGCTGGAGCTCTGCACGGTAGGGGCAAATGGGCGAAACCCTGCCGACTTGCTGGAGATGTGCAAGGGTGGCATCAGCTGAGCGCCTGATGCGTGCGTCGCCGGCGATTCCTCCCGCGTTCCCCCAGCGGGTTGCGTCCTTCTCGGAGATGTTGGCTTTCCAATCTGCCCCGAATTGCTCTTCTGCCCATTTCCAGGCAGCTGCCGCATGGTTTTTACAGTAGCTACAAATAGTTGGGAGGCGGTGCAGCCCATAAAAGCCAACGCTCGCCTCTCGGCACATGCAGACAGAGCAGTTTATGAGCAGGGCTGTTGTCTGTGGCAGTAATGTGTTGCGTGGTCCCTGAAGAGAGCTGCTAGAAATCACAAGATCATGAGTTTCACAGTACATATCTATAGCTGGTGTCACAGATAATTAAAATAAGCGGGTTAGTAGCCTCGGTTGGGCGCGTGGATTACAGCTCCCGTAATTCAGGGTGGGCATGGGTGTCAGTCCAGCCGTGGCTTCAAGCACGGCAGAAACAGCCCTGCAGCAGTCGGACGAGGCTGGATGGCCGCGTTAAGGATATTAAAAATATTTATACACTCTGGAATGATGGGAGTCTTTTTTAAATGCCTGCAGAGTGAGGTCATTTCTTATTTTGCAAATAATTGCATTTAAAATCTACCTGTATCTATATATGAATGTGTGTGTATATATATATAAGGGAAAATGCAATTCTTGACGGAGCAGATTTAATTGCCAACCTGCCTTGTAAGAAATGGGAAATAGCAGCTTTTAATTATGATTGCGGGCTTTGTGTGGCGAGTCCAGGACCCCTCTGCAATCAGCCGGAGAGATTCTGTCCTCCATGCTTCCCTCCTCACATGTTCAGAGGACAATGGCAAGTCATTAACAAACTATAATGGGAAAAGCCGTATCTAACGATTACATTCTCTTAGCGAGGCCGGGTGCCGGGTGGGTGACTAACCACTGGTGTACTTTTTCTTCCCTTTTCTCTTGGCTAATAGCATTCTTGCTGGAGCCAGTCAAATATAGCCCAGATGCTGGGCCACCGACTGCTGTGCTTGGCTTCGGGTGCTGCGTGATTGAGTGCCGAGCCCTGTTTTGCTGTCTGTTGCACCGTGTAGATCTGGAGTCGCTCCACGGGCTTGCATTTGTCTGACATAAATGGGAGCAGAGCCTGGCCTGCTTCAGCCCCCTTCCCCGGTAGCTAGAGGAGAGCTCTGATTAATGATTGATTGCCGGTATTAATTTGCTGCGTGTAAGAGGTGTCCAAGGACAAGTCTGGAATGGCTCTTGCGTATCCAAGGGGAGTCGGGAAGAGCTGATGGATTCAAGGGGAGCCGAGTGCCGGCAGACACCTTTCCTAGGGTGGCTGAGATCCACGAACTCCTTGGGGAAGGTTTTAACGTGGCTGGTTAGACCTGGGTAGATGTGGAGTTATTCTCTCCTTAGCTCCTCTCTGCCTGTACCCACCTTGGGTCCCTGAAGACACAGCCTGGTTTTCAGAGATGCTGGGCTAGCATTTTTCCATACAGATAGAAACTATTGGGTATCTTTGATAGGGGGCTGAGATGTTCGGGGGGAAGGAGGTGGGCTCTGAAACTCCAGGTAAGCTGGAGTCCAGCACAGGCAACGGGCAGGATGACGCTTGGATGCTGGTATCTTTGGAAGAGCAATTTTTGAGGTCGCGGCCAGAAAGGGCCCAGCTTTTAGACGCTCCGGTCTTTGAGAAGGTGGCCGCTGCGACCCAGACCCTTCTCGTTTTTGACTCACTGGTCCCTTCTGCAAACCTGAGCCTGGATCTGGAACCGGGCGAGGTGGGAAAGAGGAGAGGGGGGAGTGCTAAAAAAGTCAGGAACGCAAGAGTAGAAGATCTGAGAGATATTTCCAGATGGATGTGGGTAGGAAAACGAGAGAGAATGCTATTTGCATCTCGCAATTAAAATAAATCTGAGCAGGAGAGGAGATGGCAGTGCTGAGTCTGTTGATGTGTCTGATGAAGCAAAGCTGATTCACCTAGAAGTTGACACAGCTGTGTTAATGTGCCTGCAAATAGCAGCTCCTGTCTGCCTGTGATTAAGCCGCAATGGAAGGCCGGCCTGTCACCTGTGGGTTTATAAAAGCTGATGCCTCCCCTTTGACTGGAGATGGTTTCTAGCTGGGTTCCCACGCACACACCCAGCTCCGGCTCCCGCTGCCAGCTAAAGGAGCAGCACCCGCCGGTGCGGTACGTTGGCTCCAGCTCTGCCAGTCGAGAGCGAGGTACCGTTAACTGTGTAAGCATTTCAATTGCCACCCATTATTTTGTTTTGCAGGATGCCGGGCGTGTGTGCAGAGGGGCGGGAGGAAGGCCGGGGGACGTGGCTTTTTGAGTGTAATTGCAGCGATTTCCCCATCTGCTGTTGTGAGCACAAGCGAGTTGTCAGGCAGGGTATAATCCCGGCTGCACCCACGGGGCACGGAGCGGCAGGGGCACGGCGTTAGCCAGCGCTGCCGTCGGGCTTTTGGGAGGGGAGGAATGAAAACCCTCCGCCGGGGGGGGTAGAGGATTTACACGCACCCCCCGGCACGCTCTAAAAATACCCCTCGGTAATCAAGCTCCTGCCGCTCGCCATTGTGCTTCTCCCTTGCTTCTGGTGCTCATCAGTCCCTCGGGGTATAAATAGCAGCGCTCCTGAGCGAGCCGCTCGCTCTTGTTTTGACATCCCCATCGCTGCGGTGGTGCCGAGCCGCGGTGGCACAGATACCGGCATGGCACGCAGCCCAGGGAACCAGCTCGGGCACCGACCTTCCCGGGAGGAGGCAGCAGCCCGGGACTGGGGCACCCACTCGCGGGGCGTTCGGTGGGAGAAATGCAAGGGCGGGGGGAGATGCAGCCGTGCGCTCATACGGGGAGCAGGGCTTGAATGCTGCCTTTTGGAGTCTTTCTGTTGCCCAAACTAGAAATGACCGTCTGGTGCGTTGGATATTGGTTCCCGTGTCCTTCCCCACGCCGTATCCTTCAGGCTGGGGGACTTCAGCCCCGCAGTACAACTCTCAGAGCAGCAGGAGAGGGAGGGAGCAGATCTGCAGACCAGCTCCTCTCCCTGCCGAGCGGGGCTGGGCATTTTGTGCGGGGCCAAGCAGAGCTCCTGGCAAACCTCCGAGTGCCGCCTGCGGGACCTGAAGGCGAAAGAGGGAGATGCGATCTCATTTTTTCCGATCTGTCAGAAGTTGTTATAGAAAAGAGACCGATCGATCGCCCTCCGTGTCCACCGCGAGACAGAACAGGAAGGAATCGGATTAATTTGCAGGAGGGAAGATCAAGGTTAGATATTTGGGAATAGCAATCTCTCCGGTTGCAAGCACTGGAAAGCGCTGGGAGAGGATAGCAAGAGAGATCGCCGTGTCTCGCTGCAGGGGGCTTTTGAGAGCAACGTAGGCAAATATGCGGTGGGGAGGGGATGGGGACAGTTGGTGCTGCCTCGACGGTGGAGTCTGGGAAAATCGGTTTCATGAGGTCCTTTCCCGAGTATGTAGTAAGTGTCGTCTTCCCAGAGTGGTGTTGTCCCTCACCGCTAGACGTGTGTGCAGCAAACGAGGCTGCTGCGATACAATGCTTATTAAGCAATTACTAGGGGAAGCAGAGGGGGTGTCTTCAAACTGGCTGCTCTGCAGATTTCCTGTGAAAACTGTCTCGCCGAAATCCAAATGTCATCAGTCATCAGCAGCTGAACAGCCTCTCCGAAACCTCCAAGTGGGACGTATGCATTGGTTCATTACAGCTGTCATCCTGCCGGTGCTCGGGTTTATTTGTGGCGGTGGTGGTGTTCGCAGAAAGCCTCTGCTGTGCTTTTTGGACACGAACGCTGGCTCCGGGGGCTGGTATTTGAAAAAAGTTTCATCTGCTTTGAAGGCAGACGCTGCGTCAGCACCCACCACGGTTTCCCGAAACCCTGCAGGGACAGCGCAGCTCCGGGCAGCCCCGGCCCCTCTCTGCAAGTCCCTGCTACCTAGAAAAGCAGCAATCTCCATTGCATCTTCTTTGCTCGCCGTGCCTTATTTGCAAGGCCTTGGAGAAGACGGAGGCTTTGCAGAAAGATTAGAAGAGGGCATGGGATGAGAAGGGGACAGGGTGGGTTTCCAAAGCTGCAGTCCTTCTCATGGTAGCTGCGGCTTGGCTTTCTCCCGTGCCCTGTTTGGAGCGGATGGGCAACCCAACAGTGTCCCCATGGGTAGGTGTCCAGCTTACAGCTGCGACAACAGCTCCTCCACTTAAATCAGAAGGTTTTTTGCCTCCAAGAGGGAATTTCTTGAGACCTCCCTGGGGAGCATGGAGCTCGGCACCCCCCTGTGTGCGGACACTTGCCTAAACTCTTCCTCCGTGGTCTGTTGTAGGGTTAAAGTGTGTTCCCCGCTGCAATCAGAGGTGGGATAAAATGTGGAGCCAGCAAAAAGGAGACCTAATGGGTAGGTAATTAAAGGACATGCCAGGGGATAGACGGATGAAAAGAGCAGAAGGAGGATGCGGAGGGGCTGTAGAAACACATCAATACATGTATGAGGAAGGGAGAGATGGGCGAGAAGATTAATTTATGATCGTTCCTGTCTATTATTATTCTGAGTCAGAGGCTCAGATCACATCTGGAGAGTCTCCAAACCTGCCCCGGTGCCATAAGGTTAATACAAAGCCAGTGGCTCCGCCAAGATCCCCTGGGCTCGGAGCCGGATTAGGCAAACGCCAGCTGAAATCTAAGGTGGGCAGATAGGGGAGCAAGAGATAAGAGGGTGAGCAGCAGGGTTAGAGGGCTTCGTGGCTGGGATTAGCAAGCGATGATACAGGCTGGCACTGGCTCGGGGTGGTCAGAGAAACATTATCAGCCAGGATGGTGGCAGTGGAGAAGCCCAGACCTGGTTTAGGAGGGAGGAGGCAGCGCCTTGTTCTTTGTGTCGCTGGATGGGGTGGGCTTTTAGTTGATTGCGCTCCCTTCTTTCTAGGCTGGCTGGATTTGGCCGCTGCATCTAAAATCGCCCTCTACCCTAGAGGTGCTTCAGCAGTTGGTGGTAAGTAGGGGTTTCGGAAACCTCTGCTGCCTGGGAGCTGCTGACATCCTACTTTAGATTTTTCATAATAAAGGTCTTGGTTGAGTCTCAGGAGCTGGAGAGCGTTGAAGGGCCTCGTTGCGTGTGGATCCTGAGTTAAGGCTGAAGGGAGAGGTTATTTTGCTGTTTGCTGTAGCTCGGGAGAATAAGATGCAGTGATGCCCGAGCAGTGATATGGCACGCTCCTGGCTTTGCTGCCTCGCAGGTTACGTGCCACGACACAGCCCTTTCTCCTTGTCGAGGTTAAACAAGCGGCTCTCAGGCAGCTGCAAGCCTTGCCGTAGCATTTCTGCTGCAGTTTGGAGGAGGTCTGCAGCCGTGTGCTCCGCGGAGGGGGTTCAGCAGCTCAGGAAAGCTAAAGCAGTACTTCACAACAAGGAGTGAGCTGTGAGACTTGTTGAAAACCGCAATCATTAGATGTGGTCCTCCCTGGGAACCTTCTGAGCGGTTTTCCTTTCCCCTCACACCTTGTCTGAAGCATGATTTTCTCGCTCCAGCTCCACAGGCTGGATGGGCTGAGCAGGATTTGCCTTTCAAATGACACAGAGGGGGTAAAAAACTACCTCAACCCCAACCAGAACAGAGCAAGGTTTGTCTGCCGGAGGCATGACCCAGCTGGGCTCCCCCTGGTCCGCAGGCAGGACAAGGGCGCGTTGCCATTTGTTTATTCCCCGCTTTAATAATCGGCTGATTAAGTTGCATTTTTATTTGGTTTCAGCGGCAACTAGATTGAGAGCTGTAATATCCACTCACACCTCGTAATTACCATTAATTTCTTCTCTCTCCGTGCGAGGCAGGGCCGGGGTTGGCAGAGGCAGCCGGGGGAGCGCGGTGAATTGGATCGCGGCACTTTGCATATTGATGAGCTGAGGTAGTGCCCGCTCCTCGGCCGGGGGCCGAGACAAGCAGAGAGGGAGGAATTGGTGGGGAGGGAGAAGGGGTGAGGAGCAGGGGGAAAATCCACCTTAAATCCCAGACAAAGGCAAGCCCGGCAAAGTGTCAGAGTCAGCACAACAGCCTGTGCGAGCCTAATTACCATAACGATGTGAAAGAGCCCAATCAGCAATCTGGGGCTAATCTTTCATGTATTACAGGTCTCTCTTTCGGAGCGCTCCACAGCTAAATGCATTTTTAATGAAGATATTCCTAGACTCGCAGATAATTTCCCACTCTTTACAAGGAGGGTATCAGAGCTCATTAAGCGGGTCGTTCTTCTTTTTATATATATATGTATCTCTGTGTGCGTGTGTATATATATCCCCCGGTTCTTCAGGAGGCTAACGTCAGTGCCACCGCCGGCGGCAAAGGGAAGATATCCCCTGTCGCAGGGAGGGAGGGAGGGAGTCTCACCAGGAAAGTTTGCTGTCTGCATCTCCCATGGGTTTGGGCGCTCCTTCCCTCTCCCTCTGCAGCCAGCATATAATAAAATGTAATAAAAACATCGCAAGAGTGGGGATCGAGGGGCAGCAGGCAGTGTGGGGATGGGGGTCGCTCGGAGGAGCAGGGGTTGTGGCGAGGCCAAAGCCAGAGGTGAGCGACGGGTGCAGTTATTGCATCCTCAGCTGTGGCCGTTGAGGGACTGTAATCGTATTATTGCTCCGATGGTGATTTCTCGTACCGCTTTCTAAAGCGCCGTCAGATGAAATCTGGCGGAAAATTAAAGGGGAAACTGAGGCTGGCCCGCAGAGGATGAGTTATTTGGGAAGGGAGCGGGGCTGTCTCCTCCTGCTCCCCATGGCGCTTGTCTCGCCAGGATCTCAGCAGAGGCTTTCGCGGGGAGCAGGGGGGAGGAAAACAGGGAGATTGCCTTTTAAAGCATCAGACAGCTGGCTCCTGACAGGAGGAGGATGCGGAGGGTGTGTTTCCAATTATCTCTGTAGATGGGGCCAAATCCCAAGAGGGGATAAGGAGCTGCAAGCCAAAATGAGGCTGAGGAATTGCTGGAGAGAAACGGGGAGCGATGATGAGTCTCGTCCGGCGCCGCGTCTCCAAAAGCGGCCGGTGTGGGTAACATCACGGTGCTCAATTATAACCTGCCCAAAGGGAAGAGTCTTTGAACTCGAGGGAAGAAGTGCTTGCCGTGTGCCTGCAAACGGGAGGGCATCTGAAGTGTGTATCTGATGCCGTTGCAACGCTGGGTTTTCTCCTGGGCTATGTATTGCCAAGTCTTTGTTTGAGCCTCGGCAGCAATGCTGCGGGCTCCTTCCCACTCAGGATTTAGCTTGTAAACCTAAAGATGGAAAGGCCTGTGGAGCGTAAAGGTTTTTGAACGCACTCTGGAGATGGGCTGGAGCAGCGATGCATTAGGTCTGATCCCTCGCTTTTGAGTACGAGCCTCGCAGGAGCTCGCTTTGGCCCGTGGCTGAGCCAGACTCGGCTCTTAGGTCTGGATGCTCGCTTTGGGCGGCCAAATTTCCCACTCCTCCAGCACCTCCTTCCAATTTGCAGGCAAGTTTGGTTTCTGCTTGGACTCATTTCTGGCCCTTGTTCCTTCTTGGTATGGGGATTGCAACCAGCTTGTGGAGGTTGGGGGATGTGAGGGGCAAAAGGCTTCTGTTCAAGGCAAGACCGGAGGTTTATGGAGAAAATGTGCTGGTGAGGGTGCCGCAAGCAGTCACTTTTAGGTCTCGGGGGAATTTCTTCCCTCCTCAGCCCGTCCTGAGGAGCTCCCAATGCGAGAGCAACTGGAGACTGCAGGCAGCAAAGGGTTAAAGAGGTAGAGGAGCGGGAGGAGGACGGCAGAAATTTGCAGGGATGATAAACACCGCCAAGGATGATTTTCTCTCCACAGAGCGGGCCATTGATCTGTGATTAGAGTAGCTGAAGCTTTTACAATCAATCAGGTAGGAAATCACATCATTGGAGGTTCAGAGGTCAGAGAAATCGGGGAGGGTGGGAGGAGAGGGGAGAGCTGCCGGAGCCTCTCGGAGGGGTTCGGGAAGGCGAGGAGGAGCTGCGTGCGGATGCAAAGCTCGGGCACAGTAATGTTTTTCTCGTGCGTGTTCACTTTGAGGGTCCTCGAACGAACGGCCCAGGGTCTTTGAGCTTGGTTTGTCTGGCCAGGTTGGGAAGGTTGAGGCTTTCCTGGCTTGTGCATTGAATATCGGTCTGTTATCTTCTGTACTATGGACAACTTGTGGTGTTCAGACCGGGTCTGGACTCATAGCTGTGACCTAGAGATGGTTTCTCCTGTTGGACCTAGAGGTGCTCCTGTTGGAGTGGATAGTAAAACCCACGACAGGCTGAGGTTTGTGCCAGGAATAGGCATGTGGAAACATCACCCCGGTCCATTTGCTAATTGGGGCTGTGCTGCCTGGCCCCAGAAGCGCTCGCTCCAAGCTGTGCTTCTGAGTTTGTGCCTCTACTTGGAGATGCTCCTCGAGCTAAAGTCCTTCAAGCCTGGAGTTTCACTGGGGCTGGGCTACAAGTACCTCGCGGAGCTGGTGCTTGCAGTGCTGTGCTTCGGTACCGCAACCACTGAGGAATGAACAGATTATGTGTGTGCTTTGGTGACTGCTGTAAATAACTAGCTACTCTAGCCAGGTAGGTATTATGGATTAATTCAGTAATTGGTCCATCTGGAGCATCTACTTACAATATCAATTTATCTACGTACCTCCTAATATCTTGAAAGGAGCTTTAGGAAGATGCACGCAAATAGCCGGGAAGGGAAAACTGGCGAGAGCTCGTTTAGCAAGCTGATGGAGAGGAAGGTTACGAGCCAAGCCGTCAGGTAGGCTGGTAAAGGGTTACTCTCAGGCAGATCGATCACATGTAATCTGGCCTTGCACTGGGAAAAAAAGAAATAACAAAAGTAGGGCAGATTAAATAGAAGACAAAGGCAGAGCGTGTGATTACAGCCTCCCCCGTCCCGCTTTTCCCTCACTCTGTGATGGCAGCCGCACCTCTCATTTTCTGCCTGTTATTTTGTCTCTGGCCTCGTCCCCGTGGCTTCTCAGCGGGGTATTTTTAAAATATGATATGATTCTGTTGCCTTCTGTGTTTGGAGACCCATAGCAGGCACTGACCTTTCAAGTCTCTTCGTGATTAAAGCTCTTATTAATTTCCTGTGGGGCTGCAGACACTCTGAGGCAGTAAAGTGTTGGGAGTTCATTAACATGTGGGGCTTTAATTAGTCAGCCAGAAATCCCTCCCTGTCCCGATTTGACCAAGGAAAAAAGAGGAAGGGTGGGTAAAAAAAAAAAAGAAGAGAGAAAATGATGTTGAAGTAAAAATAGTTGCAGCAAACGTCTTCACAGTAGGAATAGATTTCAAGGCTCACGATCTATTTATCGGGCACTTTAGACCCGCGTGCATGTTCCCCATACAAACCATCAGTGGTAGCCCTTTATATGCAGATGCCAAGACGTACTCCCAGGGAGAATCGCCCCACTGGCACCCGGAGCAGTAAGTAATAGTGTCAGGAAGGGAACGGGGAGAAAGGTTTGAAAAAGAAGCAAAGCGAGCCCGTGCAGCAGCCTCCGCGCAGCCTGATGCTGCGGCTGGGGAGCGCTGCCTGCGCTGGTGCCAGGCCACCGCACGCTCCCAGGCTTCACAGCGTGTACGTTAGCGTGGCTGCAAAGCCGGGTGTGATGAGCATGGGTGCGTTGGGGCCCGACCCTTCCCCCTTGCGCCTTTTTTCATAGCGGCATCGCCGTTAGAGCAGATTTAGATGGAGCGGAGAGCAGCGTTGGGCATGGCAGCAGCCCAGGAGGCGCGCTGGCTGTGGGAGCGCGCCATCAACATGTGGCCCTTTTATTTATTTAAACCTCGGGTGGAATAATATATGTTTGATTGCCCAGTTGATCTATTTGTGACAAGTGTTAAAACACATGTGCATTGATTTTCTTTGAGGAGCGTATTTCTAAGGGTAATTTAATAGTGATATTGAGCATAGCTCTTACTGGCTGGGGAAAAGGCAGAGGGAGGGGATGGGGGATTAGATGAAGAAGAGAGAGACGCTAATGGCGTTTTCGCAATGCAATTGCTTAGGTCAGTGAAAAGCTGTCACAGTTTAATGCACTCGCTTGTTGGGGATGTTATCATATACAGGATTAAGCCATTCCAAAACATGAAAACAAGAGCAGCTTGTTAGTGAGGGAAGCTGTTAAAGAGCTGCTGTTGCAAAGTTATGATTGCTGTGCGGAGGGAGTTACGTTGCGCTTCTCCCGCTGCCCTCCAGCTGCCGTGAGCTCTGCGAGACTGCAGGGATGCTCTTGTCTTCTGGGACTGGCTAGTCTTCATCTCCCCTTTTCCTGGAGGAGCTGGTCCTTGGCATTTGCACCGACATCCTGGATCCAAAAACGTCATTAGGCGATAGGCGCAGAAAGGCTGGAGCCTCGGCGTGGGTAAATCCGCGTACATCTCTTGGTGGCTGAGACCAGATGTGCTGACGTGTCTTGTTGTAATGACTGACGTTGTTAGCGACTGCATCTTGGGCTCTTTAGCCGTGTTCCCCATCTGCCAGGGAGACCGAGTCCAATATTCACGCGCCGTCTTCCCGGAGCCTTAGCAGGTTTGCATTTCGGCTCTCGATGAGGGAAAAAAGATTTTCTACCAGCTCGGGCTGGGGTCTAAAAGCCAAGCTGGGCTCTTGCAGCTTCGTCCTCGTCCATAGCCACGCAGCCTCCTTGTCTCTTGTGGGTTCACAGAGCCAGTACTCCGGGTGGCAGTAACGCCGCTCATCATGCGGCAGTCAGGGGAGGCTCCATCTCCCTCCTTCCTGGCTGCATCGACTCCGCGGGGCTGACAGGAGCAGAAAGCATTACAAACTTGTCTGTGTCACCCAAAATCAGCAGATCCGGCTCCGAATACGCATGGGGAGCTGCTTTGTGGAATAGGATGGAAAGGCTGTGTCATCTTCCCGTTGGCACTTTTCATAGTGGCGTTGTATTTTAGTCTATCTCCTTGCTAACGTGTAAGCTCCTCTCTACCATATGTAATATTTAGTCCTCCATCCAGTCTAGTTTGAAATGTCGAACACAATGGAGCATCTCCTCCTTTCTCCCGGGAGGCGGTTGCACAGCCCTCTAGATCTTGGCATCAAGAACTTTTTCCATATTTATACTTGACCTAAATTCTCTCTCTCTCAAATAACCATAGTTTTAGCCCTCTGGTACCTATACCTTTTCTTTAGAGTTTTCACACTTGAAATACTTATGGGTTGCAATAATACGGGTACCTTTATATGTGTCTTAACCAGGCTATAAATCCTGCTAGTTGGCAAGGTTATTGTTATCTGGCTTCTGCCATGACCCACTGTTAAAATACATGACATAATTACACAGAACATATCATACAAGCCATTTTTCCTTGTATGAAGCCTGATAAATATTAATGGCCCATTGCTGTAGCTGTGTACCGTGGTAGTATTGGAGTCAATGAGGTTGATCCAAGGCACGATAATTGCTAGTGGACATGGACCCTAGGCAACTGCCAAATTAGTTCTCTCTCCAAGCGTGATGCACTTCTGGAGCTCTGAATTGTGTCTCGGGGGTGGGTTTTTTTGGCCTCTGCTGTTTTGAAGCCCATACTGTAGAGGGGAGACCCAGGTTGGATGAGACAAGAGTCAACCCAAGACTCTTCCCGTGTCTTTGCCACTGATTTGTCCTCAGTTGGGTCATGTGTAATATTAATTGCATGCATGCATCCTCGCTACTGGACAGCAAAGCAGTGGCATGGATGTGTCCTCTGTCCCCAGACCCCCGTCGCTGCTATTCCCTCACGCCCTTGAGACCCGTCGGCCCGCACGTCCCCTTATCTCCCCAATCTAAATTCGTAGCGCCTGCTTCCTGTAAATGGCACTTTATCCGCTGGCAATGTGAATCCGGTCAGTAGCGCCGGCTCCGTCATGCTTATCAGAAATACATTATCAGGTGGGGATTAAACAGAGCCTCGCGCTCCTGTTGCTGTCCACGCTGGGCGAATAATGAATAATGAAAATTCCCGGGACCAGAGACAAACGCACTTGACAGGCAGGGAAGCGCCCGCGCCTGCCTTTCACTCACTTTAATGTGACAAACGTGGCTCCTTCAGAAATCTTTCCACTCCATTCACCATGGCGTGGCTTGTTCTGTTTTTTTTTCTTTTTTTTCTTCTTTCCTTGTTTTTTTCTTCCTCCTTCTGCCTACCCACTCTCCCAGCCCCTGAGCCCCTCTGCCGTGGAGAACCAAAGGGTGAGGATGGGTGGCCACCGCCACCCTGAGTCCCACCCAGCCTTCCAGAGACCGCTTAGTGGTCAGCTCACCTCATGTAGGGATGCTGCGTGATTTGGGTCCTTATCTGCTTTGAACTTCGGTGTTGCAGTGTTTCTCCCCTGTTGTTGGTTAATAAGCTTTCAGAAGAGGATGGAGCGTGACAGAGACGTCACTCTGCTCACATGGCCCTTGCTTCTGTGGCCACGGTCAGTTTTGTGTGGGTGAGAGGGAAGGGACCGCGTCTGCCAGTACATTGGTCCTGCGTCCTTCAGTGCTGACCTTCCACAACCCTTACGGTTTTGCTCCCTGCTCCCCCAGGTGCTCTAGACCTGTCTGTGCTTCATCTTGCGCTGCAGATCTCCTGGTCGTCTCGAGCCCTTGCCCTTTTCTCAGGGTTGGTGGCTGCTCGGTTTTATTCTGTCTTGTACCATCAGCAGCATCTGTCTTAACCTCCCCTTCCTCAGCTGTGGAGAGAGCAGGCGCTTTCCCCGGGGCTGACCGTCCACTCTTGTGGCTTTGCGAAGTGTGTAACGCAGGAGGACCGACCTCCTTTTCATGGTCCGATATAGGAAAGGTAGCAGCAACATTCCTGGGCTCAGAGAGAGGTTTCCTGCCGTTGCTGTCCCCTGTCTTGCCCTGCACCATGTCTGTTACACACGATTCGCACTGAGGATGGCTGGACGCAGGTTACGTAGCGATGTACAGCCTGGTGAGGGTGGCTGTGAGCAAGCTCAGATTCTCCAAAGTGCCCGGACGCGCTGTAGCTTTCACCAGGATGCTGTAGCTGGCCTGTGGAGTAGGGCTCTTGTTGCAAGCGAGCGAGATGGGGCTGCGGAGAGGAAGGGGTTTCTTCATGCCCAGGTATGGGATTTTTCACGGCGCTCAGGTTTGGCCCGCCTCTTGTCTCATGTAAATCAGCCGTGGCAATGCCATCTGTAAAGGCTGTCTACACAAGACGCGACTCCAGCATTGGGTTGTTTTTTTTTCCTGCAGTTGTCATCTAGAAGCATGCAATAAATTTTATGGACCAGGGTTTATCGAGCACAGAGGATGAGGAATTGAGCTGCCTGGCTTGAATCTGAAGCTGATGTTCTGGAGGGAACAAGCGCTTTCAGACGAGTGCTTCGATTGCTCGCTACCCATTTTCTGGAGGAAGTCAAATGACCGTGACCAAGCCGGCGTTTCGGGGGGGGGGGGGGGGGGGGGGGGCGGGGCG
>NW_010973209.1:2649589-2693485 GCF_000737465.1 Haliaeetus leucocephalus | reverse complement strand
GGGCCAGCCGGCTGGTGGTGGGGGGGGGGGGGCGAGCAGAGAGCCCCGACGCCAGCCGTCCCCCACCTTTGCCTTGTCTATCACAGTTGACATGCGTCTCTTTCCCAGCCTGCTGCTGGGAGGACATCGCAGCTTGGCACTGGTGGTGGCAGTCCCTCTTGATGCAGTCTTCCTGGATGCGTTACACAAACTCCGTGACTCCAGCTCTTCCCCCCATCCACCCGGCGGGGAGGGAAGGAGCTGTGAGCCCGCATCGCATCTGCTGCGCAGCGTGAGTCTTTGCCAGCGAGATTCCTGCTAATTAATGTCAAACTTATTTTAGCAAATAATGCACATTATCTTGTTCTGTGGAAGGGGTTGGTGCCAGCACCGATTGCGGTGTCTCTGGAGGAGACGCAGCTCCAAAGTGTTGGGTTTTGAGCAGGGAGTGAGGTGGAGATGTAGCTGCGAGCCGAGGATTGCTCCATTTGAGGCAATGGTGTGAAAATGCTCTTGGGGTTTCGTGCCTGGGACTCTTGCCCAAACACGTAGTCCTAGCCATAGTTTCATACTTGTGAGACCAGTTTGTGCCGCCGGCTCGAGCAAGAACGGACTCTGGAGTTCTGAAGCCCTCTCGTACATGCGAGGTGTGAGCCTTTGGTCTTTATCTGTAGCAAGAGGTTTATTTGCTTTTCTCTTTGAACGTGTGGTCCTTCTCCTATAAGGAAGCCAGAGGAAGAGGCAGAGCAAGCCCCGGTCCTCTCCTCCCTCTCCCAGTGCTCCAATATTCAGTACTTCATGCTTGCGGGGGGATTTGCCAAAGCACAGCTAGTTGACCGCTCCCCTGATTCCCTGACTATCACAGCAGAGATGAGCTAGTGATATATTGTTAAGGCCAGAAAAAAAAAATCAGTCTCTGGCAATGCTAGCAGGGTCACTTCTGTAAGCTGAGACAGCTCACCTGTTTTAGCAGAGCTAATATTTCAAAGATTGCCACCGTTAGCTTGACTATTATCATCCTCATTTTTCATACGAGTCAATTGAGGCATGGGGAGAAAACAAGCACAGTAGATACAGCGAGCCAAAAAATAGCCAGATGTCCCAGCACCGAGTCCTGGGCTTGTACCATTTTGACTGCGATGCCTCTTTGAAGTGATGGCTGAAGGAACGTCCTTTCTCCTTGCCCTGTGTCAAGGCCATAACGGCCAGCTAGTGACTGCAATCACTAGCTGGCACTTGGGGTTTTGTGCCATAAGTGTAGTCTAAATGCGGTTTTGTCCGTAGGGTTTTAGTGGAGTTATATCCTCCTATAGGTCTAATGCCGCATTATGTCTTTAATTGTGGAGGCTGTTTACCTTATGGGACAGTTACAGCTGAAGTTAATGAAAGTTGTTTGCTCCCATTAATGGCAGTTTCCATTATTGTGCCATTTTTGTAGAAACCGCCCTGAAGGCAATGTGCAAGGCTGGGTGACCGCTCGAGACAGACCGGTGTGCTGGGATAGCCCGGAGGACACGCTCTCTCTTGTGCTCTAGCTGGAGGCACAGGAAGAGCCACGGGAAAGCTGAAGAAATTTGGGACTAGAGCTCGGAGGAAAATTTCCTTCGCAGCATCTCTTCCCCAACAGAAAAAGGCCGCCTTTGTCAAGAGAGACGCTGACGTGTGAAACATCTGTTCTGTGCTAAAAAAAGGGAAAAAGGCGTATAGAAGCAAAAACTCTAGAATATGATTTCCCTCCTCCCCCCTGCTTGTTAACCAGCAAAACAGAAAAAAAAAAAGAAAAATTGTGAGCGCATGGGGTGAAAAATAATAAACAGACGAATAAAGTAAAATGATTTTCTGGCTGGGCAGCTTATTTTTTGGCTTTTGTTTCATTTGTGGATGTCAGAATTGGTGGGGGGGGGATAACGTAGCATCTGGACTGGTGGACTGTCAGTAAAACAGGCAAAGATAGACCGATTAGACGAAATTGCGGCACGCATAGCAGGCTGGACGTGGAAATAACACTGCGTTCAAGGGAGCTCTGAGCAAATGCCTGGGCTGAAAGAGGGGTGGCATTGCCAAGCTGAGCGCTCCTGACTTGCCGGCTCGAAGGTTGTCCGTGCAACCCCAAATCAGCCCAGCTTTGCGTTAACGGAGCCTCCAATTACCCCCCGCTCACCGTCCCCTGGGCGTGAACCCATTCCAGTCCCGTCGTACTGGAGCAGAGAGCCGCCGCTCCGGCTGGGGAGGTGGCGAGGCATGGAGTGGCCCGCGGTTAGAGGCTCGTCTACGAGATGAGCACTAGACGTGGAGTACTCTTAGCAGATGCCGTGGCTGAACTTTCTGCCTCGCTTGAAGCGAGCGGTGATATTTCTCCGCAGTTCTAGAGGAGGGGGACGAGCGAAAGCAAGAGCAGAAGCTGTGATCTCCCGTAAGTGATAGCACGTCAGGCGGAAATTAAATGCCTCTTCGTCTTCTCCCAGCCTGCTGCTCGAGCGGTGTCTGGGGATCATCTCCCCGTCGCTCTGCTGAGCTTGCTTTTCCTCGGGGGTGATGCCACGCTGTGGGTACCCGAGCCTGGGGCTGTGGGGTGGTCAGCCAGCCTGGGATGGGAGAAGCAGCAGCAGCAGCGAGGGCAAGGCGTTGCGTTTGTCTGATCCAGGGCTTGGCGCGAGTACTTCGCGCTCGCCCGCCGTGCTAATGCACCTGTTTGTCACTGTCCCTTCTCCTCCTGACAAAGTGGCCTTATGTTTCAATCGGAGGAGGAATCTGTCTTCGTAGCTTGAGAGAAAAGAGGGAAAGGGAAACAGCTCAAAGCCTGCAGGAGACCGGTATGACGTGATAGGCCTCCCTGAATTTCAACATGACAGCGACAGCCATTAGAGAGATGGCCTTTGCCAGTCGGTAGCTGAACCTCCGTCACGTCTAGCCTGTGTGCGGATCCTGGAAACCGTCTGTCTTGTCGTGGTGCGTGCCCATGCCTGAGGTTGGTCGTTCCTCGGGTCTCCTTGGAGGACCAGAAGGCACCAGGGCCGTTTGTGCGGCTGGGGGTGGCAGGACTCTTGCTTGTATGAATGATGGCATCCTTGCAACGCTGCCCTGCACGTACCCGAGGGAGCACGGGCACCGCGGTGACCCAAGGACTGTGTGTCCCACAGGGCGCAGGCATAGCTGCTATACAGAGCCCGTGAAGACTGGGCACGGGGCACTGACCGGACCCCTTGCTCTTGGATCCAGGTCTCCAAAAACCTAGGAGTGATATCACAGCTTCTCCTTGTGCCTTGCCGTCCCTGCGGGCGAGCTCTCCTCCCCAAAACCTCCGCGCTTGAAGTCCCAGCCCCGTTCCTGGCTCTGCGAGGTGTCTCACTGGGATTACAGGGTTGGGGTCCTCTCCCTCCCCGGGGGCTGGAAACTTGCCTCTGGCCACCTGGTGCGCTTGCCTTTGGAGTTGCAGCTTCTCCTGCTCGTTAGCTCATAAATAATATGGACCAGCAGCGTTCAGTGCTAATTAATTTTGTGAACTGAACCGGGGTGAATGGGGTAATTGCCCGTGGCGCGTGCGGGCCGTCAGGTGAGCCCTCCTGCTTTCGCCCTCCTTGTTTACCAGCTTCTCTGTGTTTATTTTAAGAAGCGTTTGGTCCCCTCTCCATGTGAAGAAGAAAAGCCATGTGATCCAACCCAGAGAGAGCGCAGCAGGCGCTGAATATTAAATTAAAACACATCCTCGCTTATACACAAAAAAACCCCAAGCTGGAAAGGTTAAGAGCTAACAGAGATCCTCAGAACAGTCTCTGTCTGTTTGGAATGAATTAATCAGACCATTAAACAAATCTTTTAATCTAAAGTATCCCTTTCATTTCAGTACTCTCTAAAACAAAGTGACTGGAGTGTTGAGGGAAGAGTTTGCCATTGCTTCACCTTATTTGTATTGCAAAGGGTACTATGATTTTTCCTCCCTGTCCTTCCCTTTTAGAAACAACAGCAGGGTTAGATAGAGCACCTGAACTGGGACAAAATAGGCACGGAGAAGAAAGGAGCCCCCATGGCTCACAACGTGTTATGTACATTATGGGCAGAAAGCACTCTTTTTTTGTCTCGGGGAGCAGAAGCGGCTCAGGAGGAGGCAGCATCTCAACTGGAGATGACTAACACGTAGAAAGTAGCATGGAGCAGAAGTCTTGGGGTGGCGAGCCTGGGGCGGGGTGGGCAGCGAGCGTTACTGAGGTCTTGCAGCCCAGAACGAATGGGAAAGTTGCTCCTACAAAGGTTTATGGGAGCTTTCTGCATGCAGAGCTTACCAGTCAGAGCTGGGGCCGGGGAGCCACGGAGGCACTGGTAGATGCTCATTTGGAGTGCCATCTCGGAGACCTTGGTTGCAAACCGTACCACAGGCTTTCTTCGGGCAGGAGACTTGGCGACCTTCCGTCTAAGGAAGGGTCTATGAGGACGCACACGTGGCGAAGCGCTCAGAAACTGCGCGTGCTAGCTTGGATGTCTCGTGTGTTTCGAGACTGGCACTTTCCAAAGTGCCAAGCTGCTTTGGGGCCTCTCGAGCTGTGTTTTTAAAGTCATTTTCCAAGTTCGTGGTGCTTAGAGCTTCCTGTTCCCGTAGGCTTAGCTAGTTACCGTAGCCTTAAACATCCAGCTCTGCTTTTTGGGGTGGCACTGAAAGCAGCTGCAAAACTCTGTGGGGATGCGGTCTTCCCCCCATTCTTTACCCTTCAGACATTGCTTGATGGGATTTTTAAAGCCCTTTCTGGCTTTTTTCCTAGCTGAATCTGTGCAGGGCTGTTGGGAGGACCCAACCCAGCAAAGGATCCCCTCTCCCAGGCGCAGCTGGTGTCTCACCGCACAGCCCTACGCTTTGGTTCTAATTTTGGGGAGGGAGACCTTGCACACCGGTTGCTTTTCACCCACCACCTCTCCCCGCTATCGCTCCCACGGTGTCGGTGCAGCCAAATGTTTGAGCAAATGCTACCGTCGCACTCGCATCTCAGGGGGGAGATCACGAAGGGGAGAGGCAGAGATAAAGGGAGGGCAACTCCAGGTAAAAACAGGCAATCCTGTTGCAAAACCAAATGTATCCTCTTTTTTTGTTGTTTTTTTTTTTCTCCCTTTTTAATACACTCTTCAAAGCTTGCTAAGATTAAGTGCGCGATTTATCTTTGCAGAGTTTGAATTTTAAAAGGAACAGCCAACTGTGTGATCGTATTATTAATATTTATACCTCGTCACAGAATGTTGACAGATTAATTATGCAATATGGTATAAAAATCAGCAGGCAGCGTGGGAGGGTGGTGGCAAAGTTCACGTATTAATAACACAGTGGGGTGGCTCACACGCTCCCTGTGTGGCTCGGTTTTGTCAGCACTGCATCCCGCGTTCGTCGAAGGCACCTTCATCCCGCGCGGGGCTCGTGGGGATGAGGATGCTGACAGCAGGAAGAGAAACATGAGCGGCAAAGATGCCAAGTCCCAGCCCCTTTGCACTGCTCCGGGAGCTTTCTTGGGGCCAGAGAGCAGGTGTGAGGAGCTTTGCAACCATTCTTGACCTGTTTTTGTCCTGAAAATCCTCGAGAGGTGACTTTGTGCAGCGGAGAATCTGGGTCAGGAGTTGGGGGGTTTGCTCCAAATCTGTGGCTTTTGTCCCCGTCTTATCCCCCCTGCCCTGCCAGTCTGCTCTTCTCCTAGCAAGTGGTGTCAGCCCTTCTCACCCAAATTGCTTCTCCCCCATGTGTCCCCAGCAGATTGTACGGTGTCCTCTTTGAGGTCTTGACCAGCACTGGGCACTTTGGAGAAAGGTTTAAATCTTCTTTAGTGGACAAATATGAGATGGATAGTTGCATGGGGAGAGGCTTTTCCTTCCCCAGGACGCCAGCTTGGATCAACGGGCACAGCCTCTGATATATTTATATAGGGCAAAATAGGAAATTATAATTGTGTGGGCCCCAAGGGTGGGAGCAAAGTCATCTGACAGCACCCCCATCTTGTTTGCTGTCCAACCCCGGATGAGGAATTAAAGAGTTTGTAGATGTTTTGAGAAGCATCGAGGGAGCGTTGCCTCTCAGGATCTTCTTTGAGCCTGCTGGGTTCCTCCTAGAGACATAGTGCAGACGGCGAGCCCGATCCTGCCCCGGGGCCTCGGTATCCATTGGCATCCGCTTTGGCGAGATGGATGGACGGACGTTGAATTAAGATCGGGTGCGTAGACGATTCATGCTAGCCAGCTCGACTGGACAGCAGAACTCTGTGGCTGGGAATAAATCCTTCCACCTGGAGACGTTTGTCAGCGGTAGAGCTGCCTGCGCAGCTCACGCTGTGCCCTCCGGTCACCCTCGGCGGGAAGAAAAGCTCACCCTCCCGAAGCCCTTTCGGGTTGCTATTTCCATCACAGCCTCTCTGTGCCTAAGTGCTGCTCTTTTTTATTTTTTTTTTAATGAATCTTTTTTCTTGGTGTGTCTCAGGGGGATGTTTTATATGAAATGATTTGCCTGATCCTTCTCAAATAATTTCAAGCAGCGTCTGGGGTCAGGCCGTGGGGATGTACTTAGGCTGGTTAGAGATTTCTTTGTCAACAAAGCCCTGGCTTTTTGAGAGGCAAGGAAGGTGTCGGAGATGCGTCAGCGGCGAGTATGTGTCTCCCTCGTGCTCTCTGCTTGTGTCCCGCTCCTGTTTGGCCCTGGCCCGAGCTTTTTGTTAAAAAAAATGCCCGTGTGTGGCCGGGAACGCCGTTCACTGTCGGGAACGGTCTTTGGGGAGATCTGCAGAGGCATTTCAAGACAGATATCTCAGCTCCGACGAGGTGTTTAACCCACCAGACAACAAAGAAAATCGTTCAAGGTGGGCTTTTGAAAGCCTTTCCGAGGATTTGGCTTCTCAATTTCCATTCAAATGAACTTTCCCTCTTCCCGCGCATGCAGCTTCCCCACGCCTCTTTTTACAGCCCCGGCCTTTCGGTCTTAATTAAAAAATGGAAAGAACAAAGGCACGATTGAGAAAGGCACTTAAGCAAATGGTTGAAGTAACAGATTTTCCTAGGCTTTCAGTGCAGGCTTAGAGGTGCTTCGGGGCTTTGCTCCGTGAAATTGGGGTCCTAAGGCTAGCGGCGCAAATCCCTCCTGCTTTTTCGCCCCCAGAAGCAAGACCACGTTGACGGGAAATATTTCAATCCACCTAGAGCAGGTTCTCCTCTCAGAAACTTGTGGTGTGAAGATTTTTTTCTATTTTATGGGTTTCTTTCTGAATTGGGATGGAAACAAAGAAAGACAGAAGTCTTGGAGTCATTTGGAAAATGAGTTTTCTGGTAATGGCAAAGTTTATCTCCTTCGGGGTGGCCGGGCAAGATTTGCCAGCAGTATCTGTCAGATGCGTGGAGAGCCCTTAAATAGATGGAAATATGGAAATGCAGAGGATTGGCTATTAGTGATGGAAATAGGGAGCAAGAGGTGAGGGGAAAGGCAAGGAAGGTCCAAAATGCCAGTGGACAGAGCCGTCCCCTGCAGCTCCCTGATCAGAGCTGGATCTTCCTCCAAGTCCCCTCCTGCCTTTCCAGATGAGAAACGTTGGATAATTGATTTATTCCGGCCATGACCCGCCTGGCTGTCTGCTGCCCCGCTTCCCCCGAGTGCCTGCACTCGCTTTTCTGGCCCCGCTCGACCGCTTTCCCACCACGCGAGGACACGGTGGCTTGGCAGGGAGCAGATGGACAACCCGTCCTGTAGACATCAAGCGTGGGAGGCTTACTGCTGAGCTCTTTGGAGGTTGACGGCTCCCAAGACCCTGGCGTGTTGCACGGAGCATTCGAGAGAGGGCTGTTTATCGGCGGGAAGGCGGCTTTCGCTCGCTGAAGGTCCTTTTCCAAGTAGCCCTCAAGGTTAAAGTTGGATGCTCCTTCCAGATGGTCTCCATCTGATGCATCTCATTACGGGGTTGAGCTGCCTCACAATCCCGGCCTCCCAGTGCCAAGAATAACAAGGAATGGAAGCCAGCGACAGCGATCGCTGCTGTTAGAAGGGCATAAGATGATTTAAGGGTCAAGACAAGACCATATGGCCCATCAAGGCCCCGTCGTAACAACCCAGAGGAATATAAAACAACTTGTGTTAGCGATCCACCTTCCCGCTTCCTATCAAGGCTGTTTGCCGTAACCTTTGCGAGATCAGTTCCACGGCTCCTTCTTGCTCTGATTTGGGCCGTGAGCTGCTTTCCAGCGCCCTATGGCTTAGGGTCCCCTCGTGGGGTGACCTCCCTGGAGGACAGGCAGGAGGAGCAGAGGCATCCCAGGGTCTCCAGCTCCGGGATCAGTCCTCCCGTCACTGCGCCTGGTGTAGGGCAAGCCGGCTGACCTTGTGCGCACTGCTGCAAAACTGGGTGTTGTGCAGAAGCCCTGTTGGCACCTGAGGGTGTGCCAGAGGATTTACGGCTTCTGCCAGGATTTCTCATTCTCAAATCGGTTTGAAGCGGCCTCTCGACGTTATTGATGGCTCGCCCCTCTGCCCTCAGCCAGCCCATTTGCTAAGCTGGATAAGCCGAATCTGGCTGGTCGTTCTTTGAGATTTATGTGCCCCTGGAGTGTGCTCAGCCCGTTGGCTTCTCTGAATAGTCTGGGGCTCTCCCTTGGCTCCCCTGTGGGCTCCCAGCCTTCCTTTACCAAATTCCGATACGGGTATCGGCCGCCAAAATAAGACTCATTTCCACGGAGGGTATGCTCTCAGGGCAACGAGAGACCCCAGCCCTCGGTCGGGGGAAGGGTACGTCCGCCCGCACCCCGCGCACTTTGAGACCAAGGTGCATCTTGGTACAACCGATCCGAGTGCTGTGGCCGCACAGAGAAATCTTATTTCTGGGAGCGGGGTTGATGCTTTCCCAGAGTGCCAGTGCAGGGCTCGGCAGGCAGCGGGCTGGAGGCAGCGATGCTCCTTCTGTTCCCGAGGCCTTTCTCCGAAAGGCGGTATGTGTGCACGTCTGGGATCCTGTGGGCCGCCACACCTCGGGGGCGTGGTTCCTCACCCCAGTGCCGCGTCTCGGTCCCGCTTTGGTGACGGGAGAGCCGCCGTTCTCCGCTCGGCACTCGTCCCGCAGTCCGTTTGCCCACGGGAACGCTTACGGCGCTGACCTTAAAGAGCAATTTCGGGCAAGCGCAGAGCAGCTCAATTGTTCATAAACCTGACATTTATGTCTCGGAGATTCTTACTCTGCAGGATGTGCTGCTCTTTATGATTTTATCAAATAAAATGCCCCTTCGCCCCCAACCAACCTCTTTCTCCTTCCCTGATGTTTTTGTAGGGCAATCGTCGCAAACAGAGAGCTTGAAGGCATCTGCCTGTCCTCAATATTGTGGCGTGGAGAGGGTTAGGGAAATTGTTGTGTATGCATTAGCTAGCGTGAACAGTCAAGACTGTGCTCTGGTCCTCTAATGTTGGTAATTACTGAGCAGGGATTAGGGGCTTGCACTTCGCACGCATAGAGAAATGGAGTATTAAATGTAAACAGATCAAACTACCTGATGGACCCTGAAAGTTTATTCCTGTGATTTTCACTGCTCCGCCGAAATGCTTTCCCTGCTTTCAGATCATTTCGCTCTTCTTCACGGGGATGAAGCCCTGGCCACACGGTGGTTTATAAAAAGCGCTGTGTGTGGGAGCCAGCGTGACGTTATGTCATCCCAAAATAGCCAAATAGCCGGGGGGCAGGATAACTAGCTGGGATGCGGGGAGCACATCTTCAGCTTGCTGCTTCCCTTCGCGTTTCGATCTTACAAAACCGGAGCGAAGGCAGCAGCCGTGGCCAGAGGTACCTGCGCGAGAGCAGCCTGCGGCGCGATGCTGCGGTCCGGTCCTGACGCGGTGGGGACAGCGGTGACCTGAGACGGTGTGCCCTGCTGCTAGATGTCATCTCCCCTCCCTCTGTGCTGGTCCTGTCCCCCAGTTCCTTCCCGCTTGCCACACAAGGACACCCACTGGGTGAACAAACACCGCTTACTCTGCTGACCGGGGCACCTTCTATCTAGTCTATTCATATCAGCTCCACATGGAGAGCTTGCTACCCTGGAAGTGTTAATTAGCTTCCCCCCTCCTCCCTCCCATTATTTTTCCGCCTCGCTCTTTAGAAGATCTCTGAACCAGGAGATCAATGCCTCCCGCTAATCCGTTCTTCAGCAGCTTAGAGAGGCACCACAGAATACTCGGTTTAATTCTTTTCTAACACCTTTGCTAATCATCCTTTCCAGCCCCAGAGCCCCAGGCAGGCGGCGAGGGGAGAGGCCGGTTGGGGAGCGCAGCAGACGCTCATTTACACCCGTCTCGGAGATCTGGCAGGACCCGCGTGCTGCGGTGGGAAGAGCAGGGGTGGAAGGGGGCCCAGCAGCGGGAGGGAAAGGAGGGGAACATCCCTCGGGATGAGGAACATGGCATCGGCGTGCAAACCGTGTGAGAGGGGAGAGAGCCCTGTCTCCATCTGAATGCTCTTGCCACTTCCCGGTCGCGTTGCCTCCCATCTTGTCCTCTCCCTCAGTGGCTGGAGATACAGATTGTGTTGTGAAACCGCTGGTAATAACACGGGCAATAGATGCTCCTCTTGGCCTCGCCACACGCCGCCCTGGAGACCGTAAGGGCTTGTCAAACCCCCAAATCCTGGGGTCTGAACCAAGCCGTCTCTCCGAGCGGTCTTCCCTGTCAGGAGAGAGATGCAGGAGGATACAGGAGCACGCAGTCACCTCCCGCACGCCGCCGTGGTCCTCTGTAGCTTGACATCGTGATAGCACCCACCCTCAGGCTTTTCAGCTGACTTCAGCCAGGGGCAGTGGGTGGTGGGAGCTCTGTCTGTCGCCTCCCCAGCCGCTCGGCTCCCTGTGCCGTGGTCATCCTCCTCTCCACGGGAGCAGGACTTCTCCAGGGTCACTCGGCTTTGATGCGTCCCGGCAGCCCCACATGGTGCTGGGGAAGTAGAAACCTCGGGGCTGAGTAAATAGCCCGGGGTCACTCTGGGGGTCGGAGAATGTTCCCTGTGGGCGACCGTTGTTGTGCTTTGGCTTGTTGGCTAATACTGGACAGGTTTACCTGAGGCTGCGTCTCCTCCACTGAGAAGACAGTGGCCTGGATTTAGCTACGAGGACCTTAATAAGCCTTTCCATCTCCGACTGCTGCGATCCAGCTAAATGGCTGCGAGCAAAAGCCCAAGTGGAAATGAGAATGCATGCTAATGAGTTGTGTTGCCAAAACCAGGAGGAACCAACTCTACAGGGAGTTTGTACTTTTATTTTTTTTCACTGTTACCCAAGTTCAATAGCAGTGAATTGCATATTTCTCTGAGGCTTCTCAACAAACAATTTACAGTGTAAATATATTTGTTGGCATGCAAATCAGTCTGCATTATGAGTCTTGATTAATATTATAATGTGTTGATGAAAGCCTATAAGTGGTTCTTGGAACTAAGGTTCCTGACAAAGATCGGCTGTTTGGGTGCCCAGTGTTTGTACAACATTAGATTAGGGTGGGATTTTGCCTTTGGTTTTGGGATTTTTTTCCCAGCGCGTGTTGTTTAATGGATTGTTTCTTGCCCCCCTCCCTCCGTTTAAGACGCCGAGTGTGAAGGGGCAATGGCGCGCTTCAAACCGCGCGATTAATGCGACCGAGCTCTTCCCCGCACTGCTGCCACCCATTTCTGCTCCTTGCCCCCAGGTAAGAGGGATGCTGCTGCCCTCCGCCTCGCTGCGGGGTGGTCCTCAGCCCCTGCCGCTGGTTTCGGCGCTGCTCGAGGTCGTGTCTGTAGGTGATCAGGGTGGCCACACGTGCCTGCGAGGCTGGGGAGGGACACGCCACGAAGCGTGGGGGGATACAGGGTTATTAGCAATTCCTGTGCTTGCCGGTAGCCGGGCCGGTACACGGAGCAGCAAATCGGTCTGTAGACCGAGCAGCGGAGCTGATGAGGCTCGATCGCCTATGGAGCCATCCCTTGGGGCTGCGTTCCCCTGGGGCCTTGCCGGTGCGGAGGAAGGTTTGTGCTCAGTCCTGCAAATGCAGCACTGTGAGGCTCCTTCCCCTCCGAGGAGATTCCCGGCTCTTTCCAGGACCGAACAGCATTGGGGGGGCAGTGCCACGAAGCACCAAAGGGTTTGTCGGAGGGTGCTGGGTGCCCTCATCCCACCTCTGCTGCTCTTCCGCCCCCCCGGCTGCTTCCCCAGCTCCATCCTTCGTGATGGCTCCTGAAGCACCTAGAAAAACCATCTCTCCTTCTTCCACCCCATCCTCCTCGCCCGAAGCAGGCTGCTCCGGGTGCTGGGTCACCCCTAGGGAAGACGAGGATGCGTTTCCAGCCCTCTCTGGCATTTGCTTGTGGAGACAGGAGAGTGCGGCGGTGACAGGCTTCAAGAGCTGTCCTGCCCACTCTGGCTTTTATGACGGCTGCTCTTATTGCCATTTTCCTTCTACCCTTTGGAGCTGAGCCCCAAAGTGTCAGGACAAATGCCACTCTCATTGGCGTGGATGTGCAGGGAGATGAGGCAGGCGGGAGTGGGGAGAAAAGGCAAGGGGGGGAAAAATAACCCCCTTTAGCAGGCGGCAGCGGAGGGTTTAGCGACAGCCTCAAGTTTTGATCTTTGTTCACTGCTGTTTTCCTCCTCGGAGAGTGACAGGGAGTGCCGCAAAATACCAAATTGTACGCTTGTACCGCTCTGCAGAGCTGTGCAGGTGGGGCACGGCTCCGCCGTGACATGCCAGGCGGGGAGCGCGGGACACGCCGAGCTCCCCTGGCTCGAGCGCTGTAGGAACGGGCCGTTTTGGGGCAGCATCTCCCCTTTCAGCAGTTCCCTATGCTTGAGCCAGCTCCTAAGTTTGCTCCCCTCCGTCTCTCTGTAGTCCCGACTGGTTTTCTGCAACGGCTCGTGGCGCACCCGGCCATCCCCGGGGAAAGCAGGGTGGCGTGGCCATCCCCACCCTACTCGTTGCCCTCCAAGTGCGGCAGCTCGTGCGGAGCGCTCGGGGTCAGAGCCAAGCTGGGCAGGAAAAACACAGGCACCTAAAGGAGAGACCGCGAGAAGAGGGGGGAAGAGCGAATGAGCACACGCACGCCTTAAAAGAACATATTGCCTTTTTTTTTTCCTCTTCCTTTTCTTTTTTCTGAAAGCAGCTGTGCCTTTTTCCAGCACTTTTAAATGGTTGCCAGGGAAACAGAGCAAGGGAGAGTGGAAAGGTTAGATGGATATTGGACGAGGCTAATGCACTTGTTTCAACCGAGAATTGACAGGTGCTTAGGACATTGAAGGTCCCGATAACTCCTCATTTGCACGGCTCCTTTGCAGAGCCTCCAGTACCTCCCTACCACCGTTAATTGTGTTCTAATCATTTGCAAATTATAATCCATCTCCATCAGGGGATCTCTAATGGTGGGTTTATGGAGCGTGTTCGCATGTTCCTTAGCCCTTCCGGGACACTGGGGATGAAATATTGGGTACGTTGGGCCCTGCTGGTACGGGTGGTCCGGCTTGAAGGGAGTTTGATGTCGGTGGAGATCCCAATGGAAAACGTGGGAATTGCAGCTGGGCGGCCCAAACGCCCTGTGCCAACGCGTGGTGGGAGAAGCGCTGGAGGGAGCCGCGTGTGCACATCGCCGGACGCTTCTCCCGGCAAGGAGGCTGGCGTGGGAGACGTGGTGATGCGCAAATCCAGTTAGTCCATCCCCTTGTCCGCTGGTTCATCCCCTGCCCCGGGGCCGGTGGTGGCACTGGCAGAGCTGCCGGCAGCTCCCTGCGCGCCGGCAGCTCCCGTCCAGCCCCGCAGGGCTGCTGGGACCAGTGGTCCCTGGGCACTTGGCAGCCCCACTTGGCTTTTTCACCTTCCTCTGGGTTAATGAACAAAGATGAACGCCTTGCTATGGATTTTTGTCACCGTTGCAGTGCTCAGAGGGCTTTTTTCCCCCTCCCACTTTAGGTTTTGTTTTCGTTTCATGTCTGTCTTGTCTAAAATAGCAGCTCCATCTATGGAATAACTGAGGGGCCTTAAACTAGGCTGTTCGGGATGAGCGTCACATCTGGTATTTGCAAAACACAGCGAGCGATAAATAGCTATGGTGTCGTAAAGCTCAGGCTCTGGAGAGGCAAGGGTGGCTGGTGAGGCTTTTATTGCTTTTTGGGTTTTTAGTGTTTTTTTAGCGTTCTCCCGGGGAGGGCAGAAGGGTATTGATTAAAAAAACCCAAGCAGAATCCCACTCGTGTTTGTGGGCATGAAGGTGGAGAGGAATGACGGTGTGATGCTGAGGTGCAGGGGACCCTCGCTCTGCCCCTGGTACCCTGAGCCCCATCCTGCAGCCCCGTGCACATCTATCGCCTCAGAGCCCTGATGGATGACGGGGGTCCCTCCCGCCTGAGGCTTTCCAGGGTGACCTTAGGGGACTCTGCCCTCATCCTGCCACCCCCTCTGAAATGCCTGTCTGAGACCTCCTGGGTCGCCTTGTGGCCAGGCCCTGGAAGACGGCAGCCCGCCTTTTTCTGAGCCGTTGTGAGCCAGGGAGGGAACAGGGTTTAGTCTTTGCCCAGAGCCACAAATAGAGCTGCTCACCAATCCTTCTTGTCAGCGGCTTCCCAAGCCTGCTGCCTCTCCATCATACCTGAGTGACGGGTACCCGGCCAGCGCAGAGATGCGCAGCGCTCATATCCCTATTATGACATTGTCAGTGTCACAGCTGAGTGCGAGGGACTCGCAAAATGTCACTGCAGGTATTAGAAAATGACTGCGCCTCTGCCGCGCTGTGGTTCGTCATCCAAAGTGCTCTTCCCCCCATCAGTCCCAACTGGAGGGGCCTCTGCCTTCGAACATGGCATCTCAGCTTTGGCCTTTTTAGAGAAAAGTGAGATTTTAGTCGTGGTGCGAGGAGCCAGGCTGACAGCACCGGGCCACACAGCCGCTCCAGCTATGGCACAAATGCTGAACGAGCTCCGCATCTCCTCCGTGCAGGGCTTTCTTCTCCCCAGCCCCTTCTTCTCCCTCTGCTCCGGACCACTGCTGGCACACTCTGCCCTGCCAGGTCCTTCGCAAGCATCTCCCCCTGCTTTGGAGGGAACCCGTGCTAGCGAGAAGAGGGGAACTGGGACCTAGTCACCGGCTCCATCAGGAGTGACGTTTGAGCATCCAGCACCTGGATGCCACCGCATCTCCCATCCCTTCCAACTTGCACGTAGAATTCCTCTCTCCGGCCAAAGCCTGTTGATCTTAGGGTGAGGGTAACCAGCTGTGCTCAAGCTGATGCCAGGGCTGGTCAAAATAGCTTGTCCCATGCCTGATGTGAGCCCGGCTCTTCCAGAAGCCATCGACGAACCTTAATTCAGAAAGATGTGCCGTACCCATAGGAGGGACTCCGGAGCAAGGGCAGCAGAGCAACAAGTGCCAAGCTGCCCGCTGGCAAATCGGCATGTGGTGGTGAGCCGGAGCGATGCCCGCGTGCCTGGCTCCGATGCCGGCGAGGCAGCTCCTTGGCACCGCTCGGCTACGGGCTGCCGTAGGGCTGCCTTGCACCAAGGTGGGCTCGCAAACTGGTCGCTGGGAGGTAGCGACCTCGTTAGCAGCCCGAGCGGCTCTCCTTTTTGGTGCTGTCCATCTCTCCCAGTCGCGTGGCCTCGTCCCCTCGGCAGCAGGTCTGGCTCCGGTGTCGTGTCTCGGCAGCGCCTGCCCAAAACGTGCCTCACAGTGCCAGGGCAATGGGCTCCCCGGCAAGCTGGCATTATACTGCTTGAAAGAGAGATCAAGAACGAGAAAGGGGGTGGGAGAAGAGGAATGATTTATGAGGCTTTGGTTGGCCAAGCAGGGCATTCTCAGCATATTCCAAAATAATTTAGCATCATCTATTCTGCCTGCAGTAGGAGCTTGTTGTGGAAAAAGAAAGAAAGAAGAAAAAAAACCCACACATCAAGAACCCAGAAACCTCCCTTGATGGGATAGTTAGAGCTTATAGTTTCTTTTTTCCCGAGGGCGGCTGTCTCCTCTCCCTAGTTCTCTCTGTAAATCAAACCACCGGTGTTGGATCGGCAGCTCCGTCTTTCCCGCGGCCGCTTCCCCGAGGCCTCCCCCTGCACCGGGGGGACGTAATCACCGCCTAGAACAGCTTGAAGGACACAAACGCGGGAGCCGAGAGGACGATTTGTAGTGAATAATTTAGTGGATGAATTTAAAGCTTTTGTTCTCGTCACAAATTACCTGCGAACTGTATGGGAAGGCTTTGATCATACAAATTCATTTTACACCATCTCCATCTGCCAACGGACCCACCTACCCGCTTAGCTGTGTTTTTAACCAATGTATTCTTCCCTGCACGTCAGTGTATTTTGAGGCTGGGCTGGACCCTGTCCGCGCCTGTAACAAACCCATCATTTCGGTGGGTGCGGATTTAATTACCAGCATAGGATCGCCTGTCTGGGTTGCACTGGATTTTGCAGAGCAGTGTTTGTAAATGGGCATAATTTTGTGGCGTCAAGTTTTCGGTATCCCCTGTCCCCTGCATGTGACAGGGTGTCTGCGCAGCCCTCGAGGCGTTTTGCTTTGAGGTGGAAGGGGATGAGACGGGCACGGGGCAGGGATGCTCGGGCAGGGATGAGTGCCGGTGTCGACGTGCCGTTTGGACGGCGTGCGGTTGAGGTTGCCTTCCCCCTCCTTGCCCTGGCAGCTCTCCTCTTGCGCCGTCAAGAGACCTTTCCCTGCATCCCTAGCCTCTTTGTGTTTGGTGTGGATGGTCGGATCCGAAGCTGTCTGCCTCCCCGCCGTTCGAGCTGCAGCGGCGTAGCACCAAGTTTGTTCAGGGCTAGGGAATTTAGCAAAATGCACGTGAAGGAGGCTGCAGCCTGCCCGAAGAGAGCCACGTGAAATGAAGTTGTATCACACTCCGAGATCAAATTATCCTTCTCGGCTTTCGGGGAGAGGACTCGCCGCAGCCCCATGCGAGAGCTCGCCGCCTCCTCCTCGTCTCGGTTTATATCCCCGGTCCCATGGCAGACGCTGCAAATGCTCACTCATCAGGGCTTGCTCTCTCTGCTAATGGCCGTCTATAAATAAGCCCCAGGAACAGTGATAGAGAACAATCATAAAAGGCAGGCGCATAAATTAAAGCCGATGTTATAATAAACTAGACAAGCCCTTTATCGAGGGTTTTATGTTTCTCCTTGAGTCGGTGGCTTTGCCAGGAGAAAATGATTTCTGCGTGCCTCGGCCCGGTCCTCCATCTCCCCGCTCCGTAGGCATGCACAGGCGTGCGCGGGCAGGTGGCAGAAAGGGTTGGCGTCACCGTCCCCCTTTTTCGGCATTACAGGTAGAAAAGCCGCAGGAATTTCCCAGAACAGCTCTCAGCTTCCCTTACTTGGGCCCTTAGGGTGGCGATGGTACTGCAGATTAACCGTCCGGGCTGGCTTTGGCCACTCTTCATAGCTTTTGGGTAGCTCTAAACAAAACGCGATGCCCCTGGGTGGCCGAGATTGCTGAGAGCTCAGCCCCGCGGCTCCAGAGGAAGGCAGAAGTCGTTGCACTCACCCCGGTGAGCTGCGGTCCAACCTTGCGGGCCTGGAGGGAGATGCTGGTCTATAAAACAGCAGCGTCTTGGTGTGGATAGAGAAGCACACGCAGTACCTCTGAGAGGCTGCTCTGAAGCATCTTGCCGGCTGGAAAAGCACGCACCGGCAGCTGGCACGCAGGCTTTCTGCCGTGCCTCCGGAGTGCCTCGGGAGCGCTGGATACGCTGCGCTGAAACTCCTGCCTCTCCCGGCAACTTCATAGCTGTCTCTCCGCATCAGGTCCTGGATGGCTGAAACTTGGCAGGGCGAGCGGGAGCAGCAAGGTGGAGCTGACCGCTCCCGAAGTACAACTTCCCCGCGCTGCAGTCGTCCAGGAGGTGCGGCGAATCGTGCTGAGGATGTGGGGTCGTTCAGGGCTTTGGTTTGTGCTCCACCGGGAGCGGGAGTTGGTCCCCTGGTTCTGCGATGCGGCACGATGCTACGCGGGGGGCTTTGGCAGAGCTCGGGTCTTGGTGAGGTCCCACCGGCTCAGCCTGCTCCCAAACCCCGTCTGGATGCTTTGGACCTGAGCTAACAGCCTTGAGAGCCAGCAGCGAGGATGCAAACTCCTGCTCTGGGCTCTGAGCTTGCTTTCGAGCCTGCCCGCCCGTCCGTCCAATATAGTCCTTGAAGTGAAATCCAGATAACGTCCCTAAGGTGGCAGGTTGGGGATGGGGAAGTGGCAGCAGGTTCCTGGGAGCCCGGCAGGGTCTCGTGCCCTGAACATGCTGTGTTTTGGCTCTGCAGAGGCTGTGCTCGTCTCCATCTCCTAACTGCTTTGCTGGCAAGGAGGAGCAGGGCAGGGGGATGTGCGCCGGTGGGGAGATGTCACCATGTGCCTCTTGTGGGAGGCTGTGGGGACAACAAGGAGGAGAATTATAGGCGTCCGGCTCATCATGAGAGGTTCAGAGCAACGTGCAGGCACACATTTGACTCTGTGATTGCATACATGCCCAGCCGCACGCCCAGCTCCGTGCAGCGGCGTCGGTGCAAGGAGGGAAGATGCCGTGCAGAGTTACGAGCATCTGGGGGCAGCTCGAATGCATCCTCTCGGTGCCTGAGCATCTTCTCCCTCCGTATGGTTTTATGGAGATGCGGTGCAACCTGTGCTGGCACGGGGAGGTGATGGCCAGGCAGATTATGTGGACGGTGGTGTGGGGAGGGTAGAGGGGAAGGAAAGGGGCAAGGAAGGAGACGAGGGAGACACATGGAGGCAGAAAGGGATGGATGAGGAGAGGGGGCGAGCGGGTAGGCTCCACTTTCTGCTCCACGCTCCCCTGCATGCTCTGGCCCGAGCTCCCCCTCGTGTTCAGCCGCACATATTTCTCCAGCGTTCTCCCGATGGTCCTCTCCGAGTTAACGCAGGGATGTTAGATCTTTCCTGCCACGTTTGCGATGGAGGAGCCGGACCCCCATCGGGCAGCAGCTAGCCCACAGGCTGCAGGCGTGCTTTTTCCCACAACCGAGGCATCCCCCCTTCTCCCCAGTGAAACTGCAGCGTCAAAGGCACCTGCGGCCTTTCCGAACATTCGGGCCAGAGCCAGATGCTCAGATGAGCTCCGCTGAGAGCCAGAAATCCATAGTTTTGATCGTGCGAGGGGAGGCACGTGCTGCAGACATGCCCCCGTGTAACTGCCCCGGTGCTGTTCAGGCGGCCGCTGGGCTCCCTGGGGGGGCAGAGGCCGAGATGTGCCATGCCGTGCCGTGTCGGAGCAGCTTCGGTTCCCTCCGGAGGCTGCCTGGCCGCTTTCTGCCACTGCCACCACTCATCAGCCCCTCGCTGGTCTCGCACAGGGTCGTTTTCTGCTCCATTTCCTCCCCCAGCCTTTGAATCCCCCCCCAAGCTCTCCGCTTTCTTCTTCGTCATCCCGGCTAGGATAAAATATGACTGCAGCCGCGAAGCACCGAGATCGCAGCTCCCCTCGGGGACTGTTTGCCCACATCACCTGTCGGATCGGGAGCCTGCATGTCCTTGGAAAAATATGTATTTCAGGCCGCCGGGGTGCTAATTTGCAAGGCCCATTACTCAAATGAAACATTAAAATGGCCGTCCATAAAGCAGAGCCTTTATCCGTGCCTCCCCCTCGGTCTGAACTCCCCGCGCCAGGTATAGGCTTCCTGTCGAGCCTAAGAGCCAAAAGCAAAGATTTATCGATAGGTACCTTGACTCCAGCTTGCATTTTAATTATGTCGCCGTCAGCCTGTGCCGAGAATAAACTCGGTGGTTGTCACGTTACCCTCGCTCCCTCTCTCCAGATGAACGCACCGGGAGAGACGCGGGTTTACAGTGTCCCTAACAGGGACCGTCTCGCTTTCCCACGTCCTTTCCTCCCCGCTCGTCCGCACGGATCATCAGAGCGGCCACCAACACCAATGCCAAAAAAACGACGCCGATCTGCAAGCGAGGCTGGGAGGGAAGGACGCGGGGAATGAGTCCTGTGCATCCCCATCTCTCGGTGCCTTAGTTTCCCTTTGCGTGGGAGCTCCGTCTCAGCCTCTCCCAAGCCGCCGAGTTTGCAGGGAGGGCAAGCGCTTGCCCTGCGGTGGCCAGCTCTGTTCCGCCGGGGCGGGAGGCCGAATGCCGGGGCTCAGCGAGGTGCCAGAGCCGAAATTGCTTTTTGGAGGGCTCAATTTCATGCTGGGAGCGAGGCCGTGGTGCTGCGAGGAATTGAGAAGCCACGCTTGTCGGGGAGGAGATGCGATGAACTTTGGCGTTTGCTTGTTTATATATATTTGTGTGCGGGGGCGTGTATAAATATTACTCGTCTGCGCCAGACGACACTGGTGTCTTGCTTAATGCGGGCGCAAAGTTTGACCTGGCACTTTCTGGTGGAAGCGATGCATGTTTATTAGCGAGGCAACGGGTGGGAATGAATCCCTCGCTCGCTCGGCGTGGCAGACGCTATCTCAGCAAAACGGGGGCTATTGTTAAAATAAACCAACGCAAAAGCAGCTCGGCCGTGACCGTGTCTCCTGCGCTCGCTTCGTTATGGAGCCACTTTCTCCTGGAGCGGGAGGGAGGACCGGCCGCAGAGGAGATGCTCTCGGGCAGCTCCCGGCCACGCAGGCACCAGAGCTCATCCCCTGCCTCGGTTTCCCCATCGGTAGCGGTGACATCTAGAAGTGACGTAAGCCTTAGCCCGCAGCCCGGCAGGGGAGTGCGAAAGGCTCCCTTCATTAATAAGCACAAAGTGCTTTGATATTTTTAGATGGAAGTGCCACGTATTGATATAATATTACTGTACCTCATTTGACTTCTTTTTCGATTGCGAGCCCCCTCTTGATCCC
Organism: Haliaeetus leucocephalus; assembly: GCF_000737465.1. Lineage (NCBI taxonomy): Eukaryota > Metazoa > Chordata > Aves > Accipitriformes > Accipitridae > Haliaeetus > Haliaeetus leucocephalus. The sequence goes on along the minus strand of NW_010973209.1, from coordinate 2,672,710 downwards.
GTTACCTGCAGTAACAGTTATCTCGCTATATTTTATCATCTGAATATTTCAATTAAATTACTTTAAGGGAAAAAAAAAAGCCTACACTGAAGTTGGAAATGATCACTGTATCACTCCAACTTCCCTCCATTCCCAGAAGGTTAATTGAAAGGCAGCCATCTTGGTGACGTTTAGACAAATGAGGATAATTATGTGTTCTCCAGCTCTTTGAGAGGTTAATTGCTTAGATGTACGAAGACTTGAAGAACAAAGAAGGAATAAATCAGAAGCAGGACTATGATCTGATAATGTAATTTGGTATATTCACGTACAACTCAAACAAATAAACCCCCTAATTGCACGAAGTCGTTTGGCCACGCGGATGCCCTGCGGGGTTGCCGGGATCAGCGCACCCGGCCCTCGGAGATGCTCGGAGAGGGGATACCGGCGGGAGAGGGAGAGGTCTTCGGCCACCTCCCACATGGGGGTGGCCGTTGGCATCGTCTTGTGCCGGTGACAGCTTCTTCGTCTGGTGGTGCCGTGGGGCTGTCGTCTGGCTCCTTGGTGCCCGTTGTGTGAAGCTTCCAGCCCTCGTCCCAGCGGCGAAACAGTGGGTGGAAAGCAGGCAGGTCAGCGGAGGTGCGGGAGCGGCGAGCGGAGGATTTCCTCTGGTGGGTTATTTTATTTTGCCTAATTGGTGGAGAAATTCCTGCCAATTGGCCATTATATTCTTGGGCCGATGGCTTACCCGGGTCATTTACAGATCTCATATTTGGCTGGAGCGCTTCATGGTGGTCGCCGTGTGATATGGCTTCGCCCTCCATTGGCAGATTTTCCTTCTTTTTAGAGGTTAGTCATTCTGCCCGCGAGGCTTTTGCACCTACGTCTTGTGGCAGCACCATCCTGAGGGAAGCTGATTTTTTTTTTTTTTTTTTAATTCCCCCCGCTGATTGGGGTGAGGGTGCTCGTGTCTGGGCTGGTTGTTCGGGGGAGTTGGTTTGTCCATCTGTCGGCCCCTCCATCCTTCTGGGATGGGATATGCGAGGCGCTGGAAGCAACATCCAGGCGCGAGGGGTGCAGAGTTGATTTTCCCCTCACCCTTCCCTGCACAGCTGCCCGCCGGCACCGCAGTGAGGGTTGTGGTGTGGAGCTGAGCGCTTGGAAAGTTTGGGCTTTTATCGAAGGCTTGGGGCTGTGTGAAACGCCAGGCTTTCCAGCCGGGATCAAATACCGCTTCATTTTTCAGCCGTGAGGGTCAGGAAAACGGTGCGCTTGTTTCTCCACTGTGAGCTTGGGGGTGAATCATCTTCATGTGGAATCTCCTTTCCCCCTCCGCTCGCTCTCTGGGGAAGTTTGAATTGATTTCAAATGAGAAAATTCCTCCCCACCCCTGACGTGCGAGGAGCCCGGAGCCTCGGCCTCCGAAACGCTGGCAAGTGGTTTTTCCGCCTATCTGTCAGGCCTGTCTGAAATTGCAGTTTAATTCTCTGTATTTGCTCTTGTATTGTGCATTAAGATACCGTGAGTTTATCCAGCGGTCCAGCTGTTTTGAAGATAATTACTACAGAACTCAACCTGATGTAAAATAATCCTCCTGGGCAAGCAGCCAAGAGCCTGAGACTTATCCTCCAAAGACTGAAACCTCTCCATTACCCTTAAGAGCCGCAGAGATAGGAGCGGGCGTCTCATGACAAATATATTTTTGGTGGTAATTAACGGGGGGTCGGGAGAAGAGCTTTGCTCCTATCGGGGAGGGTGGCATAGCCAGCTGGAGGGAGGACCGCATGCGATGGAGATCCGGCCGGGTTTCCATCGAAAGCGCCCCACGTGTCACCGTTTCCCCCAGGGACCCATTTTGGGGTTGTCACCAGCATGCCCTTCTGCCACCCCCCTCGCTACATTGCCGCCCTGTCCCGTGCTGGGGTGGCAGACCGATTTTCCCTCCTTGCAAGCCAGGGACAGGCGTACGATCGCTTTGCTCCGGCGGTACCGGAGCTCCTTCCGTCACGAACACACCCCGGCCCGTGTTTTAATCAGGCTGCCAGCCAGCATCCTTTCTTCTTTTGCAACTGTGGGATGCTGCCGGAGCCGCGGCCGCTTTCTCCCGGGTTGAGATGGCGGCAGTCGCCAGTCCCATCTGGATGGCTGAGTCACAGGGGTCAGAGCCTCGTCTTGCCGCGCGTTAATTACCGGTACTTAACTACATGGCTACCTGTGACCGCGAAACAGTTACTTCTGTCTCTCCCTGCCTGGGAAGGTGGATGAAAAAAACGTAGAACAAAGCAATAGCAGGGGAAAAACCCAACCCCAATACCCCACTGCAGGCATAGAGGGCTCCAGGTTCTCGACCGCTCGGGTCTTCTAGCACTGCCAGCAATAAATTCTGTGTTTCTTCTCCTCCTTTTGATTGAAGAACACTAGAAATCAGCTGGGGCGCAGGTGCTGCATTGTGTTGGATTAGCACTGATTGAATTCGTACACGGGCGCCGATTGAGGTGCAGAGCTCTGCTGACGCCGGCGTGCTGCAAGCGGGGGGGGGTTGCTGGATTGTGTCCCTTAATCGGCACCCTCGCACGGTGGCAATGGTGTCATTGGAAGCCTCTCCATGGGTCTTTTCTTCCTGGCTGGGATGTAGGGCAGAGCCCCTGTGTACGGTAGAGGGGAATTTGGCTTCCCTGGCGAGAAGACAGCTCTCTGCCGATGTTTCCTAGGACGGGTAGTGATGCCTCGATGGTAAATTCTGGCAGACATTGGGCCTCTCTCTGGAGAGGAGCTGGAAAGACGCCCCAGCCTTCTTCAAACAGCAGGATGGCCTGGTGGCCACGAGCAAGTTGGAAATCGGTGCCTGGCTGCGTCAGGGACCTGACCCTGGGGAGAGGGTGCGATCGCTTAGGTACCGTTTTGGGCGAGGACAGATGCCTCACTGCGCTTCTTCCAGTGTCTGCAGTTTTCCTGGACTGGCTGCCCCCGCTCGGTACCTTCATTTTCATCTCTGTTCGGGAGACCAGGTGTGGCCACCGGCATCAACTGACTCTGATGTTAGCATTTAAGTGCCACCTGCTCTATAAACATCCCCATTGATTTGCTCTATCCAAAGGCCTCCCACTTTATTTCTTTTGCTGCCGTCTCGTATTTCCTTATGAAGATTTCTTTTAAGCTGGTAACAGCTGCCGGCCACTGGGGCTCAGGCTGACGCCTCGCGACCTTCCCTGCTGCGCTGGGGGAGCATCCCGACACGTGGACGTGGCCGGATCGCAGCCGTGTGGGGAACGGGGGGCTGCTAGGCTCTAGCCAGAGGCTGTCTGCAAACCTGCTGTGGTCCTGAGGGCAGAAAGCGTTGCTGCTGTTTTCTGATCGGCGATGCGTTTCGGAGCAGATTGTGACGGCTGTGAGTTGCGCGGGGCAGGGAGAGCAACAGGGAGCTTTGTGCTGGGCAGGGATGTGATGGCTCCCTGCAGGAAAGGGCTCGGGTAGAGCCCCGATCCGGAGCGTGCCGAAGGCAGTGTCGACCTTCTGGGGGCTGCAGAGGGTTTCTGAGCGGACCCCGAGTCATCAGGATACGGACACGTTGTCGTGTCAGAAGCAAGGGAGTCGTGGTGGGAAAAGCAAGTGGGAGCTGGGAGCAGAGCATGCGCGAGCGCCCGACCCCGTCACGCCGCCCTTCCCTGCGCTGGTGATGTCGTTCGGGTGGCGCGCATCCCTGCAAGCTGGAAGTAAAAGCAATGGGGACCGAAAGAAGGGCTTTAGGAATGAAAGGGGAAAGCCTACTTTGCTTTAACGGAGCTGACTGCCGTTTCTGGATTTGCTCCACACGGAGCGTTAATTCAGAAAAATCCCTTGAGCGGCTTCGGGAAGAAGGTGAGGTCGGTTAGTGGCGGTGGGGGCACCGCGCAGCAGCTCGCCTCGCCGCACGTCCCTTCCCCTTGCGAACTACAATCCGTCTCTTGAGTCGTCTGCAGCGCAGCTCTGCCTGCGGCAGCCTTAGCATCGCACCGTGCGATACCCAGGTCCACGGTTCCCGGACCAGGGTGCGGGTGCAGGACGAGCCCCTTCAAGGGCACAGGGCGGGCGCAGACCCCCTCCCCACGTTGATGTCAGCTCAAGCTCGGCGGTGACCCAGCATTGGGCTCAAGCTTCGCATCCCCCCTGGTTGTCGCAGGGGCCGCCTGAAGCCCTGCGAATGCTGGGTTGAAAGCAGCCAGTGGCGTTTCGTGTGGCGTGGCCCCCTCGGGGGCCGCGCGGTGAGCGTTATGTCTCGACTTCTGATGCCTCGCACAGACAGCTCCCGCCCTCCTCATCATCTTGTTATCATTCTAATGTCTGGGAGCTGCAGTCATGGACCAAAACACCATTAAACTCTCTGAAATGGAGCAACTCGACAGCCCCTGCCCTCAAAGGCTTATTATCTTTGCAGATGGATATTTTATATTTAGCAACCTCTAACGTATCTATTTGGGCTTTGATTTTTCACGGGGAGCAGCTTCTATTCTGGTGCTCAGCAGCGAGTGGGCAAACCGCTGCTGCCGGAGAACCGTCAGGGAGAAACCCTCCCCAAGAAGCCCTGAGCCTCTGGGGAGGGCAGGCGGTCCTGTAGCCCTTGGAGGGGGAGGGGGTGGTCGGTGGGGAAGGGTTTGCCGGTGGTCCGGAGCTTGTTTGAACAGCACTGGGAGCGCTTGGGGAATCAGAGCGGTGCGGTGGGGCCAGGCAATTAATTAAGCTCACAGTGAGTGGGTGCCGGTGGTGCCGTGGCTTTGCGGGAGGCGTTTGGGGTAACTGGTGTACGGTGTGGAGGGAGGGAGCTTACGGGGAAAAGGAGAACAGTTTAGGCTGGCCGAGCTCCCCACACGTCCCATGCTCTTTGTTTGACCACAGGGGACACGAGTGCAGCGACGGGTCGGGACTCACCAAGCGGGTGGCAAGGGCTGAATGGGAGGGAGGTGGTCGTGCTGGGCGATGCCAGGCAGCGCATCCCGGGTCCCCTCCGTCCTCGGGGCGCTGGGACGGCGTGGGGATGCCGTGGGGCCGAGCGCCGGGATGGACGGGAGAGTTGGGAGAAGGGATGCCATGGGTGCCTCAGAGAGGAGATAGGGTGCCAGCGGAAGGGATCGGGAATGAAGACAAAGCGCCTCCCGCCCTCTGCACTGGGAATAAATATCAGGGATGACAGTGACGGAAACCCAGGCGGTGCAGTCCTGCCCTCGGGGAACCATTGTGCGAGACCCGCCGTCACGCGCCGCAGATGCCATTGTACCCGCGGCTAATGTGACGGTTTACATTGTTGGGAGAGGATTAGAGGAGCCGCCGCGTTTTGATGGCCTGCTTCTAATTTGCATCTTTAACGAAGTGGGAACCCCGCCAGGTTCTGTTCTTTTGTGTTTACTTGTGAGGAAGCGTGTTTGTCTCCGACGATTACAAATAAATCTCCTCTGCCTTTGCTCCGGCCGCCCGGAATAAAAGGCGTTCGGAGCCCGTTAACTTTGTAGCTGGGGCGAGGACCGGGTGTGCAGGAGAAAACCCATGAGGAGCTCCCTGTGAACATAATGAACAATTTCTTCTCAAATAAAAGGGTGCCGGGGTGTTTGCTCTGCCCCCATGACACGTGCTTTCGGTTGGAAACTTCCCAGGGTGAAGCACCGCCCCGTCTCTGTCAAAGGGCTTCGCTCCCGATCCAGGTGAGCTATTTTAGCTGCCAAAAACCAGGTCAGCCAGCCCGTTCGTGACCGGTTTCAGCCTCTCCATTTGTCATTTCAACGAGACACGCTGCCTACAGGAGAGAAAAGTGGTTTGTGGTTGAAGGGCCACAGAAGCACGTAAAAGCAGAGCACCGTTGGTTTCCATAAGGAAGCGGGAGGGTTTGGGGTTGATCCAAAGACAAGTATCTGCCCCGAGCCTCTCGGCTCCGCTGGGGACCGGCAGTCCTGGCCCTGCGGGTGTGAACCCCTCACCTGGACCACTTGGGGTGCGCAACAACGTTTCAGGGTCCTGAGCATCCCATCCCTCGGGATACATTGCGCCCATGGAGAGGGCTTTGCGAGGCTGGCTTTATTCCTCCAAGTCTTTGTGTGCCGTTTACCCCTCCGAAGTCGTGCCGGAAAACTTGTGCCGACCCTGGACACGGCATTTCCCTCACCATGGGGCAAATGTTGAGGGCAGCCCCAGCCTCACGCCAGACGTGCAGCCCCGGATTCGACCAAATCAACAGCACAGGAAAGGTGTGTGACATGGACCGGGAAAGGCAGGGGACGAAGGCAGCGGGTCGTATGTCACGTCCCATGCGTAGGAGGAGCGCTGTCAGCGTCGTCAACGGGGCCAGGCAGGAGCCTGCCGCGGGAGCGATGCGGGGGTCTCCCCTAATAGGTCCAGGAGGAGGGAGACGGTCACTTTGTGCCGCCGAACACAAAGAGGGTGTATGCGGAGTTATCTGTATTGTTGACACTAAGTGAAATAATTCCTCGGCAAACTTCAAAATTAGCATTTAAGGATGAGAAATAGGGGCAATTAGAGGGGAAGCGGCACAGCGCCGCTGCCCCCAACTCCTTCCCTCGTGCATCTTCTCACGCTGCCGCGTTTGGGTTCATCGCCCTCGTCTCTGGCGGAGTGCTGGGATCTCTACGGCAGCTCTTGTCCCCCCCGCAGAGCAAGGGGATCGATACGCATCTCAGGCGACGGCGCCTTCGAGAGGCCACGTGTATCATTGTGAGCACCGGGGGCGACGGAGCTCGGGCAAAGCCCGGCAGCCGGGGGCTCATAAGAAAGCCGCTTTGGCGGAGAGCGGTCACGGCAGGAGGCAGCCGAAGGGCTGCGGATGGCGAAAAATCTCTGCTCGAAGGCAGCAGGGGTCTAAGTGGGATGCGGAGGCTTAGGAGCAGATGGGATGGGTTGCGTCGCACAAAGAAGGGCTGCGTGGGGGAGCCGGGACCAGGAGGGTGCTGGGGCCTCGGGTTTGGGCAGACGGTATCAGTCCTGAGATGTTCCTCCTGCCTCGCTGGCAGGTTTTCTCCAGGTGAACCATGGAGCCAGGATGGTTTTATTTCCCTCCTGTCTGACAGGCACTTTATTGTCTTTTGTCCCTTCCGGCCTCGTAAGGCAGGGTTTCTTCTGGAGATGGATACGGTGCCTTCAGGAGGCTGTTAATGGGGGTTTGTCTTTGTTCTTAATTAGATCCCTTCAAGGGAAAACCTCCTGGCCCGCTTTATTATCCAGCTTTGTCAGAGCTTGTCTGCTTTATCTAAACACTTTGCAGAAGTCTCTTTACCTGTTTGCTTACTGCAGACATTATCATAATCCTGGTCAATTGGAAATTGGTAGCAAAGACAGCCCGGCAGATGAGGGAGCGCTGGTGGCTTAGTGGCTAACGGAGATCGCTTTCCGACCCAGGTAAAGAAGCTGGCGGGGTGCTCCTCACGTTGGGGTGTTGGTCGGTATTTGCCTTTGAAGAGCCTGTTCCCAGGGCACAGGAAAATCGCGGTGGGAAGGCGAGGTCAGGCGAGAAGGTGCCCCCAGAAACACCACGCTCCCTGTGGCAGCTGATGGGATGGTGGCTTTTCTGCCGGCGGTTGCTCTGGCACGAGGCGTGGGAGGGCTGGCTGGTTTTTTTTGAAGGGGGGCAGTTCTTCTGGTCCCTTCCCGCCTGCAGCTGCAGGGGACGGCGTGGGCTCGGGTGGAGAGAACCACGATGGGAAGCAAGCGGAGCTGAAGGGACTCGGTCCCAAATCGGCTATCGAGTGGCAGCAACTGAAGAGCGAGCTCAAGGGATGGGGAGAAGGAGCCTTTGCCTCCTTGCTCTCGCCCTGAGTTTGTTAGAAGCAGGAGTGTCCAAGTTGCTCCCGCCCGTTTGCTCTGACCAGTTTCGAGGGTGGTCCCGGTCACCACGTGCTATGGGCAAGGGACGGTGATGCTGTCCTTGCCCATCCTTGCGTAAGCGTATCCGCCTGTGTTACGGGTGTCCCTGTGTGCTCATGCAGGCACGGCTCTGAGCCGTAAATGCGAGCTGTTAAATGCAGAACGAGCGACCCTGGTTCGTGGGGGTCCCCGGGCTGACCCCAAATCTCCCTGGGAAGTGCAGCCGGTACCCGCCAGCTGAAGCCAGGCAGCGGCGGTCGCACGCGCCCAGTGACGGCACGAGCTCCTCGTCCCTGTCGCTTCGAACCCTAGTCCTTGTTCTTCACCCCTAATGAGGCGACCCAAGAGTACCTCGCAGGGCTGTAGTCTGGATATTTGTATGAGTGCAGACATGCAAGTTGTCTGTTTTACATATTGCTGCCCTGATTTTTCAGTGCACGCAATGAATAATTTACAGAAGCCGTGCGTAAGTATCTCTTTATTATTCATTATAATGAAGTGAGACAGCAGTAATAGTCCACTAGACTGGAATCCCTCAGGGCCGAACTTAACTCGGCCGAGCTTAGCTTTCCCCTGGTTAATTTGAGCAAAGGGAGGGCTCGCCTTCCCAACAAGGATGTTGCCATCCGCAGGCATGAGGCCACCTCGGTCCGGCAGAGCGGAGCCGGTGCCGGGGCGCATCCGACACCCAGGCGAGCTCCTGGCACGCCGGCAGTGCCGTGGTGGGCCCTCCGTCTTTCCCGGCATCCGTATGCGATGTGACTGGCGGAGACGTACGGCTCCTGCAAGGGGAAAATTACTCGTTTGCGGGAGGATATATGGCTCGTTCCTCTGAACCGAGCGCCTGGGGGGACCCTCAAACACGCCGAGTATCGCCCCTTCCCTCAGCCCGATTAATAATCTCGATCGAGGTGACGCTCTGTGATCCCAGCAAGGGAGGCGTATAACACCCCCAAAGCCTCTGCAGGAGAGCGCCGTGCCGGGGACGAGGACGGGGACAGCCCGCCAGCCTGTCTCTGAATTTACAGGCGTGCGGAGAGGGACTGGCACGACGAGCTTCCCGATTGACTGTACGTGCCTTTTCCTAAGGTCTCGGCTGCACCAAGCTGTGGCGGCACTGCCACTGCCGGCATGAGCTCGTGCCTAGCCCAGTTCTCCCAGTTTGCTTTTGTGCTGAGAGAAAGCTTCCCCTGCCCTGGTCCTTGGGTGGGAAAGGCGAAGCTCCTGAGAAACGCTGGGCTCTTAATTTAGCCGAATGCTTGGCGCTTTTGTTGCGGGTGCCGTGGTGGCGGCCGAGGCCATGAGTAAATAGATCAAGAAAAATCTGTCGAACAGAATGAAAAGGCATGTTCTCCAGGAACATTTTAATTCCACCCCCCCTGCTTCCGTTCTTTGCTGAGTGTAAGTCAGCGCCACGGACCAGAGCTGCCGAGCCCCCACGCGTCTTGGAGCGGGGAGGGTGGGAGCTGGGCAGGAAATAAATAATGGAAACGGCCGCGTTGTGTTTTCAAGGCGCTGGTAGGATTTACAGCTGCTTGTCCAAATGTTCCCTTCTCTTCCCCGTGCGCTGGCTTTGCCGTCCCCGGCTGTTTCTCTTCTTCCCCTCTCCCCGCACCCATGCCGCAGCCCCTCTGCCCTGGCAGCGGGTGCGTATATCACTCTGGGGATGGCTCGAGGGCTGCGCCGACAAGCCAAATCCTCAGCAAATTTTACAGCTTCGTCCGATATCCTCAGTGAGCAGCAAGGGCGAGGTGGGGATGGCAGTGGAGGTTGGTAAGAGGAGGGGGGGTACGGAAAGTCTGCGTGGCTTGCGGAGGTCAAATGTAATGGGATTTTCATCTGCGGTTCCCCAGCCCTGTGTAAAAGAAAAAGGCGGGGGGGGTTTGTGGCAAACCTGCCATTTCTGTGAGATCTCAGGTGATGGGGGGGATGCAGGACATGGCAGCAGGGTAGGTCGGCTGTGGCACGTGCCAGCTCCATGCCAGTGGTTCACCTGTGCGTGACAGGGAGCTGGCGCCGCAGCTCCCATCCCGCTCATGTCCCCTTTGAGGAGCTGGGATGCTCGCCGTGCGGTCTGTTCCAGCTTTGTGACCCTCTGACTCTTCCTTTGCAGGTGTACCGTGGACGACCGGGTCACGCGGGTAGCCTGGTTGAACCGCAGCACCATCCTGTATGCCGGCAATGACAAGTGGTCTATAGACAACCGCGTGGTCATCCTCTCCAACACCAAGACCCAGTACAGCATCAAGATACACAACGTGGACGTCTACGACGAGGGCCCCTACACCTGCTCTGTGCAGACAGACAATCACCCCAAGACTTCGCGCGTCCATCTCATTGTGCAAGGTAGGTCTTAACATGCCTCACGCGATTGCTGAACTGACTGCTCGATACGGAAGGCTGTCTGGACTTGCGAAGGGTTCGGAAGCCCTCTCGGTGATGGAGACGGAGGGATCCGACCAACATCCATTGCTTCAGGGATTGAGCGGCACAGGAACAGGGGCGTAGGAAAGCGCCCGCCGTGCCAGGGAGCAGACAGACTGGCATCATCTCAGCCTCACTGTGTTGCATGGTCATCACGTGGGGCAGAGGACACCTGAGAACTGAAACCGGGGCCGACATGCTCTTCCTTCTCCCCCCTTGCCTGGCCCCACTGTCAATTTGACCTGTCTCCACCGCTTGGGCCCGCATCGCTTGGCTCGCTGCATCGGGGAGCTGTTGGTAAGGCGCTGGGGCACGCGTCCGAAGACGCTTCGGGAGAGCCAAAAGCAAAGTGCTGCCGGCTGCGGCGGCGGAGCGGACTCCAATGGCGTGAGGCTCCACGGTTTTGGGTGAGTGGGCAGATCGTGTGAGCATGTCGAAGTCGCAAAGGGCTTTTGGTGCAGGGCTTTGTAGGTGAGAGTGTCGGCGTAGTGGACACGGTTGGGTTGCCCAGCAGCGTTCCTGAGGCCGCTCTGACGGGGGGATCCGGGTGCCAGCAGATCGGAGGTGCCATAGCACCCCGGTGGACGCCGCCTCTGGATCCTTGTGGCTTTGTGCTGGCTACCGGCTTTTGTCCGGTCTCTAGATTAATTTTTCAGAGTTAGTGTTAGTTCAGGTTAGATAAAGATAATGAAAGTTTCCTAATCCTCTTAAGGAAGATTTATCGGGCTGAGTCGAAAGCTCTTGGAATACAATAAAGCGTGTATAAAACCAGGACCTAATCTTTCCTTTAATTTCAAACAGCTGATGGGTATTGATTTTGCAATGAGCAAATCTGAAAAATTTCTCGGCCTCAACATGTCTCTGCGAAGCCCCCAACACGGACATGTAGGTATTTATGTATCCTTCTCATTCGGAGGAGGCAGGGTTTGATTGCGGCCACCCATCTGAGTGGTTTTCCCGCCCAGTCTTGGCAGGAGCACATCGGGGGGCCCCGCACCGCGCGTACCGGGTTACGTCGGAGAGGGGAGCGCTCGCCTTGGGAAGAGGGGAGCGGAGGTTGGCTGGGAGTGTCCCCTCCATCCCCCTTCACTGGGTTCTCTCCCTCTCCCCCTTTTTGAGTTGCGTGTGAGCCGTCTGTCTGCGAAGTTTAATCGGTTTATCCCGTCTGCTCTCTAATCGTGCTAATCCATCCGGTCAACAGCGGTGAAGTATACGAGTGCTTTGCGCCTCATGAAATCAGGTGAACCGGCAGCGGTGCTCAGCACCCGCTCCCCTCAGCCTTTTTTTGGGTGGGCGGGCGGGTGAAGGAGAGAGGGAGTTTGCATCCAGAGTGACTGCCTGATGGTGAGGCATTCCTAACTGTGCTGGGAAAAGTTTTCCTCTGGTGCAAGCAAGTCCCGTTGGATCGCGCCCACCGCAGCAGTGACCGCAGTTCTTGGCAGCGTTGCTTCTCTGCAGCCGAAGGGAAGCCTGAGAGGAACTGGGGATACGTGGTTACGCAGGTCAAGCGGTTTCTGTCTTTCTCTTTCCGCGCATTCAGCTCAAGCCACACGGTTTGCCTGAGTCGGTCTGCCAAGAAAATCCATCTGTAGGTGCCGCTTTGCTGTCTTGTTGATGGCGGGGGCTGGAGAAGCAAATCCTTCCACGCTCTGTCCCCACTTCAGCTCCAATGAGTTCTTTGGAAGCTAAAACGTGCTCTCCAGTGGCTCAGGCCGAGCGGCATCGCCCACCGGCACCGTCGGCGTAGCCGAGGGCTGGTAGTCTCCGTGCTTGCACGCCGGGGAAGAGCCGGCTTTCTACGAGGGCCAATACCCCACAGCTGCTGGGAGGAATGGAGCGGTTTTCCGTAGGTGCGTTCAGTCCTGGCCGCGCACGCCAGCAGAGCACGCGCTTTGCAGGGAAGGAGTGATGTCGTGTTTCTGGTGGAGCTCCCCTGGCCCAAAATATGGCCTCAGAAGCGAGGTTTGGGGCCCTCCTTTGTCGAGGAGGCAGCTGTCCCAGCAGCGGCGGCAGGAGGACTGCGGATGATGGCTGCGTGCGACGTGGCAGCACGCTTTGCCCGTGCCGGCCGGCGAGCAGGTAGTGATGATGGGTTAGCGACCGCGTTCAGGTCAATTAATTTATATTTGTATTTTGCAGAATGAAAAGGTGGCCGGATGGGGTATTGATTCTTTGCCCCCGTCTTCAGTCGGGTTTTAATTGTGCTCCTGCGGGGTCTGGCCTTCCCTCCTAGCAACCCGGCAATAAATCTGCCAGGGAGTCGCAGTCAACAGTAAATGCATCTCTTTGTGTCATTATTAATGTGTCTCTGGGATTGGTTCATCGCCACAGCCATTCACAAGGGTTTATAAGAGTGTAGACGCCGGGAAGCCAGGAGGGGATTTTTGCCTCCCTTTTCCTCTTTTTTTCGGGGGCCACCTCATGACAGCGGGACGGATGCTTTCGGGGACGTGCGCGAGTGCTTGCGGCATGCCGGTGCGTTTTGGGGAGAGTTAGGAATGCGGAGAGAACCGGCGTTTCATCTCGCATAAGGAGAAGATGACCCGCCTCCTCTTGTCGTAAACAGCTTGAGCAGAGGGTGCCGTGGGGCCGGACTTTGGGTGAGCCCTCCTGCCTCTGGATGTGACCCACCACGAAGCCCACCTCTGCTCCCAGGAGGCACGAACCCACAGGGATGAGCCAGCAGACCTTCCCCCATCGTGCCGCAAAACGGTTTCGGTGCGAGGAGCGTGGTAGACCCTAGGCAGGACGCAGCTGTGCCTCCATGGCGTGGGCCATTTTGGGACACGGGCTGTCTTTCAGTCTGAAAAGTGGGGCTGGGGGTCTGTGTTTTGGTTGAGGCCATGGCTTTTGCAGTCAGCGCCCCAGGAAAGAGGAAGCCTGTTGTCCTCGTAGCAGCAGCTGTAGAGAGGAGGGCATACGTGCCATAGCATAGCATGGCATCACTTCAGGATCCATGCAGCACCCTGTCCGGTGGGGAATGTCAATACTGGCCATCCCTTCCATAGCGGTCTTTGGTACTCCTCAGACGTCCTCTGTTTCTGATTTATTTAGAGAACCCTCCTCTGTACTGCCTTAATCCTACTCGCCATAGATTTTTCATTAAAACCTCTCCCGGCTGTCGGCATCGTTACCGTTAGCTTCCGGTCAGCACAATCCATTTTCCCGTCTCGGCGTTCGCCGCTTTCCTCACCCTGGCAGCCAGGGCGGCTTTCAAAGGACCGTAGCCTTCGCTCGTGGTAGCGAGGTTGCGGTCCTGCAGTCGGCTCTCCGAATGCACCTACGGATGCTCTGCCGGAGCCGGTCCTGTGTCCCTCATCGCGTCCGCCACCTCTCAAAGCGGCACCGGTGCAGGCACAGCTCTGCAGTAAGCATCTCAAAAGCAAACCAAGTCTTTATTTTATCCTTCTTCCTGACCACAGTTGGCTCCTCGAGTCTCTGTAAGGGCAACCCCTACCCCCCGCCCCATGCTGGCCCCGTTGAGCTCTTTTTCCCCAATGCCAACTGGGCTCCGGGCTCCTCTCTGCACCACAGATTTCACGATGGTTGTGGTTCAGCTCGCTTTCGTCGCACTACCTTTGATATCCAGGCAGTAGCTAAGACCACGATACTTATTACAAGCTTACTAGGAGGCCGTATGGCACACGGCAAGCCAAGGAGAGCGGCTTAGCCTTCTTTGGTTGTCGTAGGAAAGACCCGATAATAGGCTCTAAATGTAGAAAGTGCTTCTCTGTTAAGTGCTTAGCATTTAGACGCTGGGGAGTTTAGCGTGAGGGGCATGCGTGCGGCGTACAGAAGCAGCCCGGAGAAGGGAAAGGGTGAGAGCAAGCGATGCCTGGCAGGCTGTGACCTCCAGAGCAGGCTCGTCTCCCTGCTCCTGCTTGGGAGCTTTGTCTGCACTTGGGATACTTGCCCCTTACCGGGCAGGTTTTTGGTTGGTTTTTTTCCCTTTACCTAAGAAACAAGACAATAGTGCAGAAAAGAGACGATGTGCGGTTGACACAATGCAAAACGTCCGACACAAAATGTTGGCAGAGGTTCCCGTTGCTTCGCGTAGCATGCTGGCGAGATTTTACATACATCTTGGATTGAGGGTTTGCAGGGATGGCAAAGGTGGTTCTTGGGGCTCAGGCCATGCCTCTGTCTTGCCAGGTGACACATCGTGTCCCAAGTGAAGTCTTCATCACCTGCCCATCCTGTACAGGCTGCTCATTATGTTATGGGTGTCAGGGGGTCGACTGCCCTCCGTCCTGCTGGCAGCAGCAAGAGGGCATCCCAGGAGGAAGGCAGCTCCTCACACCAAGGTCTCAAAAGGCTGAGGGCTCATCCCAGGTCCTCTGTACCTGCCCAAGCTTGTCTCTTAGCATCGTTGGAACAAGGGCACAGATATTACGGGGTGGTGGCTGAGATCTCCAGCCGAGGCGGCACAGGTGGGGGTAGAGAAGCCTCCCTCGGGCGCATTTCTCCCCTCTTGGCATCTAAGCTGCTCGTCAGGTGGGGTGGCAAACGGGCTGGTGACGTATTGGAGCACGTCTTCCCTTTGCCGTGCCTCCGGGTCTAATCGAGTGTTTCGTCGACGGCTCTGTTCAGGGGCTCGGCTCGGGCTAGTCCTCGCAGCGCCGGGTTCATTTTCCTGGCGGGGACAAGCGAAACAGTTAATCAAAGCAGGAGATGCTCCCGGAGGTCGAGCGTGTAGCCAGTGGGGATGGAGTGCAGGGAAAGAAAAAGGACATCAAAGGGCTGTTAAGAGGAAATGGAAAAAAATCAGTTTGGCTGGAAAGACATCTTCCCGTCAGGAGCGAGAGCCCAAAATGCATAATGTCTGTGGCATTTAATGTTTCCCACCTCCTCCTTTGGGGCCCTGTGCGCTGGTGGGGAGGGAAGGGGCCCGGCGCAGGCAGAGCCATTTATTTAGCTGGATGCGGGACGGTGTAAGAGGGACAAAACACAACCGTGAGCAAGCGTGTAGGCAAAATCAGTCAGGGCGAGCTCTGTTAGGAAGAGTCAGGGGGAGCTGCTGGGGAGGACCAGGCTTTTTTTTGTTCCCAGGCAGGGGACCTTTGAAAGCTGCCGCTTTGTGAAGTGAAAGCATAGGCAAGCGGTCAAAACCTCCAGCAATCCCTAAGCCTCACTCCGCCGGGGCTTTGCATCAGCACTGCTGCTCGGTGCGTCTCGTCTCGGTGAGGAGCACGGCCGGTCCCAGAGGATGCGGGGATTCGGTGGCCCACCGTGCCTCGGCCGGACCAGGGCGGCGTGGGTCGAGGTTGTGGCCAGGAATTGGGTCAGTGCTGGACTCGTGAGGTGGCTCGCTGGGAAGGAGCGCTGCTGCCCCGGTGCTGTTTCCCGGTCTCCACGAAGAGCACGTCAGGTTTCGGAGAGCGATGCCCATCTTGCCAAAGGCGGTGGTTGATGGCCGTGCGTCTTGCCTAGCACAGAGCGCGGTGCTCCCGTGGATGGAAAGGAGTGCCCGTGACAAGTGACGTATACTGCTGTCCTGGGATGGGAAAAGGCTCGAAAGGAGCAACCGGACCCCCACCTCGCCCTGCCTTCCTCCCTCCCCGAAGAAACAGAGGGAAGGATGAGAGAGCCAAGACAGCTAAACGAGGGAGATGCAGCAGCAACTGGTGGTGATGTAGTGGCAGATTCAAAGCCAAAGGGACCCCAGAGAAAATCTGGAAGGAATAGCAAAGATTGAAGACGGAAGCAAGCAGAGGGGGAATAAAAACAAAAAAAAAAAAAAAAAAAAGAAAAAAAAAGGATGAGATGAAAAGCCCAGAGACTTGTAAAACAAAGGGAAGAGAGAAGGAAACGTGCACACGCAGAAAAGCACAGAGCATCGAAAGAGCATGAGGTGGTAAAGGGGAAAAATGAAAGAGTAATGAAGGACCGAAGGCACAGAGAGGGGGAAGGTCTGGAAAGAGTCAGGTCTTCTGACTGGCAGGAAGAAAACAGCACACATTGCCCAGGTGGGAACAGCCACTGTCCTTAGAGCAGCCAGTATGATGTGCTAACCTGAAATCTGGATGGGAGCACGGAGGAGGCAAGGGACGGAATGGGATGGGACAGGACTGGGAGTGCCCAGAGAGCATCCTCGGGCTCCTGTTCTTGAGGCTTCTTGAAATAGGTGAAAAGGAGCTGGCAGGAGTGGAGGCATCGGAGGCGTCGGGACGTGCCGTGGGAACTGGGAGCCGAGGGAATGGAAGCGCGGTGGCAGCCAATTAATTACTGCAAAAAGCAAAAATGGGGAAGAGGGGGGAGGACCAGAGAAGTAGTTTCCCCATTATACTTCCGAACAGAAAGAATGTTTTAGCGTGCGCACAAATAGCTCCCTGGGAAGCACTCTCATTTCCTAATTGTTCATAAATTTACTGACAGGTGGTTACACAGTAGGTATAACACTCTTAGTTTCGGTTTTATCACTTTCCCTGTCTCAGGGAGAAAACCTGGAGAAAAAGGGTGCATGGCGAGCAGCCAGGAGACGCTGCCTAGCACAGGGCGCTTGATGCCCCCATTTTGTTTGGGCAACATCTCATGAGCGGTCAGTCCCTGGTGTGGCCGGATTTTGCCTTTGCGCAGACCGAGGTGTCCGTGCTGGCTTGTCCATCCCTCGGCGTTTCATGCCAATGGGTCTTGCGGCGTTGCAGTCCACTCCTGCAGGAGGAGGACGAACTATGGGGTGCTGTGCGATGGTCCCAGGCTCCGAAGGCATCTGTAGCAGTGTTATTTTGGCTGGTTTTTTTTCCTTTTCTTTCCTTCCCCTTCAGCTGCATTCCAATGGTGTGCTGAAAGACACACAGGTAGGGGCAGAGATGCGGTGGCTGGGGGGGCTGTCAGCCAGGCCGGAAAAAAATCTCATCTCCATGGCAGAGAGGATGCGTTAGAAATAGGCTCGTTACGATCCTTTCCCATAAAAGGTTCACACAAAGAACATTTTACCAGGGAAGGCCGAGAAAAGGGAGTGTTTAACAGCCAGAGAAGGGAAAGGGAAGATCTGCCCCGAAACGAAGTGCCTGTAGAGCTCATGAGGTGCCACTCGCTTGGCTGAGAAATTTGACAAAAGTCATTCCATTGACCAAACCGTAGCTGTTGGACACGCTTAATCCATTACCCCGATACAAACAACTCTGACGAGCCTCTCCGATTGGGCTGTTGTTGGAACAGGTTCGATCAACACTTTGTTAAAACTCCTGACGTCGCCTCCTTGCCCCCCGTTGCTTCCCCTGCTGGCTAGACGGGATGTCAAGGCACGTTTGTGCAGGGTTACCGTGCTCATCCTCGTGACTCCCCCCCCATGCCCTGAAGCCAAAGAGGAATGGGAGACGGGGAAACACATCCATTTCTAGCTGGCAGCAGGTTCTCCCCAGCCGGGAGCTGGCTCACGGGTCTGTGCCCGCATCTCTTCTTTAAGGGCGTCAGCCCCCAACAGGAGCTGTTCTTGGGAAGATCTTGTCTTGCCAGCGCCTTCAGCAGGCACGCAGGGCCGGACCGGAGGCCACCAGCGCCGTCCGGCCGCACTTCTCATCCGTGCTTCTCATCCGCGAAGATGATAGATAGCCCAGGCAAAACATCCACTTTCGGCACATTTGCCTTCTTTGTGCCGCCTTCCTGTATGCTAGCGAGTCGTTGCGCGGCGACGCCTCTGACGGCTCCGTCCTGCCTACGGTGAAGAGGTGGTTAAGTGTGGTGCTGGGGCACGGCCCGCCATAGGCAGGCCGGTGTCTATGGTGGCTGTCGCCTCCCCACAGAGTGCCGAAGGCGAGACGTGCCCCTCTGCGGGCAGGGCCGTCCCTGCATCACCCGTTCCTCAGGTAGAGCTGGGCAAGTGGCTGTCGTCCGGCGGTTTGAAGAGCCCATAGGTATCCGTCTGTCGTCTCACTGTACGGAAGCTGTAGGAAGAGGTCTCTTTTAATGGCTTAGGAGCTAATGACGTGGAGGAGGGACGTCAGTCGCGCCTGTCGGCCGCAGTGCTCACGCAGGCTCTCCGCTCCGAGGCGTGCTGCGGTAACGATCTGGCAGCTAAAAATAGTCTGGGGCTGTGGCGGTGAGCCCCTCCGGTAGGGATCGGTGCTGAGGAGCGGCCAGGAGATGAGTCAGCCCGCGCGCAGTTGCACGCGTCAGCGTCACGCGTAGTCAGCGATCGCGCCGGGATTACCAACGTGCCGTCTTCTGCCGCGCAGTTTAGCAGGGAAGAGGCGTCCCCGCCAGCACGGGCCGGAGCCACGGACCCCCGGACAAGGCAGCGGCCATCCCTCCTCACACTTGAGTGTCTGGTAGCGGCTCGCAAGGTCCAAACTCTCCGATCGCTTTCATCCCCGGACAGGCCGGCTGCACAGTAGCAGCAGGGGCAAATCCGGCACCCGGAGAAGCCGCCGGGACCGGTGACGTTTGGGAGAGCCCCAGAGATTGCTTGGCTGTGCATGCGAGGGACTTGCCGAGCATTGCACATAGCGTGAAAGGACACGGCAGCGTCCCCAAAGCGTGATGCCACAGCCAGCCCTGCAGGGCTATTTGCAGCCCCCAGTTTGGGAGGGTGAGGGGAGGGATGGCGTCTCACGGTCCCCACGAGTGGCAGCAGAAACTGGCACACGCCTGGGCCTGACCTGGAGCGTGGATCAGCACGTCAGGCAGTTCGGGTCTGAAGTGGTAAAGGAAGGAGATAAATCACGGGCTTAGTGTTACTGCATTTACTGGCATCGCTTTTGCATTCAATTTCTCTCGCCGGCTTTCCGAATGAACAAGAAATTATGGTGCAACTGTCTTTTTGGGCCTACTGAACTTGCCTGTGATTAGTATTAGGCGGGTCAACAAAATCCTCCGCAGGCTGCTCGCCGCTCCGGTGAGACTGCGCCGCTCCTCGCTTCCTCCAGATTTATTCTGTATTCAGTTTACTTGCAGTCGTAGTCTTTTACAAGGAAGGCAGGACCGTGCATAAGGGGGGTAGGGAACGTGCGTTGCCGTATCACTTTCCCCCCTGCAACTCTGGAAGCCGAGCATCTCAACCCTTGTCCCGCGAGCGGTCTCGGGACTGGGGAGGACCTCCAGAGCGGGCGACGGCCACGTCTGTCCACGGTGCAACCCCGGCAGCCCCATGGGAATCCGTGTCCCGTCCTAACGACAGCCGAGGGCTGCTTCATTTGGGCAGGTATCGCACTCATGGGGGCCTCTGCCCGTTACGGCTTTATTGCCCTTGAGCGATCGAGGAGCATCTCGCCCATTTTCCTTAGCTATTGTACGATCAGGCGTGTAGCCACGTGCATGTGGGCTAACGGGAGCTGCTCAGGGAAGCAAGCTATTATAAACTGCGCACGAGGAAGCGTTCACCTGGCGAAAGGCAGAGCGGGCGACGGCGCTCCGTCTCCCCACCCGAGCGACAGCCCCGCCGACATCATTTCTCCTGCTGTTCGCATGTTTGCCTGGCCGTCGTTTCTTATGTAGCGAGGAGAGGCTGTTGTAACTACGGGATATTGGCTGTGCAGGGGATGTACGGCAGGGGGAGGTAAATGTAAAGAACCGAAGGTCATCCAGGGAAAGGATGCCGTCAACAGGTACATGACTAGGAACAGCACCCATAGTCACTCTGGCAGGCCACAAGGTATTAGCAGGGCTATCTGACCCGGCCCTTCGGGGACCAGGAGGGCTCTAGAGGGGACGGGAGAGCTTTTGGACTCCCTGCCCAGCACCCATCCTGAGCTGCGCCCATCTTAGCCGTGGCAGCTGTGGTGGCACACGCTGGTCGGGGCAGCCATGCCTGTGTCTCAGCCGTACCCGTATTTACAGGCTGTGGCCAGAGGTAGGTTTTATCTGCAGGGTCATGTTGGCCGCCGGACTCATCCTGCCTGCCGGCGCTCAGGTCCTGTCTGCTGCTGGCCACGTCGCCTTGCGGACCCAGCTGCCACCCGCTCCTCCCGTGGCATTAAGTCCCCCCAGAGGTGCAGCTGGTGCACCCTTGAGTTGCTGTTCTTGACAGCCTGGCCAGCGGGATCTATAGAAATGTAATCGAGGTCCTTATACGTCCTTCTCTGAGTCCCGGTGTCCTCACAGGCAATGGTTGCCGTCACGGCAGGGTATCAAGCCGTCTGGCGGGGTCTCCACGCTCTCCATGGGCGTCCCCGCACCACACGTCCCTCCGGGCTCTTGGGGGCATTTCCAGTCGGATTTGGGTGGCCAGCTGCACAGCAGCACTTCCCCTGCCCCCACGGCTTCAGCAATGTGGCCGGGGGGGGTCGGGAGGCACCGTTCTCCCCTCCGAGACCTGCCACCACGTCGGCTCGCTGTGTCGGCGTCCTTTGCTGATGGAAGGGCTTTAGGGCTGATGTGTCTATTCGTGTGGCTTGGTGGTTGCCAAATGGGAGCATCGGGGCCATAGTGGTTATCGGTAGCGGTGATTTTTTGTGCAGGTGCGAAAGTATTTCTGTGCCTGGGAGGGGGACAGGCTCGCATCTGTGCCCAGAGCACCAGTGTCCACATGTCACTTTGTACTAGCGGTTTGGGAGTCAGGGGATGGGAAAGGGATGTTGGCTGTGAGCTGGGAGAGGGCCAGCAGCAGGCCAGGAGGGTGAGGGTGCTCTGGTACGCTCCGGCTTTCCCCTGGCACGGGTGACTCCCTTTTCAGGTCGGGAGAGAGCGGCCCTGTCCTAGGGGTGCGTTGCTGGAGGACAGTCAGACGGTGATCGTCCCGGGGGACCGCCTTGACAGAGCCGAAGCTCCATCAGCATCCTGAGGCTGGCGCCGTGCAGGTCTACAGCTGGGGTGCTGTCTGGTCCATCTGTCCATCTGCAATCCCTCTTGTCTGTCAGGGTGCCTCTGTCCACGGTCTGACCTCAGCAGGGCTGCGTGCAGGAGGTGGGATGAGAAGGCGATGCAACAAATACAGGAGCAGAGCGGGTGCCACGCATGGAAAGGTGCGCGGAGCTCATCGTGCCTCCTGTCCAGCAGATAAAATCTGTGCTTAGGTGATGCCAATCGCCTTGGCTTCCTTGGGGATACGTCATTAGCTTTTTAGATAGTTCGTTCTCATCTGGCTCCGTGGCTTTTGTAGGTAAGGGTGCGCGAGGCGGAGATGGGCTGCCGTCTGGAGCAGGGGTAGGCGTCCCAGAGTCTCGGCGCCCGCTCCTGGCACCACTGCCATCTCGCAGCCACACTGCTCACGGGCAGGGATGGCTTCGCAGGCTTGCGAGCGGGC
The DNA here is from genome assembly GCF_000737465.1 of Haliaeetus leucocephalus. Lineage (NCBI taxonomy): Eukaryota > Metazoa > Chordata > Aves > Accipitriformes > Accipitridae > Haliaeetus > Haliaeetus leucocephalus. The sequence continues at coordinate 2,651,283 of NW_010973209.1, read as the reverse complement.
AGCAAACACCCGGTTGTGGGAAAGCTCGTCTTGGATGCCGTTGTTGCTTTTAGGTGTTCCTGGTACCCGCTGGAGGTGCTGTTAATGGAGGGGAGAGGTGCAAGAATGCTGGTAATAGGGGATACGATCATCTCATCTAAGTGAGGAAGGGCTGTTGGCAGACCTTCCGTGGTGGAATTCGTCAGGGCCACGCCGTTGGAGCCAGCCAGCTCCGCTCCGAGCCTTAACTATGTTTGTCAGCGGCTGCCGGTGCACGCTTTTCATTTTTGGATTGCCGCTTTCCCCTGAAGGACTCGGACAATCTCCCTCTGCTGTAACAGATGGTACTTCTATATTGATGTGTCAAGGTGCCTGGAAATTTACTGCCTCGCAGGGCCTATCGGGCCGCGCAGACCATGCAGCAGCTTTGCTGTGGCTTGTCCCACCATGCCGCCTCTTCTGTGCCGGGGCATCCTTTCTGGTACGGTAAGAGCAGTATTTAGATTTGGGCGGGTCGTTTGGTATGGCCTCGTTCGCTCCCCGGGGTGCAGACCCTTTTGGGGACCACGTGGGCTGTCCCAGAGCGCTGGGAAGTGGCGCTGGCGAGCGGGCTTTAATTGCTTTTTGGCAGGGCTGGTGGTATTTATGGGTGTGGAGATTGCCAAGTTATTTATTAGATGGAGTATCTGGGGACCAAGTAATATAAATCACTGTGGCTGGTATCGAATGGAGCCGACGCTTGGTAATTTAAACAGCTTTAGTAAATATACTCAAATAGGAGCCTCGTCGCGGGCTGTAATGAGAGCCAGTTAGCAGGGTCTCAGCTGTGGCAGGGGGGTGCCGGTGTTTCTGGCCCCCACCCAGTGCAGGGCACCGGTGAGCAGACCCCTTGGTGCCCAAGGTCCGTGCTCAGCTCCGGTCCGAGATGCGGCTTTGGGGATGCGGCATCGGCGACAGGATGGTTGCCGACGTCCGGTGATGGGGCCCTGTGGGCTGGCGCGTTGACGGTGGCTCTGCTTTTCTTTGTGTCTTGCAGTCCCCCCCCAGATCGTCAACATCTCGTCGGACATCACCGTGAATGAGGGCAGCAGCGTGACCCTTATGTGCCTGGCCTTTGGGAGACCGGAGCCCACCGTCACGTGGCGGCACCTCTCCGGGAAAGGTGAGACTGCGCTCGGTGGAGGAGCCGCCTGGGTCTGAGGAGGGGTCTCGCCTGGCCCACCTGGGATGGACAGATGTCCTCGTAGAGGTGCCCGAAGGCCGCCTGCGGTCCACTGGTGACTGTTGCGGAGGGTGGAGGTGCTGGCCCTTTGGCGTGCCCTGGTACGGGGGCAAGGGTGCTGGTTGAGTGATGTCCCCAGCTTCTAGGGCGAAGGGGATGCCAGACACACAGGCAGAGGGTGGCGGAGGAGGGCACGGCAGGGGCGCAGGGGAGGTCCCGGCATTGGCGTCTGTGGGCGACGGTGCCACGCGTTCGGGACGTCTCCTAGGGCAGGGCTTTGTGAGCGAGGATGAGTACCTGGAGATCACGGGCATCACGCGGGAGCAGTCCGGGGAGTACGAGTGCAGCGCCGTCAACGACGTGGCCGTCCCAGACGTGCGGAAAGTCAAAGTCACCGTCAACTGTGAGCGCAAGGGATGGGGGAAGTGGGAGTAAGGTGGGGGGGGGGGGGGGGCCCCCACGGGGCCTGCGGTGGCGGAGCACGCGGCCCCGC
>NW_010973209.1:2639552-2649579 GCF_000737465.1 Haliaeetus leucocephalus | reverse complement strand
GGGGGGGGGGGTTGCACCACGGAGCCTGGCGTGACGAGGCATGGCGTCTCTGCAGACCCGCCGTACATTTCCAACGCCAAGAACACGGGCGCCTCGGTGGGCCAGAAGGGCATCCTGCAGTGCGAGGCCTCGGCCGTCCCCGTGGCGGAGTTTCAGTGGTTCAAGGAGGACACCAGGTAAGGGGCCGGCCGTGGAGCTGGGGGGAGACTGGGGGGAGAGGGGGCCCCAGGGTTGTTCCCCCCAGGGATGGCGACCGTGCCTCGCGGTGGGGTTCACGTGAGCTGTGTGGGGCGGATGGGTTACGGGACAAAGAGGGCGATGTGCTTGGCTGAAGGGCTTGTCTCAGTGGGACACAGGGAGTCCGCTGGGCGAAGACGTGGCTATACAGTGGTGTTGGCTGGTGGCAAGGGAGGGGGCACCCAGGGAGGGGGTGGGATACGTCGCAGAGCGCCGGCGCGGCACTCTGAGCACCGGCCTCCGTGTTTCCCTGCAGGTTAGCGAACGGGTTGGAGGGCGTGCGGATCGAGAGCAAGGGTCGCCTGTCGACGCTGACCTTCTTCAACGTCTCAGAGAAGGACTACGGCAACTACACGTGCGTGGCCACGAACAAGCTGGGCAACACCAACGCCAGCATCATCCTGTACGGTAGGTGCCCTGTTTTTTTTTCAGCAAGGTATAGCAAGGAGGTGGAGGAGGAGGAGGAAGAAGAGGAGGAGAGGCAGGCAGACAGCCATCGATGGAGCAACAGAGCGGAGTTGGCTGTATTTAATGTGGCTGGCTCGTAAAGGTGCTGAATGACACGAGCTCCGAGCGGCACGGTCCCACAGAGAGGAGGCATCAGATGAGGAGATCCGCATCGGCCCGAGCGGGCACGCGCGGCCGGGTGGCGGTCAGTGGCGGGCACATCGCTCATGGGTGTTTAGGGGTGCGCAGCACAGTTGGTCGGCTGGCAGCTGGTCTTCTTTATGGAGCCCAGGCTGCAGGTGGAGAAGAGGCTCCTGGCTGAGCCGTGGCGTCACTGGAGCGTAGGGCCGAGGAGGGACCCCAGGCCAGGTGAGCATGCGCTTCGGGTGCACCGTGCGGGGTTTTTCCTGGGCATTGTACCGGCAGGACTACTGGCAGCTCTCACGTTGTACCGGCAGCGGCAGGCCAGGTGGTGTAGGCGTCAACAGCCGTGGCCGGTTGGTTTGTGGCAGGCGGCGAGGGTGGGAAGGTCTTTGCGGAACAGTGGACGGGTCAGCTGTCCTTGAGGAAGGTGGTGTGCAGCTGTGGCATGTCCCCATGGCGTTCCAGCAAGCCAAGGGGGCTGTCACGGGCCAAGGATGGCCGGCAGGGCTTCAGCGCGAGGGAGAGGATGGAGTTGGGCAGCAGGCTCAGCATCTGCTGCCAGCGTAGGCTTGGGCAGCCTTGGCGTGGGCGGCAGGGGCAAAGGGTTGCGCCGTGGTGGGGGCCCATGTTTTGGATGGGACTGGGGCTACCCCTGTCCCCTGGCCGTCTGGGGCTGTAGCGCATGGTGGCAATATGGAAGGGGTGGCCCTGACGGGTGTCCAGGGCCCCGCTGGAGCGTGTGGCGGCCTTCCCGGAGGTGCCACCTCATGGGCCGTGTCACACCCTGGAGAGCATTTGGTGGGGTGCCCTGGGGTTGCATGTCTTTGGTTATTGTGGGGCATCGGTGAGCCTGGCTCTCAAGGTGCCTCGCTTTGTTGTAGGCATGTTTTCAGGGCTCGGCGAGGTGGGGGGCAGGCGGCTGCTAGGCATTGTGGTGTTTGTGGGTCATTGTAGCTGTTGAGGGGGGCTGCTGGATAGGTGGTGATGGGGTGTGGAGCACTAGGGGGAATGGGCCACCACTTTTCAGCACAGGGTGGGAAGGGATGATGTGCAGCAGGACAGCGCGAGTGTCGTGGCAAGACGTCAAGGTGTCATTCAGTGGCGACGCAGGGGGGCGAAAGGGCCAGCGCTGTAGCAGGGCCAGTGGCTCGAACGCTTGCCCATGTCAGAAGTGCAGGGGATCATAGAAGGTTATTTATGTCTGGATGAGGCTTCTGGTCCTCTGTGTGGTGTGAGAGAGCTGGGAGGAGGGGTCGGCAGTCTGGCCTGGAAGGTGCTCCAGAGGAGCGTGGCACCTAGCTGTTGGGGAGTATTAAGGGTGTACGTGGGTTGGAGAGGAGGGGTCCTGGAGGTGTAGGGGTGCCCATCGTCAGGGTGAGGGCTCGACCGGGTCGGTGACCACGGCGGCAGGCTCCCAGGGCGTGTTGTGGCATCACCTTGGCGGGTGGCCCCTGCTCGGTGTTTTGCTCCTTTCCTCCCTCCGTTGTCCTTGTCAGTGGGATGAGGAAGGGAATGGGGAGGGTTAGAGCATGAGCAGTTGGGCAGAGAGAGGAGAAAGATAGCAGAACGGATGAAGGGAGTGCTGTCCTTGGGCAGGTGCATGTTGAGCCCTTTCCTGGGAAGCTGGGCTTTATTAGTGTTAAGGTATACTGGGCAAGTGAAAGTCATGGGAAGGCGACTGCAGTCCTGAAACAGCAGGGTTGGAAAGTTTTGGGGCACCGTGAGGATAAATGCAAGGAGAGCGGCTGCCCCGGCTGCCGAGAACGCAAAGCGTCACCTACTCTGGGAGGTAGCGAGTGGTGGCCCCTGGGAATGTCCTGTCGAGGGCCTGGGGGTCCAGGAGGGCCGGTCTGCTTTTTGGAAATGGCCTTTGATGGCACAGGAATTGGCAGTCCCTTTGGGGGCAAACTCAGGCTGGCAGGGCGGAAGGGAGGTTTGGCCAAGTGGGAACCTCATCTTTGTGGTTGGGTGGAGAAAGCAATGGTAGCATCTCCAGTACAGAGATCGGGCTTTTTGGGAATGTCGTGGGGCTGCAGTTCACCTTGGCAGAGAGAAGCGGGGAAAGGTCCAAGCCAGACTAGAGCATAAACTGGCTGCTGTCTGGGCCGATGGCGTGAAAGGCTTGTGGCAATCTGGGAAGGGCAAGAGGAAGGTGAAGGAAAACAGGCGAGCGGTACGTGTCGAAGATGATGGCCGCCTGAGAAAGAAAGAGCGACAAAGAGCGAGGGGAGGCAGGGCATGGTTGGCGTTCTCTGTCTGTCTTTCATAATCCTACTAGTGATGATAGGCCAGGTCAGAGGGCCGTGACGGCGGGAGGGGTGACTTTCTGGTTGCGGGCTCTGAGATTGTAAGGGACCAATGGCCCTGTAAGGCCATGGGTCCACATGGGGTTCCTCCTGCAGTACCGAAGGAGGCGGCAGATGGGTCCCCTCTCGCTGGTTCCCGGAAGGTCTTGGGAGTTGGGGGTGGGAGGGGGTCTCTGCCAACTGGGAGCCGGGGGACTGTATGGCGGTGTACGACAAGGGCATGAGGGAAGTTCTCGGAGAGTAATGATGTGGCTGTCTGAACTTGGTGCCTAGAGGAATGACGGAAAAGATCATATGGGGTGTCAAGGAAAAGACTTTGAAGGACCATGTGTCTGTCAGGCGTGGTCAGCAGGGGTTCAGGAAGGGAACGTCCCACCTAACAAAGTTGTTGTGCTTGTACGATATGGGCACCCACCTAGCAGGTGAAGGGGAGGCGGCAGGTGTAGCGTTTTGGGAAGGTGGGCGGGCTTTTGAAGCCATCCCTCACAGCATCCTTTCAGAGAAATCATGTTATGGTGAGCCGCACATGGCATGCAGGGTGCAGGGCCGGGTGGATGGTGGGGGCCCGTCGTTAGTGGTGTTGCGTGGGGCTGGGTTGGTTCGAAGCGTCGATCCGTGATCTGGATGGAGGAAGGGCACATACCCTTAGTCAGTAAGCACGCCGATGATCCTAAACTGAGAGGTGCTGTCACCCGTCTTGAGGGATGGGCGACCTGGCAGAGAAATTTGGGGAGCTGCGGGAGGCGTGAAATAGAACAGGGGCAAGTACTGGGGTCTGCACCCAGCATGGTGTAGTGTGAGAGGTGAGCGTAGAGCGGGACAGGAGGGGCTGGACAGTGGCCCTAGCAGGGTCCCGTGCATTGCCTGTGGTACCACTGGCTGGCTGACAGAGGCGACGACCTGCCTGTCGGTAGTGCTGGTATGGCCTCACCTTGCTTATTGTGTGGTGTTCTGGGCCCTGCCCAGAAGGATGTTTAAGTGCTGGAGGGTGTCTCGTGTGGGTTGCTGTCGTGGCTTGGTCCAGCTTCCCTGGCTGCGGTGCCAGGGGAGGTCTTAAGGAGATGCTGTGAAGTGTGCTTTTCCCGCAAGGGCTTTCTTATGCCTGAGCGCGGTGGCTGAGGTGTTGGGGTGAGGCCCTTAATGCCACCCTTTGGCAGTTTTAGTTTGTCAGGCCTGAAAGGCTTGGGCAGTCAGATGCCGTGAATGGAGTCGGTCCCTTCCAAAGGAACTAATGTATTCTAGTATTGTCGTGTGGCACGTTCCCTGCTCCCCCTGCACCAACCCCCTTTTTTTTTTTTCTTCCTGATCTTGTGTCATCGATGCTAAGGTGCTTTGTTTTGTTTTAATGCTTTTGGTTCCATTTGCTTTCTTTCTATTTGGTAGCAGTCTGTTCTTTGTTCTATTCTGTTTTGGCATGCTCGGCTCTGTTCCATTCCCTTCTGCTCCAGCACGGTCAGGCCTTTTCCATTGGGGTCGAATCTCTTGCCGTGTGTTTGTCTTGGTCTGCTCGTGTGTGTTCTGTTTTGTTCTCAAGGGTTCTGCTCGGCCAGGGCTTGCTGTCGTCAGTGCCAATGATCTGTTCGGGTCTGTCCTGCTCTGCTCCATGAGGGTCTCATGGGCTTGGGTGTGTTCTATGTTTGACCAAACAATCTTGTGTTTGGGCTTGGGCAGTTCTGCTCTGCTCCTTGCCAGTCTTGCATGTACTGTTGTGCTCTCTGGTGTTCGGGTCTGCTCTGCTCCGGTCTGTTCTATTCCGCTCTCCTTGCGTTTCACATGTTGCGTTCTATCCTGCCGCTGTGTGCCGCTCTATTCCGTTTCCTTCCCCTCTGGTCTATGGCATTGTGGCCTCCTTCGGTCTGTTGTGCTGCGTCGTAGTCTGTTCTGGTGTGTTCTAGTTGCTGCTGTTCGGGGATGTCATGGACTTGTCTGTTGCGGTCTGTCATGTTCCCATTCTGTCCTCTCAGGTGAGGGTCTACGGTAGTGTTCTCTTCTCATTTGTTGTGGCGTGGTGTGTTTTATGTTATCCCGCCCTGTTTGATTGCCGCCACCTTGGAGTGTAGTGGCCTTGTGGGTTTGACAAGCCCTTGTGCCTGCGCTTGCTCACGTGGACCCGTCTACCAGGCGTGCCGTGGTGTGTGCCATCATCTTCTGTAGCACCCCCAGCGGGGCCGGTCATTGCCGAGAGCGCGCCTCGTGGTTGTGGAGCGGTCGGGGGATTGGAGAGCAAAGGGTGCTGTGCGGCAGGAGGTCTGTCCCTGTGCGGTAGAGTTCCTCTAGGCTAGGCACCGGAGTCTGTCGTCGGTGACTCGGTATTTGTGCGTGCGCTTTCTCTCTCTGGCTGTGGCCTGCGTGTGTTGCTCTGTGCGTGACCGCCCCTGTCTGCCATGTCGATGTGAGAGAGCCTGCCAGGAACGTGCATCCTGGCCTGTGCCCGGCTCTGTCTGTGGATTCGGGCATGTTTACGTGCCTGTCTCGGTGTTCACATGGGAGTTTTGGAGCGGTCGCGTCCCACCATTGGATCGCGCCTTGGTGCGGGGTCGGTGTGCGCCCGCACCCGGCACCACGGTGGGGTCGTCAGGGTGGGTGATTGTGAGGCTGCAGCCAGGATCACGGGTGCATGTTGTCTGTGGTGTGGCGTCTCGGGGCACGTCCCTTTCAGGTCTGTTGTTGCCCGTGTCTGAGGATGGCTGCCGGACCTTGCGTCTCTCCGCGTCTCCTGCAGTTGTTGTGTCTTCCCTGTCTCCATCCGGGTCCTTGTTCAGGTTGTAGACAGTGTCTTGGGAGGGAGTCCGTGTCGGGCTCTGCGTGTGTGTCTGCGCTGCCCTTCGCAGGGTGCCTGGGTGTTTCTCTTTGTCCGTGGGTCAGCGGTTGCGGGTGGCAAGCCCTGCCGTGGCACATCCAGTCTCAGTGCACGTTGGGTGCTCCTCTGCCTAGCGGTGCGTCCGTGCGGTGACGAGGCTACTTCTTGGTCTCACTGGCTGTGTCGGTCTACGTGCGCTTTGAGTCTGAGGCAGCGCGGAGCGCCCTTGGCTTGCATGCTGTGCGGTTGTCTCGGAACACGTGTGTCGTCTGCCTGTCTCGCTGCTTTCCTCAGTGTTGTCCTCTCTCAGCGCGCGAGCCTGTTCCTGTGGTGCGTGCGTGTGTTGCGGCAGTCTCTCTGCAGTAGTTTCGCCTTGGGGCAGCTGTAGCATTCCACAGCGGTTTGTGATGTGTGGGTGTTGGTCTCTGCCTGTGTCAGTGAGTTGGGGCCTCTGGGGCATTTGTACGTGTCCTAGCCTGCATCTGTGCGGTCGTGCGTGTTGTCTGCCGGCGACTCCCGTCTTGTTCCCCCTTTGGCGTGTGTCCGATGGTTCCCCGTGGTCCTTCCCCTCTCTCTCTTTCTCTCCGTGGGTAGGCGCTTCCCCTTTGCCTCTGGGCCTTGTGGTCTGTCCGGCTGTTTCACGCGTTGCCTTGTTTCCCGTGCCTGCTCTCCCTTGCTTGGTCCTTCTCCACGCCATCGTCTCTCTCTCTTGTGCGGTCCCTCAGCCTGTGGCAGGCTGTCTCTAGGTGTCCGTAGATTCCCCTGGGCCAGTTTCCAGGCATCTCCTTGGGGCGCTTGCCAACAGGCGCTGTCCGGCTCTTGGTGTCCGTATGTGTCAAGGGCGGGTGGGCACGGTTGAGCTGGCGGCGTCTCGGGCAGGCGGTGGGGGAGCGTAGCCAACAGGGATGGAGCAAACAGCGACGGCACTTTGCGTGGCCCAAGGTGAGAGTGAGTCCTGGGGTGGGCTGCCCAGGTGGCACGTGCTTTTGGGAGCACCTCGGGGAATGACGCTGAGAGGCACGGTCAGCCTCTTGCCGGGAAGGCTCCTGGCTACACCGTGTCCCCTACCTCAGACGAGGACTGTGCTTCCCCTAAATGTCCCTTGAGCTCCTCGCTTACCTCCTCGACACCACTGGGACCCCACCGAAGGGGAATGCAACAGCCCGCACCCACCCTGGGAGATGCCCAGCGCGGGGCAGGGGAGGTGGGACGCAAAGGGGCCGGGGAACCGCAGGGAGAGGGAGGGTGCCCTTCGCATGTTCGTGCCCGCTCGGCGCTGCCCTTAACGCTCTCCTTTGTCTTGCTCTTCTTGTCTCCCCTGCGCAGGGCCCGGAGCAGTGCACGATGGCGGCAACGCGGCATCCCGGGCAGCCGCTGGTCTCTGCCTCTGGGCCACCCTCCTCGCTCGCCTCCTCCTCGACTTTTGATAAGAGAGCGGAGGGTCCCGGGAGGCCCCGCCGCGCCTCTCCCCCGCCGCGGGCTCGCCCCGCCGCGCCGCCCGGGGACTCCTCTCCGTCAGACGGGCGATGCGCCGGAGGACGGGCGGCGGCGCCGAGTGTCCGAGGATGGCCCCGTCTCCCGCGTGCCGGGATCTTTCTCGCCGCCGGTTACGCTGTACAGACCCCACCACGTGCCACCAGACCGTCACCCGCCACCGTCGCCCCGGGGATGTGGTCCGGCGCGGACGGGTCTCCCCGCGGCTCCCTCATCGCCGAGGCGGGCGCCACCTGGTACCGTCGCCAGGGATGTCCATCTCGTCGTCTCCCTAAGCCGCCTATGCCCAAGAAGACCCCGACGTCGAAGGCCCCTGGCTCTGCCGTCAGCCCTCTTGGTCCTGAACGTCCATTCACGCCACCAAAGCTCCTCCCTAAGCGCCCCCAACATCGCTGCCCTCCCACTCGCGGCGCCTGGCCTCGCCTCCGCTCCCGGGCCCTTCCCGCTCCGCGAGGCTCGCCATCCCTTTCCAAGGGGGTCATCCAACACAACCGCTTATCCCTCGAGGGTCATGCACCTGCCGCTAACTCTTTCTCCCAGCTAACGTCGTACCCGCCTCGCCAAAAACCCCACACCTTCCTGACGACGTGAGGCCGCTCTCCCAGGAAGGTGAACTCGGCAGCCCTCACGGGGATGAGAGCCCCCTCCTCCCCACGGATCCCTGCCCGCTCTGCTGCCGACCCACTAATGGCACAGCCCACCCTGGGGCTCTCGCCCCGATGTGCCACCCACTCTGGATGGCGAGTTTCCTCCGGGCTCATTTTCCAAGCACTTGCTGACCCGCGCATCAAAAGCACAGAACCGCTGACGCGGGGCAGGGGTGCTAAATGACGTGGTGAAACGCCAAATCGCGAGGCCCTCGCGCCATGGCTCTGACACTCGTGCCCGTCTGCACGTTCCCGGGCGGGATGGGACTGCGCCTCCCTGGTCTGCCTCCCTGGAGCATTTGGCTCAGCGTCTCCGCCTCCCCGAGGGATGGAAGAAACGCGGAAGGCGACCCCGAGCCGCGACATCCGCGCTCTGCCTTTTCGCACGCCCGCCGCGTGCCCCTGGCTGCGGACGGCCCCGACGTGTTCAGCCCTGCGGAGCAGGCTCGGGCTCCGTAGATTTGCTGCGCCGGCACGACGGGGCCAAGGACGGCTCCCATGTCCCTGGCCCATCCTCCCTGCTGCGACGTGCCCTCGACGCCAAAACGGGTGCACCCAGACTCTACCCTCTGCTTCCTCCAGTCACCCTGGGAACTTCCACCCCCGCCTCCCGTGGCGGCATCCGTATTGCCTCCCCATGTCCGGAATCGTGCTCCCCCTCGCCCGGTACGCGACGATGGTCTGGAGCCTTCCCGATGCTCCGTGGCCGCCCAGGAACTGCTCTGGGGGCCGCGGTCTGGTGACGGACCCTCCTGCGCCGCTCAGGAAAAAAAGTCACATGCGGTGCCAGACCCTGCGACACGGAGACTCGACTCCGCGGTGATGCACCGAGCGAGAGTACAAAGCGTCCCCCCCGTCCCGACCTGATGCCTCCCCGCGCCTCACCCTTTCCTTCTCCCTCCGTAAGCGAGACAGCTTAAGAATGACGGCCCTGCACATGCTGTCCTTCCCACACAAACTCTGCTGCCGCCGAAACCTCCTCGTCCCACCATCTGGCTTTCTGTGGCTGTGACGAAGCTGGGGCTGATGGTCCTCGGTGTGCAAGATGATAGAAAAAAAAAAAAAAAAGACCCCGAGCCAGAGACCGCTATGGGCCACCACCTTGTCCTCTACGTGGCCATGCCCTGTCCTTGTCCCCGCTACCGATGGGCTGCCTGGGACCTGCGCCGATCAGCGCCTGGTGTGATGATGTCCCCAAAAAAAAAAGAACAACGATGGCTACAAAAATCTCAATGGACTCTCCTGCCCTTGCACCCTTGATGTTCAACATGTACCATGGCCGATAGGCAAAAAAAAAAATGTGGCCTGACGTGGAGGGGGGGTGGGGGGCTCTGGCGCTGGCCCGAAGCGCTGGCTTACCTGACAGGCGGGGATCCGGTGCCGCACCGCGTCCCGTGGTCCCTGCGGCGCTGCTCGGCTTCTCCGCCGGCCATCCCGGAAAGGCGGCCCCGGCAGTGATCCCAGTCCTGCCCCGTGGCCCCAGGTGCCTTCGTGGAATGGGGATGCCGCCGTCTTGGCGCCGGGCACGCCCTTCCCCTCTGTGCCCGCTCCAAAAATACCCTGGTGGGGGGGCACGGGAGACGCCTCACCCTGACACCTTCCCCAGTCTGTGCCTCCCCATGACGGCCGCCCTGCCCCCGCCCCGAAGGTCTCTCTCTCTTCTCGCGGCATGAACGCTGAACTAAGCCCCAGACACCCTGGGGGGCTGGAGGCCGCGGCATAGCGGAGAGCGGAGGCGACGTGTGCCAAGGCTGGCGGAGCTGGGGCCGCTCTCCCCCCTCCCCGCGTCCCCCCCCCATTCATCTCCTCCCAGTGCCATGTGGGCTCCCCCATCCTCCGCTGCCGGGTCGGCGTGCGACTGTCTCGTGCCGCGTAACGTGCCAATGTGAGGAANGTGTGTCGGTTGTCCGAGGCCGTCCCCGCCAAGGCGCCGCAGGGCGGGCGGCGCCCCC
>NW_010973209.1:2495049-2639542 GCF_000737465.1 Haliaeetus leucocephalus | reverse complement strand
GGGCTGGGGGGGGGGCAGCTGGGCACCCCAGGGTCGGGGGAGCGTGGTTTGCGGGTCTCTCCCACTGGCGGCCGGTCTTCGGTTTCCGTCCATCATTGTATTCCAAGGGTGGCTATACTACCTGAGATTTGTGCATGTTACATTGTAGTTGTAACCTTTTCTAATTCGGCAAGAATAAGAGATGGTTGTGATTGTGCAGTGTATCAATAAAGTTTGACGAACTTTGTACCTTCGGGGCTTTGCTTTGTGGACCCCGCGCGCCCCGGGAAGGGATGCGGCGCCCGACACTTAGTCGAAGCTGCTTTTGATCGTTCCCTGCGACACTTTGAGCCCCCCCTCGATGGGGGGGGGAGCTGCTGGCGTTTGGCCCATCCCTCGCAGGTCCACCGATGGGTCCCGGGTCCCACCCGCCACCGTCCCCCGGCCGCCGATGGGCACGTACCTGTCAACGGAGCTCCTGCGGGGTAAGGACTGGCTTTGCTCTCATCGCTCACCTACGTTCGTCGGAAGCGGCGCGATCGGGAGCCTCCTTCCAGCGACAGAGCCATTCCCTGCATCTTCTCCAACACCTCGTAACGACGCCCGCTCCGACAACTCAACTTACCCCTGCGCGAGGGACGCCTCTGCCGATGACGCCCTCCTAAGGGAGCTTCGCTCCTATCGCAATCCGACGGTGCGCGACAAGGGCAAACCATCGTCGTCAAAGGCCAAAGACGGCGAGGCCCGAGAGCGAAAAGAGCCGCGACCCTCGGCATCTCCCCAGGACAGCTACCGCTCCACCCTGAAAACACACGGCTTGGGGGGCAGGCCGTGTTCCCCACTCCCCAGGGGATGCCCCATCTTTCTGCTCCATCAACCAGGACGAAACGTTCAACAAGCTCCCCTCCTACCGTGGGACCCGCGCCTTGCAGCTCAGACACAACCCAGATGCTGGGCATCGCCTGATCGCCTGTGGGTGCCCGGTCTCCTTGTCGCCGTGTGCCGCCGATGGAACTGCTGAGCGGATGATGGTCCCCGTTTCCCTAGGGAAATCCCAAGGCCGGCGTTCCTCGGCCATATGTCCCAGAACGGTAAGGCTGCCGGGGGCACCCGGGAAGACTGCGGGGAAGCAGTGGGGGCTGCCGGACTAGTCCGGACCCAACAGAGTCTCCCTTTGCCTTCCCTGATGTGCGAGTGAAAAGCCCGGTCCCGAGAGGTTTATCCCCGAACCCCACGACAAACCGCCCTGCCACCGGCGGCGGGCACTTGTGCGCAGCACACGGCAAAGCCGATGGCTCCGTCCCCGCACCGCTACAAGCTGCTGCAACTTCGTGTGCCACGGAGGCCTCTGCTGTCCCCCTCGAGGACCCCGGCAGAAAGGTAAGTACTTCCAAAACCCAGCAGCCTCCCCAGAAGGGGGTCCAGGAGGGGAGACCGTCTCTGCTTTGAGCCGCTCACTCTCCCCACCCCCCCCCAAAAAACCAAACCCCAAACCCCATCGGGAAGCCGGGACTCATGCGATACAACTACAGGCACTGGTAAGTGACTCTCACTTCATCCACCCTGTGCATCCCGCCACTGTCCGGTCCTCGCTAACGCTTCCCATCTTGCCGTGCCGGTTCCACTTGGCATCTGGCGATGGACCCACCTCTGCTCGAGAGAAACACCTACATACGCCTCGTCCACATCATCCCTTTTCATATCATCGCCGAGCGCCAGGGAGGCAACAAGGCCCATTCCCACCATGAGCCTGGCCACGGGGTGCCTGCTGGCTCCCTTACTGGTGGGGGGAGGATTGCCTCCACAGCCCTGCTGATGCCTGACCCATGTCCAAGGACGACAACTTTGGCCACTACATCCAGAAAGCGGGAGGGCGTGTTTCAGGCCATGATCTCTGTCCCTCCTTGCCGCCAAGAGACACCCGTATGTACGTAAATAAATTAAAAGACATAAATGCATCCATCGAGCAGCCCTGCTCTCAGCCCTCAAACCCTGGCGTCAGATGCTCCATGACCTCTCACCTAGAGCACCAAAAAATTTTCCAACAGAGAGAGGGTGAGGGCAACAGCCCCCCCCCCTTAACTTCCATACCCATCCTCAGTTGCTGGGTCAGGTCCCTCCCTGAGCCCTCCTGAGCATCGCCTCTCCTGCCAGGCTCGCTCTACCGCAGCCAGCTGGCCCAGCCCAGGACTCCCGAGACCCACGCAAAGACCTCCACGCTCTTTTCCCCAGGAGAGGCAGAGCTACACCTGCCGCCAAAGATGAAACCATCCACAACGCTTTCGCCGGTAAACCGTGGCTGCCAGAAGGGCTGGCTCCAGCGTACCCCCCCCAGCCGCCGCCTCCCATGCCGTCCCAACCCGGACCCTTGCCCAGCAGTCCCGTCCCTCGCATGGGATGTGCCATGAAGCCTTGGAGCTCACCTCTTCCCTTGCCCCATGTCGCTTGGCCGCTGCGTCTCACACCGCCAGCAACTCCTTACCGTCCATGGTGCGCTCTCCCTGTTCTCCATGCTTGTCACTCGGTTGATGCAAACTCATCGTAGGGTCAAGAAATTAAAAAAAAAAACCGCCCTGCAAAACAGTCCCGCCATCGCTAACCATCAGCTTCCGATCCTACAAAAACGTGCCGGTGGCTCAAAGAAGCTGGTGCCCCGGAGGCCACGGTCAAGGCCGAGGAATATATCTGCTAAAAGTAAGCTGCTGCACACCAGCAAAGAAATCAAGATGCCAGCCGAGACGAGACCGACGCGGCCCACCTACGCCCAAACTCCAGCCCGCCTTCCTATGCCCCTCGCATCGCTGCGTCTCTCCTTCCCGCGGGACTCACCGTGAGCATCCCCGTTGCCGGGGCGGAGGGCTACATGGAAAACCTTTGGGATCCCGGGCAGGATCCTGCGTGGGGGGGAATAGGGTGGAGTGGCACCCCAACACCCTCCCAATCTACTCACCAAAGCCTTACCTGCATCCCCGTCGGGCTTGCCAGCGAGGTCTGGGCGCCATCCCGCCAACGTCATCCCGGCCCGTTAAGAACAATTTGGTGTTCCCACCCGGAGTACCCCCCTCCCTCAGTGTCCCTCCCGGTCCCCGGCGGCGCGGGGGGAAGAGTGCGGGGTGGCCCCGGCGGCAATGAGCACCACAACCAGACGGAGCGGCCACATGGAACAATCGTTTTAATGGATAGGCAGAGAGAGCCCCCTCGCCGCCCGCTCGCCCGCCCCCGGGCCCCCCCGCCGTTGGCCATGGGGAAGGAAAGGAAACCAAGGGAGGAAAACCGACCGCAGGGGAGACGCCCACCGAAACGTATGGCGAGTCGACCGGTCCTGCGTTTCGGCTGACGGCTTGGCCACGGTGGCCACGGGAGGAGCGGCCAGGTGCCGATCGCTTCGCCTTCTTTTCCTTATTTCTTTTTGTTTTGGTTTGGTTTTTTTATATATATATATACACACACACGCGCACACACACTCACGTATACATACATATATATATATATATATATAAAAAAATATAAAACTGAGCTATATAGATCTCCCTCTGTCCCTCGGTTCATTTTATTCCACCGCGAAGGGGCCGGGGCCGCACGGCGAAAGGCGACGGTGAGGGGCCCTGGTCCCCCGTGGGCCTTCGTCCCCGCCGCGCCGGGGACCCGAAGGCGGAAAGGCGAGGGGGTTTGGGGACGCGTGGACCAAGACGCTCGCCTCGTCTTGTCGAGGACCGATACACACCTAACTCCATATACAGCATGCAGTAATGGCAGCGGAAGGACCCTGCTGGGAACCGTGGCTAGAACGCTAACAAAAAAAAAAAATTATATATATATGTATATTTATATATACTGTGTATATATATCCCATAAAAAGATTCAGCGTCTCCCTCCGCCTCGACGCGCGGCCAGTGTCGCCCGCGCCCTCAGCAGGAACTGTTCGGACGACCGCTTTTTAGGCCGGTTTTGGGGGGGGGGTCGGCGCAGGATTCCTCCTCCTCCATGCCGACTCGCCGGGTTCGCAAACCTCCTTGGCCAGTCGCCTCCTGGGCTGAGCGGCGCTCGGCGAACCGACTTCTTCTCTCTGCTGGCTCCCCCTCTCTTTTCTGGGTTTTTTTTTTTTTTTTCTCTCCCCCCCTCCCCCCCTCCCTTCTTTTTTGCATTTCTGTTGTTTAGGAACTAAGAGTTCTAGGTTCGTATCAGAAAATACAATAAAATTAACCATGACTCAGAACCCCTTATCATTCATGATGCCCACGGGTGGTACGATGAATGCGTGGCTCGACGCCGGTCTCCTTCCGCCCTTTCCGTTTGTGGCGGTGTGGTAACTGTTGAAGATCTATATATCTATACATATATATATATATATATGTATACATGGATATATATATATATATTCTGAAACACAAATGGCGGCACGGTCCACGAGAAGACGGGGAAATCTCGGCAAAGAAAAAAACCATCGCGTCTGGACGGAGGGGTCCCCACGGGAGGGAGGGAGCAGGCGGGCAGGGGCGGCGAAGGAGACGGGGTGGGGGGGTTATGGTGCGGGAGGGAGGGGTCGGAAGGGCCACGCCCCGACGGCCCCACCCATCCTCCATGGTGACCCGCGGCAGAGAGCGGCGAAAACGGGGGGAAGAAGGGGTGGGAGGCAAAAAAAAATAAAATATGGGGGGAAAAGAAAAAGACTCGGTCGCGTTGCATCTTCAGCAGGAAGCCTGGGATTTTTTTTTTTTTCTTTTCTCTCCTTTCCAAATTCCCGTTGCATTTTTTTTTTTTTTTTTGCGTGTTTTTCCTCTCTCCCCCTCCCCCGGGTGGCCTGGCCGGATACTCTCTCAATTCTTATGATTATTTTCGGAAACGGTGAACACTTCTTCTTCTTCTTTCTCCTCTCCTTTCTGCGTGCGCTTGCCGGCTGTGGTCGTCGCCGCCGCTACTCTGCGGGCCGGCTCTCGGGTCAAAACTGGCGGGCGAGCTGGGCGAGTGGGAGGGCCAGCAGCCACGCGCAGCCGCCTCGCCGCCACGCACCGTTGTTCCCGTCGTGCACTGCGCCGGGACCTGCGGGAAGGGAGAGGAAACGCCCGCGTGGTTAGCCAGAAAGCCCACAAAAAACCAGAAAACACAAAACAAAGACGACAGAACCACAGCATTTGGGTCCCTGCTATTGCACGCGGCGGCATTGCACTGTGCGAGAGCTCCCCGGGCTCGACGGCACGGTGCCGGCCCTGCTCTTTGGGATGCGACCCCCCCCGCCGTCCCGCTACGCCCGCAAGACCCTGTTCCCCAGCACATCCCCTGCTCGTCACCGCCAACCGACCTCCTCCAAGCCCCTTCGCCCCGCTCCAAAATCTGAGTTTCCAGATGCGCTTGCAGGGGAGATGACAGCTTTCGCCCAGCACCACCCACGCTCTGCCAGCCCCAGTGAGCCAGCGCAGGGGCAACCTCCCCATCTTTCCCCGTGGGTCTCCCTCGGGGTGTGTGGGGGGGGTAGGATAACCGGCTGCCCGCCCGGCGCAGACACCGTCGGCAGCATTATGCTCGGCCCTCGGCGCTCCGTTTCCCCCCGCCAGAGCTCGCATGGGGTTTGCCGTTGGTGCTCTGCCCACGGGCCTGGCCCATCTTGGGAAGAACAAGATGGGATGAGGAGGGTGGTCGAGAAAAGCCGAGCTCATCTGCGCCTCCGTGGGTCACAGCGGGTGAGGAGCTCACAGCTCACCATGGGAAAAGGATGCAGAGATTGGCCGACCCGGCAGCTTTCACCACAACGCCCCAAATTGTTGGCCCAGGGGAACGTGAGGCTGGGAAAAGATCTGGGGAAGGCAGCCAGGCTGGCACCCTGCCCGCGAGGTCCCATCGACCCGCGGTTTTGAAACCCCGGGACGTGTCCCCTCGCTTCGAAGCCCGACTGGGGCGCTGAGGGCCGTTAACCATTGGGTCTCCCACCAGTAGCCCTCTTCCAACACACTCACGGATGCCTCGCGATGCTTCCCGCTTAGCCACAAATCCTGGCGTGGCCGGGAAGCCACGCGCGAGGGCGGATCCGGAGATGCGATCATCTCCGCGCTACCTCCGTCGCCCTCCCGACAACCTACCCTACAACGACCCCTACGAGTCATCCTGCGGGCTGACTGCTCAACGCGTCGCTAATGAAGCCGCCCAGCTACGAAACCCCAAAATTGAGATGATGCCAAGCCAGCCGTCCGGTAAGATGGCACGGCAGAGCGCTGGCCACGAGTAACGCTGCCGAGAGGACTGGACGCCTCTCCGCCCCTAATGCATCCCGGAAAAAAGCCAGTAGAAGCATCCCAGAGGAGGAAGGGCCCGCCCCGAGACCCATTTTAAGCAGCAACGCGGGGAAAGCGGACCACAGAGATGTCGCCGCCTTTGCCCTGGCGATGGGGAGGAAGGCGAAGCTGCGACGGGGAGGGAGCGTGGGAGCGGGGCGTGCGGAGGGCACAGACCACCACCAGATGGGCACAGAAGGCTGGCGGGGAGGAGGCGGGATGGGAGGGCAGCCGGACAACGGCGAAAAAGCCCTAATCCATCGCTATAACAGCGGGAGCGGCGGGATCCTGGGGCGGGAAGTCGAGGCGGCGGGTGCCGCGGTTCTCGCCGGGATGGGAGCCGGAGGGGCCCGCGGGGAAACGGGGTGGGGGGAGCACTGGCGTTTGCGGGGGTCCCCGATTTACTGACCTTTCCAGGGTGTCAGAGCGGTAGTTGTCTCTTCTAAAAATTAAAGAACAAGTGAAAGTTAAGGCAAAAGGGCAATGGAAAGAGCAGCCTGCCCTCGACCCAAGGCCGGGAAAAACAAACGGATGGGGCACCGAGCGCGCTGCTGCCGCCCAAATCGCGCCCCGCTCCTCTGGGACCACGGTCCCCTCGTTCAGGAAGAGTGCCGCGTGAGCCAGGCCGCCTGCGGGACCCCAGACCCAGGGGGGGACCCGGCAAAGTCCATGGTCACACCCCGAGCAAAAAACGAAGCGCGGGGGCTGCTGTTCGGGGGATTTTGGGGGCTCAGCTCTCCCCCACGCTCCTCCCGTTCCCCTCCGGCATGGGATTGCCACCCGTTGCTCTCAATAACCCCGCAATGGCCCAAACGCATTTATCGCCCGACGTCAGCCTCTGGGAAGAGATGCGGACCACACGACGGGGGAGAGGTGGAGGGCTTTTCTTTTCCCCAACTCTGCAAAACAATGCTCTGTCACATCACAGACAGTGCCGAATGGGCCGCTGGCCTATAATAACAAGCGCTACACGTTAAATAAAGCACCAGTTGACTTCCCTGAAAAATTAGATTAAAAAAAGGATTCAAAGACGTACACTGTGTCAGCCTCTGTCACACAGTGCCGGAAAGGCTCACATTGCAGTACCCACACGGATCGATTCTCCGTTTGCTGGGGAGGGGAAACTCCGAAATGCTCGCTCGGCTTCGGGGAAAAGGGGATACTTACAAAATTGTCCCCCGGAACCTCACAGGTGAGATGTTTCTTGGGCCACAGGTAGCGCAGCCATCGTACGCGATGTGTTAATGGCCAGACCGAAGGCACCGGTCAATTTGGGACTGGTGAGCTCGGCCCCATGACGCTCGATAGTGGCACGCGGGGCTGACCACGTCGCTGCCGACTGTGGTGCGGAGTGTGTGTGTGTGTGTGTGTGTGGTTCCCGGTGGCATTGGGGACCCCCGCGCCACGAGACGAGGGAGGCCCGCACATCATGGTCCCCTCGGGTCTGTGGGGGGTGAGGGCGGCCTGGGGAACCGTTGCCCCCAAGGAGACTCAATTAATAAAGATGAAAAGGATCGTTAAATGGACGTGGCTTTACGGAAGCAACGGGTGGTCAAAGGACTCCTATTTCATTGCCCAATGGGAGTCACCATCAGACCAACAAAGCTAAGGGGCACGGTAAAATAAGCTTAGAGTTCTGTGGGATGCTGCGCCGCGTCCTGCCCAACGCTGCCGCCACTGCAGCACGAGTTCTACAAAGCATCCTTTGTGCGTTAGAAACCAAATAACTAACAGCTCTGACAAAGCCATCGGCAGAGACAAGTTGTCTTTGCTTTTGGCAGCTTTTCATCCAGTTTGCATCTGCAGATGCCTAACCGAGGTCCCACACTACTTCAGATTTTAACGTCGTAAACCTGTAGGGAATCTATGACATCAAAGCTAAGGATGTCAGGGCGCTAAGCTATGTCGGGCGCTTGGCACAGCCGCCCTAAGGTGGTGGCACAGACGGAGGTGAGCCTGGATGGCTCCGCAGTGCCGGAGGCATCAGTCCCCGTAAAAAAAGGGGTTACTGGGGACACCGATGACCAGGAAGGCTGGCAGGGAAGAGAACTAAGATAGTTCCTAGGTGACGCTAATGACAGCTTAACAGGCAGGTAAAGACGTTAACGTTCATCTCTTACAGCACAGACTTTTTTGGGGGAACAAACGGTTGTTAGGTTCATTAACATCCAAGGTTAGCTCTATATCGGGGCCGGAGGCACGGAGCCGAGCATCTGAGATGGGATGGACTCCGCCGCCACGGCGGCTCGGGGGAACTGATGCTGACAGCAGGTGAGGATGAGTCCCTCCCGTGATGCCACCCCAGTGGTGAGGCTCGGCACGGCCCCGTGGCCGAGAAGGGCAGCCCCCAGGAAAGCCCGGCATCCTCCGCTCTCCCTAGACAAACCGGTTCCCTGGCTCGGGGCTCCCTGGAACTGCATCCAGCCCCTTGCTGAGGATGATGAGAAGCGGACATCGCTTCCCAGGGCCTCGGCACGCCTCCCGTGCCACTCCGCTCCGGCACGCCGAATGACCCGACGCGTAACTTTGGGACTGCCCGCTAGCCCTGCATGCTTTGCGCTGCCGAGAGCGCGGTCTGCTAGCCCCGAGCCGCCCCACCAAGGGGCCTGGGGATGAGGAAGGCTCATCTCTCCCTCTGCTCGCCTCTGACCGTACAACAACGAGAGGCAAGGAGAAGACAAGGCTGAACAGCCGGGTGGCAAAGAGGAGAATGATGTCGGGGGCACATCGTGAGAGGAGGGAGGTCCCCGAGCCCTGCTTCTCCCGTACACTTCGGCAGTGAGGACCGCCTGCCCCGCATCCCCGGCGGGGAAATATCCCCGTGGCAGCAGCCAGGGACAAGGTCTGCCATCCACCTCCAGGTCTTGGTGGCCGTGGCCCCCTGCTCTGGCTCTGCCGCCGCCCGAAAAGGCTCGACAAATGCGTCGAGCGATCGGCGCCCATCCCGGCTGCAACTGGTGTCAGACGGACGTGTCGCTCTCATCCCAGCTCCGGCACACGGAGGAAACAGCCCCCGGAGGAGGGTAGAGAGATGCTCCCCCTCCCCGCCCTCTGCACCCTCCCATCTCCCTCTGGCACCGTCAGGAAGAACGCAGCGGGAGTGGAAAACGCGACCTGGAAGGCGGCGGAGCCATGCGGGCCGCTTACTCTTGGGTGGGCACGGGGGCGTGCCGCGCGGCAGCCCGCGGTGCGGTCCCGCGGGTTTGCCACAAGGACACCAAGCGCCACCTCTCCTCCCGACGTTCGACATGGGAGGACGCCTTCGAACGGAGGCTCTCCTAGGGTTTCGTCGGAGCGAGAGGACAGAAGCCCGCAGCTGAGTCCCAACTTTGCATCGATGGTGGACCCCAAACGCGGTGCCGAACACCTCTCAACAACGGCAGATGCGGGACCCGAGCCTGCAGTTATGCTGGGAGGCTTTCCTCGTTCCCCGGGCTCGCCGCGGCCTCCGACCCACACCCCCGGGGCAGAAAGGATCAGTGGCGAATGCACCTCTCCCCCAAAAGGCAGAAAGAGACCCGTGCCGCGTCTCGCATGTGGGCAGTCTCACCGTCAAGCCGGGCCCCCTCCCTGGCTGGGTCCCTCGGCGCTACTCACCGTAGAGGATCATGCTGGCGTTGGTGTTTCCTAGCTGGTTGGAGGCTACGCAGGTGTAGTTGCCGTAGTCCTGCTCGGAGACGTTGAAGAAAGTCAGTCTGGAGAAGAAGGCTTTGTTCTCCACTTTCAGTCCTTTCTGTCCCTCAGCCAGCCTGGGAGAAAAGCAGAAGGGGAGAGGGTCACGGGGATGGCACTGGGAGGAGAAGCATCCGCCATTTTCCATGATCCGCTATCCCCTGGTCCCACCTGACGGTGGGGATGTCAACCTTGGGGAAAAAACAGGCGTGAAGAGGAAGAAGGGGAGGTAGTGGGAGATATATGGGAGGTGGACGCTGCTCTGCTGGGTCTCGTCCCTCAGCTGCTGGCCTGCATCGTCCTCACGCCATCTGGAGGCGTCCTCACAGATGCGGAGTTGCCACCAACGGGGATGGCTTTGGGACTTGCCAAACGGCGTGCAGAGGGAGGGATGCTCCAAACCGGCACACGTGCCCAGGGAGGCTACCCGAGAAAGGCTCCTTCCCGCGCGAACACCGAAGCCTGAACCGAGCACATCAACTTCCCCAAACTGACTGGTCTCCCCCTCCTGTGGCTCCGCTCCTGCAGCTCTTTTACTGGCTAATTCCTCCTGGGAAGGGCCGGATCACCATCATCACCCCTGCCGGGCTCCGACAGCCAATCCTGCCGCCGCTTCGTGGGCGCTTGTGATCCAGCCTACTTCCGAGCAAAGCCTTTCACCTGCCACCCAAACGTCCCCCGCTTCGTATGCTCCACCTGCTCCTTTCCTCCCAAAACAGGCAAGGCAGGTGGCCCCAGCCTCCCCTCTAGCTGCCATGGTGTCTTTTTCGGCTAAACCGTGCCTCCTTATTAGCGACCTAAGTGGCTCGTCCTGTCTCGGGCTACACCACGGCCCCTCCGGGCCTCCCGGGGAGAAGCAATGCAAAACTAGGTTAAAAAAACTTTGCCCGGGGTCAGAGACAGACATTTGCTCCAGAGTGGGACCCTAGCCTGGGCTGCACCGCTCCCCTCCTCCGTCCCCCAGCCGCATCCCCGTGCCGCTGCTCAGGTGGGACGTGGGAGCTGCCGGTCAACCTAAAAGGGTGACTTTCCCCACCACGCCGGGCAGGCCGTCTCCGCAGCATAGCAAACCCTGTCTCTCGACTGCCACCGCGTTTCTTTTGCCTTTCCAAGAGCGAGGGGCTGACGCTGCCTTCCGGCCAAAGCATTTAAAAAGATGACAGGGGTTTCATCCACCCCCAAGTGCTTGGATTCGCGCTGCCGATATCGCTGTCGGCCGTTACGCTTCACCCAAGCGGGGACTGACCGTGAGACCGTAAACCAGAGGCACGGGCAGCGGCGATCCTGCCTGCGCTGCCTACCCAGATGGAGGCCAAAACCCAGCTGGCGGAAAGACGCTCCTGGAAAAATGCCCCCCTCAACTTCACCTCGTCTGTTTTCTTACCACGCCAAGTTCAATAGGAAGACCTGGCCTGCTTTTAATAGATACCGAGCGGTGGCAGCTCCCGCCGATCGGCACAACCAGCTGCCATCGGAGGGGACCTGCCTTGGTGTCTGAACCCAGCTTGCGTCGAGGGTTATCAGGGATTTGTCTGGCTACCACGGCCCCATTGCCGGGACAGGCCCAGTCAGCCGATTCCAAAGCCGGCGGCACCGGGCACGGCTTCCACAGGGTTGGTGCGTGCCCTCCCATTTTGCATCCCCTCCGCCCCAGGCTCTTACCGCTTGTCGTCTTTGTACCACTGGAAGTCGGCGGAGGGGACGGCAGAGGCTTCGCACAGCAGGATGCCCTTCTGCCCCACCGGCACCCCGGTGCTCTTCGCGTCCGAGATGTATGGTGGGTCTGCGGGGAAGATGGGAGTCTGGGTTTGGCACCTGGCAGCCTTGGGGCGTCCTACCCCCTCCCCTCGCTCCTCAAGCTCCCTTTTCTTTCCCCACACTTAGAAAGGAACCAAAATCGTCTCTGAAGCCATGCCCGGCTCCTGCCGCTCCGGTGCTGCCGTCTGGGGGTTTTTGGGCTCACGGGGGACCCCACGCTGTGGCCCGGCGAGGGCTTCTCTGAGAAGTGGAGACCCCTGGCTCTCGGGCAGCACATGTGCCCCCATGCTAACCCCGAGCAGCTGAAGGGGTGGCTGGAGAGGGGCAGCCAGAGAGGTGTGTAGGAGGGTCTTCACCTCTGTCTCCGAGCACGAAATATGCCACTTTCTTCCTTGCACCCTTTCTTTCTCTCTCTCATTTTTTCTAAAGGAAAAAAAATTCCTATTTACTGCTCACTTCTCTCCCCTCCCCAGAGGCTATCAGCAGAGCGTCTCACCATGAGTGGAAAACCCAGGTGGACGGAGATGGCTGAGGAGGCGGTGGTGCAAAAAAACCACGGAGCTTGAAAAGAAGGGGAAAAAAGGGCAAACCACCACCCACTCAGAAAAACCGCTGCCGCCCGTCTCGCTCCGGGACCCAAAGGCTGGGGTTGCCCCACTTCCCACCGCCAGCGTCCCATCCCCTCGCGGGGCAGCACGGCGACCCTGTCCCCGTCCCCCGACGCCCCCCCGGGCTACTCACAGTTGACGGTGACTTTGACTCGCTGGACGACGGGCGCCGCCACGTCGTTGGAAGCGCTGCACTCATACTCGCCCGACTGCTCCCGCGTGATGCCCGTGATCTCCAAGTACTCGTCCTCACTGATGAAGCCCACGGCTGTAGGGGTGGAGGGAGAGGGCCATGAGTGACCAGGAGGTGCAGCGAACCCATGCCCACCGGTTAGTCAAAATCTGCAACCGTGTCGTGCTGCCCTAGGACGCCCACCCTGCAAGGCCCAGTCTCGACACGCTCACATGCCCGTGCTCCCGAGAAAACCCCTGCCAGAAAGGTGTCCACAAGCACCGGACCTCCACGGCGGCCCCAGCCCCACCGAGAGCATCACTTGCCGGTGATGAGGTCCCCAACGTGCGCGGGGCGGGCGAAGCAGTCCTCGACAAACCTGCGCCCTGCTATGATGACCCAAAATCATCTTTCCTTGGCGTATGCACATCACACCCCACCCTCCTGCCGGGAGGCACCGCTGGGCTCGGCTGGCTCTACGTAGACACCTCTAATTTTTCAGCTTCGATTAACTCACAGCCACTTTATGCCCATTAGCCACGGCGCCAACATCCCCCTTCGGCCGAAATGCTTTGTCCCTGTGCTGCTCCAGGCTCGTTTCTGCATTCCCCACAGTGGGCTGCGCTCGCAGCTCCTGCTTTCGCTCGAAGCCGGGCAGATGCGTTCAGCAGCCTTTCCTTTCATCCAGCATCTTACACCCCCTCCATGTTCCTTCCAAGAGCTCACTTTGCTTCAAAGCGCTCCCGCAAACCCACGGCACTCGGCCGGCAAGGCGCAGGTGTTGGGCCATGATAGTCTCCGGGTTGACGGAGATTGTGGCGTGACAACAAACACGGAGTTAAATAAAGAGATCCAGCTATTAGGACGTGTCCACCGCACGTCCTGGAGAAACGCCGAACAAATGGCGCGAGGGGGTTTTCAACAGGCCCCAGACGGGATGACTTCCCCCTTCCTTTTGTTTACGTCTCCCCGTCAGATCTCCTGCAGCTGAGATGCTGTAATTACCGTGCAAAGCATCTCGGAGACCGGTGTCACGCTTAATATTCCTATAAATTTTAAACGGTAGTCCTCGGTACATATGTGTGGCAATCGGTGTCATATTTTAATTAGGCTTGCCCTACACCATCTGAAATTAATAATAGCTCGAATTACCAGTGTAATTTATAAATTAACATCGCTGCAGCATTAGGAAATAAATTAGCTCTGGACAGCTGTTTCTGGGAGCGAGTGCCAACGGCGGAGAGGCCGAGCGCAGGTCCCCGGTCCCCGGGGAACGCGGCAAGCTCGGCCAGCGGAGCCGGGTGATCCCACGCTTGCCCTCGCTCCCCGACTGGCTACCGCCGTCTCCGCGCTAGCGTGACCCGATGGGTCACGGCTCACCGCGCTCGACCGGCCGACCGTCTGCGTCTTCGCTCCTAACAAAACGCGGGCAAAACGTACGCGCGGGAGGCTCCCGTCGGGGCGCGCGCCGCCCGCGTCCCGCCGGCTGATACTTTTATAGCGTCTCTCCCCGCAGTACATAAATAACGAGCGCGGTCACGCGCTACCGCCCGCCAAGGCGGCCATCTGGAAAGCACGCGTACGTGGGGGTTTGCGGATGGGGTCCCGAGCCGGTTTCCATAACGCCCCTGCACGGCTCGACACGGCGAGCTCCTGCGGCGAGCGCTCCGGGCATCCGCTGGGATCCTGCTGCTGGGATGCCGGGTGCCGCCGCTGTCGGCTCAAGCTAAGTGCAAATACGCTCCGCCGCAACGAAACCGCGCCTTGGCTCTCCCCCGTGACAGACCTCGTGGCGGCCACCTCTCCACGGCAGCCCTGGGACTTGGCATGTCCGCGGCTCCCTCGCACATCCGCACGCTCGGCAGCCGAACCGAGGACCCCGCGGACGCATCCCGCCGTCCCGGGTGGGTCTAACTGGGAAGGCGGCCCCGCGCCGCCCTGTGAGATTTCGGAAAGGGGCGAAGCGAGTTTTCCAGCGCAACCTGCCGGGACAAATTGCTGCCACCCACCTGCGTGCCCTCGGCCCCGCGCTGAAATGCCCTCCCAAGCAGCTCACGGTCCAAACGGCCGAGCACATCAGTACTTAGCAGAACCGAAGGGCAAGATACGAAGGCATTACCCCAAAATCAATATCCTTCGGAGACACAAAAATTGCAGCGTTACATCCACCAGGCGCTGCAAAAAACCAGGAGCGAGGGGGGAAGACAAAAAAATCCCTTTCACGGCTGACCTAGAATCGGCTTCTCTGTAGCACAGCGCTGCCTGCCGATAAAATAACGACACGACCGGCGGCCTTCGGATGCTCTGTGCACAAATCTGACTCGGGTTCGTGCAGAGCCTCCGATAACGTGCCGCTTCCCAACCAACCAAAGGCGGTTCCTTGAGCGCGCCGGAGCTGGCTCACACGCGGCAATAACGAGCCTTAGCAGGCGTCCCTGGTCCGACCTGCAAGCGAAGCGGTGTTTTCGAGCGCGTTTCGTTACCCAGCAAAAGGCTTCATTAAAGTAATTGCAAGGGGCGGCTTTCCACCCGCAAAAGGTCAGGAAATTGGGAAACGAAGGAAGCCTTCATAGCGCGGAAGTCTGATACGCGCACGTGGTAATTTGCTGACAGAAAGGCAGAGTGCGAAGAGGTCAGGGTGTTGGGGTCCGGAGCCCTTCATGGCGGCGCCTGTGGGATTTCGGCTACAGCCCGTCGACCCCAACGTGCGGAGCCCGTCCTGGACCAAAATGGGAGGCTTTGGGCCAGAGCTGACACCCGCTTTTGCCCTGAGCACAATCTGGTGTTGTTCGTGCTCCGATGACGATGGCATTAGGAAGACCCTCCCTGCTAGAGGCTCCGGCCGGATCCTGCTTCCTTAGCGCCAGCTGTGGCATCTCAAGGAATAAGGCGACACGAGGGATCGCTGCCCCAAGGGCACCGCTTCACGGGACATCCGCCGTGTCCCCCCCGTCCCCTCCCGCACAAGGGGCTTCACAGGAAAATCGGGTCCGTAAAGCTGCTTCACCGCTGCCGGATCCCATGCTGGCCGAGGGGCAGACCGAGCGTAGCCGGCCAACCGCTCAGCTCCCTGGCCTCTGCATTTTTGCCTATTTATAATGGGAAGTCTTTTTGATAGTTGGACAAATCCCATTCATTAGTGACTGCCAGGAACGAGAAACCGAATAGACGGGACCCAGGGAGCGGGGCCAGGGTTAAGCAAACACAATCCCGAAGCGCAGACCTTGCTTTATAGAAAGCAACGGGGTGTCCATGTCACCGCGGCTGCTGGGGTCCCTCGGGGCTGGTGGGGCTCAGGAGGGACATTTATCTGCTCACCGGGTTGCACGGGGACACAGATGTTGCTTTGGGGGACCCTCAGCTCCCCTGACCTAGAAACAACGCAAGCCCCAGCCCAGATTTCGAATGGGCATTACTTTTCCAATCACTCTCACGTATATCGGGCCCTTTGGGATTGCTCCCACCGCTCGCTGGAGCTGGGCAACGGGCACCCAAATACCGTGGTCCCTACCTCCGAGAGCGCCTGGAGCTCGGGGATGCTCGAGGTAGTGCTGGCCTGGGGCCCCGCAGCTCTGGGAGCTCCACCGTTGGTACCGGTCCCGCTCCGCCCAAATCGACGGTGGGAACTCTTCGAGGCTGTCTCTGCTTGAGCACAATTAGGAGCTGAAATATTGCAGGAATTAACGGGAGAGCTCTCTCATCTCCTCAGGAGCTAGAAAACTGCCACAGCCAGCACCCATCATCATTATTATTAATACTAAGAGCGTAATACAGGCCAGAAATGGAACGGCCACGGACTAGGCAAAAGCGTACTCCTCGCTCATCAGCCGAGGATGACAAACTATCCTGGCGCAAACCGGGGAGATGGAAAACCCGAGCCTGAATCCACCTGCTCGGCGAGTGGGAGCCTGTGCGCAGACCGCCACGTGCTCCATAGGACTTGCTCTGCCAGACCTGCATCTCTGCAGATCTCTGTAAAAAACCTCAGGGAAGGGGAAGCACGAGCACAATGGAGCAAGGGGGAAAACTCAGCCTGCAGCTGCAAAATAGCCAAGAGAGACTCGACACATAACGAATGGCCCACGTCATGAACAGAGCCGGGGAGCTCGGCAGCATTCGGTGTGGCATTCGGGAGCCTCCAGCCAGAGACAGCCGAGTGCCACGGCAGTGAGCAGCCCGAAATACAGAGGTAGAAATAACCGAACCACGTCTCTCACGTGGTGCAGATAAGCCACTGCAGGTATGTTAGAGAGACCGCTGTCACCTCATGCATCCCTCCTTGCCTTTCTCCATCCCTCACTTCTCTTCCTTTTCCCAGCCCGACTCGTCTCCCTTCCGCTTCCTCCTACCCGTTTGCTTCCATCGAGCCTCTGACAACATAACAACTCACCAGAAAGTGAACACGAGTTCCCAAATTAATTACGTGCTGCTGTCCCCTGGCTTGCCGTTGCGGCCACGCTCAGGTCTCGAGGACGCGTGGCTTATGGCTTTCCCTGGCTGAACACTGCGTGCCCGCCAGGCTGTTAAAAAAGCTTCGCTGAACAGCGAGCAAGGTGGGTCCCAGCACCACCAGCTCTCCACCGCAGCATCCCGCAGACCCTACCAATGCCTCGCTGCGGCTCCTACCAGCAACCTGTGGTGCCCTGAGCGAGGCAGGCAGCACAGCTACCGTTATCGCTGCTGCGCACCACGCTAGCTCCTAAAGATCACGACCCTGGTGAAGTTTTCCCCACTCTGCGTGTCGCCTGCAGGCATCACGAGCACCCGCCGCGGACACCGTCGTCTCCTGTGAGAAACAGCCGCAAAGGGTCCAGAGCCACATTGCCCCGATTTCTGGAAGGCAAAGCATGGGAAAACAGACAGATGTACGTACAAGGCGGTGCGGGGATGACACGGACAAGACATCTCCGCGGCTTGGGGAGCCACGCGACGTATCGCGCCAACCGGGGCAGCGCGGCATGCAGCGCCCGGCACCAACGGTGCATCTTTCACGCTGCCGTGTGCCCGTACCAACTCCCTGCGCCTCGGCGATCGAGGCGAGCCAGCCCAGCCGCCCAGGGCTGCGATATTTCCGCCCCTAAAGCTCAAAGGCGCGACCTCAGCGATCGTCCCGCAACGGGTTTGGTCTCTGGATGCCCAAAGTCCCAGGGCCGGTCCTGAGGCGCTACCCTGCCTGCTGCGTTTGCCGGGCACCGAACCGACTAGTGGGATCGGCCGGAGAAGGAGAATATTTTATGGAGATAATTTTATTAAAATGTTTACAACAATGCAGATATTGACATCTCAGTTCAATCAATAGCGCAATTTATTGTCCTTCAAGGTGAACATTAAGCCAAGCTGCCCATTAGTCAATATTTACCTCCAAGGTCTATAAATCTTTATACGGGCTTCAGCGGATGTTGACAGCGGCCGATTCCAGATAAGTAAAAGTAAGAGCGTGAAACATTGCTCCTTTTGGAGGTGAAATAGTAACTAGTTAATTACAGTCCCTACAGCGATTCCAAACTATCAATTTACGGCTACTTCTGGCAATAAACATTAACGTTGCGCAGTCTCCTGGCTCCGAGGGACACGCTAAAACTGAGAGCCATCTATTTCAAACGTCACGCCGATGCGGTAGCGATGGCCGTCCTTTAACAGTTTACAGTAAATAAATACAATGCACAAAGGCAATAAGAGCGAATTGCCGGCACCCGAGACCCACTTTACCTCTCCTCCGCTACGACAGCGGGCGGAAAAGCGCAGGGCGGGCGATTTAGTAGTGTTGCATGGGCAGCTCGGCTCCCGGCGTGCAAGGCAGGAGGCGGGGGAAGGAATCGCTGCAAACCCGGGCTCTTGAAGCAGGTAGGGCAGCCCCGGCGACGTGGGCAGAGAAGAGCTAAGGCTGCCTCCAGCACGTGCCCTGGCCTAAGATGGGGGAAGCACCTGCTTCACCTCTCATTAATCGGTATTACCTGCTCCCGACTGCTCAATTAACACACGCAGAACAAAGTTCAGGCAGTTCAAAAATTCCCTTTCCCGTTTTTGTTTGATCAGGCGAATGACACCGGCTAGGGCAGCTTCCCCTCCACGCACCCCCTCTTTCCGACTCCCTGGTGCTGGCTGAATGCCACCGCACTCCAGCAGAGAAGGATTGGGGGTAATTAACCTGCTGGAAATCATCCAGAGCAATCATTAAAAAAATGATTTTTTTTTAAGATTACCCTATCGACCCAGGCAAGCACAGCACGCTCCTCTCCTCCTCTCGTGATTATTACGTCCCCGTACCACAGGCACCAGCCCATCTCCATCTGCGACCCCCCCAGAGGAGCGACCCCTTTAGAAAGCGCACCTTCGGCACCAGCACACTGCGGGTACGTGGTGTGAACCGTCTCTTTTTCATTTCTTACAAGCCTTCAGAAGAAGGACCGTAACCCCAGAAACAGGCACGCAGCGTATCGGAGACTGCGTTGTGCTCCCAAAGGGCCAAGTCTCTCTCTTTTTGAAGTCTCCCGACGACGAGGAAAGACATCTCTCCTCTTGCGTGTTTTTCCACGTTAATTGGCACGTTTCCGTGGCCCGACGTCGCACAAAGCCCCGGGGGACGGCATTCTTGCCACCTGGTTTTCGCGTGGTGCTCAGGGCTGCGGGAGCTTTGCGGTAGCGACCTCCACTGCTGTGGCCCCGGGTCCCTCCTCATCCTTGCGCCCCGGAGGCGGCGACCAGGACTGACTGTGCCTGGTGTCACCGAGGAGAGGGGAAATATCCCGCTTTCCTTGTTCATACCCTTCATTGAATTGGATTTGGCAGCACTTTCACAGCCAATTTCGCTCCATGCCCTCACGCGTGGCGGCACAGGCTGCGAGGGAGAGGGGCGGCCGGGGCTGACCGTCGCACTCCAGGTGGGCACAACCCGAGCGATAGATCAACTCTTGCCATAAAGTCTTTCCACTGCACCAGGATCAGCGTCCCCTCGTCCCCTGGGCCGTGGGAGCCTCTCCTCGTCCGTGGCCGCGCAGGAGCACAGCTTCTCTTCTCCTCGCAACTGATTTGGGCGTAACGGGGAGCCAATGCTGCCTCATCTTTCTCCTCAAGACGTGACGGAGGAGCCTCCTGGGCGTGATTTTGGGCTGATGTGAGCAGAGGTGAATATTTCCGAAAGCCCCGTCGCTGGCTGCCTGCAAGCATGGGGACAGGACGCAGGGATTTCCACGGGTGCCCTTCGAGCGCAGCCACTGACTGGGAGCCAGCATGAAGGCTGTGGCTCTGCAGCCCGCTGCCAAACCTCTGCTCTTTGCTGCCAGGGACGACGTTTTCTTCAACTTTGTGCGCTGCTCGGAGCTAGATCTGAGACAGGACCCACCTTCGTGGCTGCGTTTGCTCAGTGCAAACCCTCAGTCAGCCCTGAGACCATGCTCGGGGCTCACCTGTCCTATGACAACTCAAATTTTTTAACTATTAAGCAGATGCACGTGACACGTCTCGCCAGTTGCCAGGACGCGTGCTTTGCGGAGACCCTCCAGAGGCCGCCGCGTCGCCTGCTCCTGGTCGCTTAGCCTATATTCACAGCCTATATAGCCTATAACCTGTATTTGCCATCCACTCCGCGGATGGCCAAAGCAAGTCGCGGGGAGCCGAAACGTGAGCGGGCTCCCCCGGCACGGCCACGTCGCTGCCATGCCCCGTGTCTGGGGTCAGGCCTCCCGCGCAAAGCTGCGCCGCAGCGTGCCGGGGGCGGCCGCCGGGTCCGCTCGCCTCGCCGGCGCTGGGTAACACGGCCGAGTCAATCTAGCTGCCCGTTACAGCACCATCGTGAAGAGTTTTTAGCTTAAAAGTCCTTGAAAGTTTCCCACTGCGACTCGTCAAACAAGATCTTTCTCAATTTTCTTCTCTTCTCTGCTAACAATATTTATACTCATTTCTTTTATTGAAATCTATCTGCTGCCTGTTCTATTAAAGCCACCTGAGTGGCAGCTCCTATTCTCCGGGAGCCCGCAGCCCATCTATTCTCCAGACAATGAGATACAAGCAGTCTATCTTCTATTGTGCTTCCCGGCCTTCGGCTCTCAAATCTTCCATCTCAAAAAGGCACGTCGGAGATGCCTCCGCACCAAAGGTCGGAATCCCAGGCTGCACGGGGGCTTCCCGGCGCCCGCCGGGCTCGCTGCCCTCCATCTCTGGGCGAGCATCTCCAGGGAGATGCTGCTGCGGTACCCGCGATCCCGTGGGGACGCTTCTCCCCCGTCCCCTGCGTGCCTCAAGTCGTCCTCGAACGTGGTTTGTCACCGTCGGGCAGCCGCCACGCACGCACGGCTCGCCGCTGCCGGGATGTTTGCACGCCTCAGACGACTTATTTGTTACCGGGAATAAAAGAGGAGCATTAAACCCTTTGTTTTCAAGAAGTACTTCCTTGGGAAATAAAAGGATTATGGAAATTAATATTTAAAGAAACAAAACAAAACAACTTGGGCACCAACCACCCTCGAACGAGGCTCTAATTTGGGAGCAAACGAGTCGAATAAAGAACGAGCCCTTTTATTTCAGGGCAAGGGAGAGCCGGGCCAGCTCGGAGGCAGCTCAGGGCTCGGCAAACTGGCAGCGGCCGTCCTCAGCCTTTCCCAGCCCCTGCCTCCTCTCAGGGCACCAGTAAGGATGCTGAGCCCCAGGAAAAGGTCTGGACGGCATGCACCACCCCGTCAGAGCAACCTGGCACCGGGAGGCACGGACACTCCTAGAAGAAAGGTGCCGAGCCACCGGCCCCGAGCCACTTCCCACGCAGTTCTTCTGTCTCCTTGCAGGAATGTGTGCAAAAGGCTCGCGCAAAACAAATATCGAGGCTCCCACGGAGCAGAGCCCTCTCCGGAGAGTTACTGATGAGACGGCAGCTCCGAGCACCCGCTCGAGCACCAACGCCACTCTTGGGGCACCTGAGCCACTCTTCTTCCCGTGCTTTCTCCTGCAACCTAGAGCCAGACCCTAACAAGCCACCCAACAAGAAGTCTTCTCTCTCCTTTCTTTCCTTACTCTTTCTTCCTCCCCACGATTTTTTCCGTGTTGCTGCTCGCAAGGTGAGAGAGGACAGCGTCACCAGAATGAAAGATTCTTCTGCGCGGCCTCTCCCAGCAGCGGCCCTAATTCATTTTTCATGGCCCCTTGCAGTGACAAAAGCCGCTGCTTCTCTCCTGTAAACGTGCGCCGTGCAATAAGTCAAAGCTGATGCGTGTTTTCCCCCTGGGTGCCGAAGCTGTGCTTTTGATTTAATTTGTCCCGTTGTTTGGCTCTCGGCCCTTGCCGGCAAGTTCCTTTGGAGGGGCGGCAAGGTAGGGCCCCGTACGTGTGGAGGGGCTGCCCAACAGATGGGGTACAGTGGGTAGCGTTTAAATAGTTTGCTGCAGCGATACCAAGATGTCGGAGAGCGAGAGAGGCTGCAGCTGGAGAAAATCGCCCAGACAAACACACGCATGCCGTTTGCAGGAGCGCCGCTCCTCAATTAAATCCTGTTGCGACGTGGCTTTCCTGGAGCCCATCCCATTCCCCGTGGCTTTCTCACCATCTCCAGGAGAAGCTGTGGCGCACGAGGCTTGGTGAGGAAAGAGGCGGCACAGGGAAACGCCGAGAAATGAGGTGCTCCTGCCTGCTATTTGCGGGAGTCTTGCAAAGCACCCGAAAAAACGTCACGGGACTCCCCAGCCGGGAGATCCGCCGCATCCCCTCTCAACCGCACGCCCCTGCGTGCGACCAGCATTGCTCTGCAGGCGAGAGCATCCCCGTCCCCAGCGAAACTCGAGGCTCCCTGCTTTCCTCCGGATTTGTGTGAAAAACAGCTGCTGGCGACCGGGCCCGTAGGGTCCCTCTAGCTGCAAATTTAAACCCAAAGGCTTTCTCCATAGGACAAGCTCTGAAGAAGCAATTGCAATCCAAAGCGTTAAATGGCTGTAACCTCAGTTAAGCTGTATTTCAGCCGCATTAAGAAAATATCCCTAGGATGGGAAGCAAATGGCATAATGGCATTAGAGTGAAAAAATAAGCAGCGAGTACCGGCTAAATCCGTCCCCAGTGCCAGCAAGAACTTACAGAGATCCGCGAAACTTTCCCTTCTCCCTGCGTATCCCTGCACGCGGCTCCTGGCAAGCCCAGATGCCGTCACTGCCACGGCTTTCTGCAAATGGGGGATATTTTCCTCCTCCCGGGACCTCCTGACCCCTCTTCACCCCCCCCGGAGCTCTCCGAATGGCGGCAGGGTGAAGCTTGCCGTCACCTCTCCATCATCTTTAGCCCGTCTTTATTTTTTCAGACACGCTATTTTCCAGCCCAGTGGCCTTGCTCTGTCCCTCGTGTTTTATGGCACTGACGTCTCCATTTCTGGAGGATCATTCGCAGTATTATGGCTTATCGAGAGAAGCCGGGGAAACACATGGGCAGCGAGATAGATGGGCTTGGCTCGGCGCAGCCAGGGGGTATGGGGGACTGGCGAGGATGCCGTGAACCCGGGGAGGAGAGATGGGGAGTGGGGGGCCGTGCCAGAAATCACAGGGATGGGTGGCGCTGGCCTCCGGGCACTGGAAGGTACTGGGAATGGGGAGAACGAAGACTGGGCTGAGCCCCCTCGCTCGAGCCCATCGTCCCCTCTCCAGGCCTCCCTGTGGAGGTAATGGCCCCAGTATGGGCACTGGGAGGGGGACAAGAGGCATTGCTCTGCAAGGGAAAAGCCATTTTAAATATCAGCAGTGTATCCCAGGAAAGGGAAAAACCCATGGGCTATGGCATTGCTCTGGCTTTAAATTATACTGTAGAAGGATAAAAATAAAAGAGAGGAAGACAGAGAGAGACACCGGGACGAAAAAAAAATTGCCATTGTTTTACCAAGCAGATGGGAAAGTTCAGGGGATCAGAATAAGACTATTATTATCTTGACTTGACTGAGAGAAGATGGGAAAGGAAGAGACATTTTTTCTCCCTGCAGTGAGGAATGCTGTGGCAGAAGTCATTTCAGCAAAGAGTCGGAAGGAAACGGTGCCATCGGCTCTGGGTGGCACCGGACTTATCCCCATGGCCTGGGCACAACACTGGGATTTGGCTTTTTGTCCAAAAGCAGCGAC
This sequence comes from Haliaeetus leucocephalus, assembly GCF_000737465.1. NCBI lineage: Eukaryota > Metazoa > Chordata > Aves > Accipitriformes > Accipitridae > Haliaeetus > Haliaeetus leucocephalus. The sequence goes on along the minus strand of NW_010973209.1, from coordinate 2,616,009 downwards.
GCCGCATCACACGCCGCTATTGCAGGGACGGGGCGGCGGGCAGGGGAGGGGTAACCGGGGCACACATCCCTCGCCGCCTCCAGCTGCGGCATCGTGCCAGCTGTGCCGCCAGATGTGCCCGCTGCCAGTGGCACTGCAGCTGTGGGCACCCCTCCGTGGCACCGCCGGCCCCGGCGCAGGCTGCCTGGCAAGACCACCCGCCCCAGCTACCCAAACTCCTGCTGCCCCGCCCCAGAGCGACCGTTCCAGTTGCTACAAACCATTTAAAAATACACTAAATACACAACAAATCTCCCCGCTTTTCCTGCTGGCCGCGTAACCACGAGCAAAACGTGATTTCCCTACCGCTACCACCGCCCCTGGCCCCAGTTCACATGATAAGCACTTCTTCTGCGTGTGCGCGACGATGCCCGCGACTCCGGGGCTACTTGCCGTCGTTCTTTAGCTTGGTACAGGGCAGCCAAGCAGCTCCGGCTTGCGAGCGCCCTTCAGCTCCTCGCCCCTACAAATGCAGCAGCGTTTCTCAGCCTTGTCAGAAACAAGGAAAATCTTTCTACCCATGTTCAGGCTAAGGGAAGCGCGCAGCCCCGAAGCCCACGGCGCTGGCTGAGCATAGATGGCAACAACTGATTGACAAACCGGAGCAGGCGCCAGGGCAACATCTTCCCTGCCAAGTATCAAGGTCACGGGACAGAGAAACGAGGAGGTAGAGCGCAGGTCTGCTCCGTCGGAGCATCCTTCACCAACCACGTCCCTTCTTGCGGCCAACTTCTTTGCCGCTCCCCGACTTTTCTCCCTTTCCCTCCAGCGTATTTTGCATGGTTTCTTTCTCTCCTTCCCCCTTCCCTCTTCCTCTCTCCACCACGTGGTCCTTCCCTCGGTCCCTAGACCTCGCCTCGTCACCTTCCCTTGTCCGCACCCACCTCTCTCCCGCACCCCCGGGACGCAGAGAGGGCCTGGCAACCTGCCCCGCCTAATCCCACGGCTACCGACTCCTCGGGCACTTAATATTCACGACAGAGAGAAACATTTCACGGCAAATTGGACGCACATTCAACTGGAAATGGAAATTTTATGAGTCTTCTCACTCCGCGCCGCAGATTACACCAGCTGAGAAAACATGGAAGCAAATGAACAACCTGTGAACTGTGAAGTATATTAATAATGAAATCACAGCCCGGGAAATGAAGGCTTTATTCTGTTTATATTCTGCTCCATTAATAGAGAGCGCTCGCACTAGCTCCACCCCATTAGCCGGCAATCTGCGCCAAGGAAGAGTGCGAGGACGGCAGAGTAATGGCAGTGGGGGGGGGGAAATCTCCCTCCCACTGGGGCAAGCTTCACAAGGGCAGGAGTTCAGCTCAAAGCACCCCAACGGACGGCGTGGGCACGTGAACGCTGGGGACGCCTTCAGCTTTGGTGCCCTGCCCCATGCAAGCTCAGCAAGCAGAGCAGAAGGGAGTCAATGCCGATGCCGGGAAAAAGAAAGGTGCGACTCTGGGTGGAAATCGGCTCCGACACCACCAGAAGCCCCCCAGCGAGGTGCCGGCACTGGGAAAACCATCCACGTGCAGCCTCGCGGCAGAGCCGTGCTCCCTCCCTGTGCCGCTCGACCCCATCGCCCGCCTGCTGGGGTTTCAGCATCTCCACCACCTCTCCGGGCATCCTTCCCACCCCTCGTCACGATGTCCCGACCCTCCGGGGACGGAGGTACCCCCGCTCATGCACCCGCAGCCCCGAGGCCACGCTGATGGCCGCAGCATAGCAGCGCCAGGCTGAGTCGGGCTAGCGGGGCTCGGGCAAATAAATATTTCAGTGCTATTCCCCCAAGCCCAGCCCTGCCCTTGGCTCGGCAGACCTGGGCCGCATGTGAGGCAGCCCGGCTGGGCTCTCTCCTCCCCAAAAACAACTGCGGCGGCTTATGCAAAGCACATCACGGGAGCTAAAACGAGCCGGAGCCGAGTTTTCTATAGCTGAAGCGACCCGGCGTTGACAGAATGGGGACGCGTTTCCACAGCTCAGATTTTTATAATAATACCTCGGGGGAGTCGCTGGCAAAGTTTGGCCCAAATATAATTAGTTTGCACAGCTATTAGGGGCTGATAAAAGGTTTTAATTTGCGCAGAGATCTCTCGAATCTCAGACACTCCCGTCCCTTGCTCTTCCCCATGCCAGCTGAACGAAAGGCGAGTCCCAGGCAGGGAGCGAGCCGCTGACACAAAGCCACACATTTACCGGGGAAGGAGGGAGCCGCGCTTGGTGCCGGAGAAAATCCAGCAAGGCGACACCAGCGACATGTTGGGTTTTGTCCACCTCGTCCCACCACGCCGAAGAAATAACTAATGTATCCCCTTCTTCCCGTGGTCAACCGAGGCATCACTGGGGATGGAGAAAGGATGCCGGCGCGGGCAACGCTACCGGTGGTGTCAAAATCACCGTCTCCGCACAAATCTGGAGCGCGGGATGCTCGGGCGGGGGGCAGCGAGAGCCTTACCCTGGGCAACGGGAGCAAACAGAAACTTCCCCGCTGCCCTAACCCAGTCCTGGCGCCGACGCCACTTCGCACACGCAGGGCCAACGAGATTTGTCACGCCAACGGGTCGGCTCGGGAGCGAGAAAAAGAAATCTCTGGCATTCTTCTTAATACGGCTTTGTACGGGGTGCCAGATCCCTCGCACCGGGCACGGCAGCAGCACCGATCGGGGCCTTTTGTGAGACCACAGTGGGTCTCACCTTTGCGGGAAAAGTAGCCAGTGACCGACGGGATAAGCCAAAGGATAAAAGTTGGGGGGGTGGGCAGAGATGCCCGCTTTTGCCCCCCTGGTAGGGCAGTAACCGGTGGCACCGCTTCTCCACGAGAGCAACTGGCCTGCCCACTTCCCCAGGTAAGGAGTCGAGCACGCTCTGTCTCCAGCGAGAAGAGAAAGCGTGACATTGCAAAGCTATGTTTAGGGAATATGCTGAAGCAGAGAGGTTTTTTTTCCCCCCTTTTCTTTAGGGAAAGACATTGCCTCCGCTGTAGCTGGTAGGGGCCTTGTTATTTTTGTACCAAGATGCGTATTTCAAAGGCAGCTATGCCAAATATGCAAACAAATCAGCTCAGAGAGTTCATTTCTACCACGCGGGGAATCAAAAAATATTACTTTTATATATACCTACGCATACGAGTACATAATCCCCCATTGCTTAGAAAGAGCAGGAGGAATCAGGGCACATCAGTGGAGGGGAAACACTAAAAGGAGCTACCCGCAGCCAAGTGCTTAGCACGTGGCACGCTAACCGTGTTTAAGTCGCTCCTTGAGGAAGGCAAACCCTGGAGCCTGTGATGCAATGCCACTGGATCCTGGCTCCTGCTGGGCCAGATCCTCTTCCCACGGGAGCCGACGGGGAAGCTGCTGGCGCTCAAGGGGCTAAATATTCACCCTGCTCCTGGCACGATCCCGTTGCCGGTCGTGGCACACGTCCGCGTGCTTGGCGAGCAACCCCTGGTGATGCCAGCTGCCGGCTTTTCCTTCATTGCGACCGTGCACAGAACTAGTGTCCATCTCAGAGTCCCGCTTCTCCAAGAGCACTGCAACCTATTTATTCCCATCCCACGCGACGCAAACCGAGCCAGCCCGCCGGCGACCCTTTTCCCGGCCGATCCGTCCAGCGCGCACCGATTAAGCCCGCGTCAAAACCAGTGGCAGATTTACAGGTTAACAATGATTTAGTGGAGCGCACCGCAGCCAAATTAATGCCGGCTATAATGTAGTTTACCTCATTAAACAATGCACACCAAGATCCTGTCTGTTGTAAAACAATTGGTCTCTGAAGCCTAGTGTTCATCTTCCAGGGTTGCTGGGAGATAATAAATGGGTAATATTCCGGCGATAATGGTAATGGAGTCACGGCTCAGAGCTAATATTATGGCAAAGCAGTAATTATTTCAACAGTAAACAAGGGGACGGTTGAGCTGCCGACAGGATTGGAGCCGGTTGAAATGCTTCAGTTAATTTAGCTGGAGCCCAGGCCTGCAACCGCCTCCTGGAAGGAGGACGAGGTGCTCGGCCACCGAATGAGTCGGACGAGCCTCCGCGAGACACCCAGCCACCGCGAGACCCGGGGGGACGCACGCAACGGGGTGAGGCGGGACGTCACAGACGGCACGGTGGCCAAACCCGACCCAACGCCGCAGCTCGGGGCTGGCTCTGGGCTCCACCATATGGCCACAGGAGGAGGACTTGCTTCCCTTCTTTGAGGCACCACTTGCGTTGGCTCACGCAACGTCTCAAAAGGAGATAAGAGAGGGCGCAGGAACGCGAGACCCGGGATGAACGCAGAAGCAGCCTTACGCAAACCATTCTGCTCTCTCCGAGAGATAGTTCCCCATTAAAAGGACCAGCAGAGAGCACGGCTCTCCGGTCTGAAGTTAACTAGGTGACTCGAGGCAGTTAAAGGGAGCAATCTCACGGGACGCTGAGCTGATCACTGTGAGGGACGAGGTGGCACGGAAGCAGGCAGAGATTTTCCCACCCCAGTGGATCCCCCTTCTCTCTGTGCCTCCTGGCCGGGCTGCAAATCTGATGTCCGACCTACAGATAGCCCCTGCCTCCTGTCCAGAGAGGATCCTGGAAAGACGAAGACAACAAACAATGTGCTTAATGGACAAACCTCCGAGAAGGGAGGACGTGTCCCCTTCCCAGGGACAAGCAACTCTTCAAGCTGTATTTTTTCTGCAGTTGCTTGTCCTCTTGTTTTAAGCCCCGCCAAGAGCCAGAGAGAATCAATATATCCAAATATACCGGACTTCTCCCAGAGTCCCTTCGCTGGTTTGCTGCTGATGTATAGACAGATGATCTCACGAGACTTCTGCCACGTTAGGGCACCGTGTCTCATCTATCTTAAGTGCGCATACGAGCTGCGATTACTACTGCAGCTGAGTGCCTCACGTCTTGAATGTATTTATCCTCCCGTCGGTCCTGTGAGACGAGGGACCGCTATCATACCTCTTCCAGGGAGGATGCAGAGGGCCGCGGAGGTTAAACGGACAGATTAGAGAGGATATCGGGGATGTGGCAATGTCGGCATCCTCCGAGCATCTCCCCCGTCTCGTGCCTCTGCTTGGCGAAGCACCTAAGTGGCACCTACCCCACAAATCACGGCTCGGACTCGGCTCAGGACTCCGGCACCGCCCAGGATCTAGCTTTCAGCACCCAGCCTAATCCCGAGATTAATGAGAGATTCCTGCTATAAAGACCTCTCGATCGGACCTCTTCCGAGTGAATACACCATCAAGCCAAACCATAATGTTTTCCTACCCTGGCAGCCGCCGTCTGAAGCTTTACACCAGAATCTGTCATACTAAAGCGATAATCAAAAAGCAATTAAGACAAAACCATGGCAGAAAAGTCCATCAAGGGTCGTTAAGGATGACGACTTGGATGCAGCCTCTGGCTCGGGACGTCTGCGTGCAGCAGACCGGCGCCGGCCAGGCAGAGGAGCCAGTGGAGGTATCTGCATGCACGCACCTAGTTTTTACACCCTTTCCTCGCGCCCCTGGCACCGTCACGGCAGGATGACCACACTGCAGAGCCCTCGTTATCATTACAGCTAAGCCATGCCTGCTCCTCCCAGGCCAGAGGCTGCTGAGCTCTCGTCCCTCCCGGGAGAGCCCTCACTTCAATTCCTCGGCAAGTTTCTCGAGCTTAACGGGAGGCGTGACGAGTCTCACATCTGCAATGTGGATAAATATCCCCCGGTTAGCTCGACACAGTGCCACTTGCTCTGCTAGTGAGTGGCTCCGCACGTTCTGGCGTTGCCCTGCGCCCGGCAGCTCGGGACACCGCGCTCTTTCCTAGCCAAGAGGAGCCAGCCTTGGTCTGCTGAGAGGTGAAAACCTGGCAACATGGCAACCACCATGACCCCATCAAAATTACACCAAAAAATAAATAAAGAGCCCAGTAACTATGGAAACACCCGAGCAACCCAAACTAGACGATTAACTAGAAGACCTCTCCAGTTTATGGATGGCATCGCCCTGCGAGGCTGGGGAACGTAATACATCCAAAGCCTCGGAAACAAAGAGATGCTCGGCACCTACGGGTGCAAACAGGAATGTGCGTGGGCATGCGCAACACCGCCTTTCAGACCCCGGCGTCCAAGTCCTCTGCAGAACCTACGTGTCCTCCGGAAAGATGCTGCCTTCGTGCTGGATGTTATACCCGGACCATGGTTATCTACATCCTTCTGTCCCTCTTCGCCCTCCTCCCTCCCTTCACCCTGCTGAGGACGCCTCTCTCGACTGCCATCCTAACGGTCTTGGCATCGCAGGGGTGCCGAGGGAGGACGGAATCAGCTGGAGCATCCGAGCCCAGGGCAGAGCCCCGATGCAGTTAAAGCCTCCTCCGCCGAGGCAGAAGCAGCTGCGACTACGCCGGCTCCCCTCCTGTTCCACCTCAACCTGTTCACCTGCGTCAACAGGAGTTGCTGTGGGTTAGTGCAGCATTACTGGGAGGGGAAATAAAGGACAGAGAGGGGTGAGGCAGAGGGACGGAAGATAGGCTGTAACGCATCTCGGTTGGGCCGGCCGCGGGTTCGCAAAACCCTTCTCCAGAGCCAGCGTCCTGCTTTTGCTCGCGGCAGGAGGAGGATGAGGATGGGCACGGGTAGGGCCAGCCACCACGCAAGACTCTGAGCAGGCACAGAGGCACCAACAGGGCCGGCACTCGTGCGATCACCAGCAGAAAACTCTCTTGCTCAGGTTCACTCGGCTCTCGAGTTACACAGCAAATATGCTGTCCTCGTCCAGGCTGCGGGGAACTCTTCCAGCCCCCAAACTAAACAGAGCCTGAAAAGCAGGCTTAACGGTTCCCATAACGTGACAACAGCTGCAGACGTGAAAATTCAGCATAGCTTACCAGACCAAGCCACTAAACGTATATCGCACTGGACCAGAGCAATGCACGGGCAAGAAAACAGCCGAGCGGTCAAGGGAGCTGCAAGTGGCCAGAAAAGGGTCTCGAGTGAGATTGGTCACGGGGGAGCTGGGCTGCTCTCGGTCTAAATCCTCTGAAGGACCCGACCGCATGGTCCCCCTGTAAGCAACCGCTCTCATTTGCTCCATTTCCCACCGAGAGTTGCACAGTAGGCTTGCAGCTGCCAAGAAAATAATAAAGCCCGTGAAGTGCCTTCACACAGAGGAGCACTCACCGGTGTAAGCATGGGGACCGGCTCCTTCGGCTACTGGTCTGTCTGTGCCTGGCACGGACGGCGCTATCAAAGCCTCTCCCCGGTGACATGGGCGAGAGCTGCTTACCCATCTGCTATGTAAACCCTTAAATTATGCACCAGCTTTCCCTTAACTGATTCTCCCTCGTCCCTTTTCTCCACCACTCCAAGCGAGACAGAGAAAGACGGCGAGAAGGAACAGGAGGCGGCTCGCTCGAGACTTCCCCGGGGATGAGCGGCGAGGCAGACCTACAACCAAGAGAGGGGCTGGCAGCTAGCTTGGGGTCCCCACTCACTCCTGGCTCTCCAAATTAGAGTCCATCCTACTAGAGAAAGGATTACGGTCTCGGCATCTGCTGCAACGCCTCCGTGCACCTGCCCTGGGGCTCTTACTTCGGTCCCCACGCTTCCGATCCTCGTCTCTCCTATGCGCACCGAATGCAAAATGGAGAAGCAGAGGTCCTGCTCGGTGGCTTGGCAGACCCAGAGAGAGAAACAGAAGAGCCGCCTACGGAGACGGGCAGGCACCGAAGCCGTCTCGGCCCACCTCTGGGGCTCAGCACCCTCCATCAGCAGGAGGCCAGACTCAAGTAAATCTCTGTGATCATTTGTTCCCTTTGAGTTTTGAAAGCAGAATGCCTAATCATGGCCAAAATCAGGTAAGAGCGGCTGCTGCAAATTACACAGCGCCACAGGTAATTTCTGATTAGCTCACTCTTCCTCTCCTGGTGCATCCTCAGTTTCCATAGCAGCTAAGTCCTAAGTAAAATGGAAACATCTGGTTCAAGCGCAGGTAAAGATTCCCTGGGGAAAGAAACCTGCTGGATGGCAGCAAACACAGAAAATAGCCCTCGCAAAAGAGAGAGGCGTCGTAAGCCGGGAGCCTGGTTAGGAGAGGATGGATGGCGTGCGGGAGAAGGCAGCAAGGGGCACGGGAGTGGGAGAGGAGGGTCCTGGGGGACCAGGAGGGGATGCGGGAAGGAGAGCGGGGCTGCGGGGAAAATGAGACGCATGTGAAAAATAGGTGGCGAGGAGGTCGAGCGAGACAAAAACACATTGTCAGGGTAGACAAGAGGAAGAGGAGAAAGAAAAAAGGCTTCAAGGTGGGAGTGCACGGACCGCCTCAACCATGGTGACCGCTACAGCAACAGCAACTTCGATGCCACGGATAGGAGCTTGGGGCCGGAGAGGAGCACCTGGATCCACACCCTGCAGATTTTATCCATTGTTCATCCATGCCCAGACCCCGGCTGAAGGCCACCGTCTCGGAGGCACGACCACCTAAGGCAGATTGGCTGACATGCGCACCGGGGCAGGGGGGAACAGTTTTTACAGAGGCTTCTGTCAAGGGAAGGGGCCGAGATGCTGCCAACTCGGCTCGCTCTCTGCCAGGGCTATGGGGAGTGATGGATCCAGCCCAGCAGTTTGCTACAGAGCAGACAAATAGCAAAAAATCAATGGAGCCGCACTGAGACGCCGCAGCCATCGTCAGGCAGCTGAACAGAGAGAGCAGACGCGGCACCATCCATCATTGCTGCTGCCGCATCGTCTCCTTCGGCTGCCGGACAGCCCGGCCGGGGCATCCCCGAGAAGAACTCGAGGCAGTTGCCTGGGACAACAGCCCACGTTGGCAAAACCTCAGGGGAAAAATGACCGAGGTTGAACTGAAGTGCTCAGATGGGATCAGGGGATTGGAGCCAGGCACTGCCCCTTGGGCAGATGGCTCATCCCACCAAAAACCCCCAGATCTCAGCCCCCGCTCACTGGGGAGAACCTCGCAGCCACCCGGGAATAACAGGGCAGCAAAACGCAAAGCAGATGCCAAACAGCAGCTGGGAAACGGTTAATATATGCTCCCGAACGGGCACATGTGGGAATTTGCTTCCCAGCAGTCGCACCCACGCGGTTCTGCTCAGGTTTTGCTTACCAATTAACAAGGCCACCAATTAACAAGGCCACCAATTAACGCTTTGTGTGTTTTCCTGCTCATGGGCTCTATTTACAGTGCTCCTTTGAAGCGACGTGCGAGAATTCCCTGAAAACTTTTCCCTGAAAAATAGGGCTGGACAAAGCACGTTCGATTCTGAAGCGTGACAACCCCAACCTGGTACCTACTGCCAGTCCTCTGCACAAGCAAAACCGTAAGCTCCTCTCCCAGGCCAGCGAGGTGGATGTTTCTCCCCCAGAGTCATCAACTCCTGCATTAAGTCACATCTTTTCGGCGCACATCACCTCCTCCGTGCAAGTGAAACGCCACGCGAACCAGCCAACGACAGCTCGCGAATGCCGCTGTGCCCTTCCCAGAATATTTCTGGTAACGTTTGGCTCTTACCTTTGGGCGAGATGTGTCTCCAGGTGATTGTTGGATCTGGCCTGCCCGTGGCTATGCAAGTGAGGCTGACGTTGCCACCCTCGTTGATGGAGATGTCAGAAGAGATCTCGGTGATTTTCGGAGACACTGCAACGACACAAAGAGGGAAATGAAAATGCAACTGGTTCTGCTCCAGCCCAAATCTCAAGACGTGGGTGAAAGAGACTGAATTTCCACCTCGACAACCTATGCGGTAGCCCATCAGTCTCATCTGACTTGACAGGAACGTGCAGAGGAAAGGGGGGGCAGAGAAGACAGGGCTGAAGCGGGAAGAAATTGTAGCCAGAGGGGATTCAGTCATTTTAGGGAGGCTCGAGACAGCTCCTCCTTAGCACCTCTGTGCCGCGCAAGATGATAATTCCTCCCCACCCCGCTTCCAGGGCTCATCCCATCCTCCCAGCCACGACAAACCCTTTCCAGCAGAGCCGCATCCGACTGAGAAACCCCCCCCCCCCCCGCTTCAAACTCCCCCAAAGGCAGCAGTCGCTCCTGGCGCAGCAAGAGCCCCCAAAGCACGCACGTTGGCTTGCAGCTCCTTCCGCAGCTGCGTAGGCTGTCGTCCCCTTGCAACCAGAAAAGCACCGAAAGGAGCTGGGCACGAAGACGCCAAGTCTACCGGGGAGCCTCTAAGGTCTATCACGGTGGAGAGGAAGGGAAATTTAATCGTGATGAAAGCCATCCTGCTGCATTGGCACCGCCGTCACCGATGCTCAGGAGCAGGTCAGATATGAGGGGCCCAGACCCAAAGAGAGGACACACGTATGGGACCGGGGGTGACGAGAAGGGAGGCAGAGAAGAAGGGATGAGGAGCGAGCAGGGAGCGCTCGGCCCCTGCTGCTGCGCGAGCGGAGGGCGCGCTGCGGCTGCCAGGAAGGGCTGGGGTTTCTATAAGCTCTGTGGCAGGGCTGTACGAGAAAAAACGATCGGCTGCTGTTATCAGCCTGCACCTGCAGAACATAATAAAGACCATCACCTTCCTCGGTTTATTTCTTTTTCAGGCCATTCTCCGGAGCCTAGCAGCGGATCGGCACCCTGCTGCGGCGCTTTGCAGGCGAGTCACAAATCACTTGCAAAGCATCCTGCTCCTTCCACCCTCCCTGGGAGAGCCCCACTCATCCATCCCCTTGAAGCTGCAGCCCAGACCATTGCAACACCCCTATTCCTGACTCGGACCCCACTCCCGAGCTCCCCTTCCGTGCCTTTCCCCACCTCCCAACACCTTCCCGGGGCTGCACGGAGGCGGAATGACTGCAATGGCCTTGCATGCGTTGCCTCTGCTGTGCAGGTAAGTAATTTATCGATCCGTAAAGCGCTTCGAGACGCTCTGGAAGGGATTATGTCATGCCAGTGCCGTGCAATAAAATAAAAAATGATGGATTTTTTGTGAACACGAGGGTGATTTAGGGTTTGTAGTTGGAAGTGTAGTTAAAGTACATTTTAAGTGGAAATCAAGGTGGGTAATGAATTATTCTCTGTTTTGAAGGGCTTCTGGGAGTTCATTTTTTTGCTGCTCTGGGCACAACGGCTAATCCGCTAATCATGCGCCGGAGGACAACTATGGATCAGACGCTCCCAGTACAGTGGGGGCTCTGGGGCAGGACAGCGGAGGGCACGAAGATGACACCAAAAGAAATATTAGTATGCATCAGTGTCATTAAGCCCAGCGTAAGGGGACAGCACAGGCCTCCCGGGACCACCCGCCCTCACGGAGCTGGGAGATGCTCTGCCAATAGCCAAATAGTCCATTGAGGAGATGCAATTAATTACAACGGCGCTACAAGTGCCCCGCTGTGTTCCTGGCGAGGCTGGGACCACTAGCCGGGAAACCCATGTGCGCTTTAAAAAGATCGAGCTTACGGTCTGGACAACAAAAATAGGCCAAGGAGGTATTACCGTTGCCGTTTCAGAGAGGTAGAAAGAGACAAGTGGAGGCGGAGCGCGTTGCCCGCCATCGCCCAGGAAGAAGCAATAGCTTCCAGCTGCAGGACCCGACAAAACTAGAGCAGTATTTATCATCTTCGGTGCGATGCTCGCTAAATCACACAGGAACCTCTCTGATGTTTTTAACTGCGGAATCCACATCAACCCAATTCAGCATGTTTGGGGAGCTCACCGAGACTTAAAAAAAAAAAAAAAATAAAAATCAAGTCAGACTTTGCACTGTGACTCCGGTACTGCACACACAGATTTGCACCCGCCCAGGCGAGGGGCAAAAATCTGTAATTAAATCAACTGATCAGATTCTAAAACGTAGTTAAAACAGATTAAACATGGATTTCCCAAAACACAACCGTTACATCCTCCTCCTCCTCAGCGATACAACGGGAGATTTAAATTTTGCTCAGAGCGGGCAGAGGCGGAGAAATGATTGCGTTGCTGCTCGGCTGGGCAATGGGAGACTTTGCAATTCTCTCTGACAAGCGCGAAAGCAGCTCGAGCCGCTCACGCACCAGGGAAAAAGCCCAATGTGCCCCGGCAAGCTCGGGACATGCTCGGGGACAGGCAATTTATTGCGGCCCACCTGGGACGAGATGAGGCAGGAATGGCTAGGAAGTAAACCAGAGCGACAACGTCAGCAAAGTCGTTAGCTAACCCTTAAATTAAATGTGCAGTGGTAGGATTTAACACGAAGGTTATTGTATGCTAATTAAATGTTTGAATAATTAACCACACGAACCATTTAAAATGCCTTTCCGGAGACTGAACAGGTATGTTGTAAGGCTTTTACAACACAAGGGAGGGAAACCATACTAAACAAGCGATCGCAAGTATATATTTAATATTATTTAATGGTCACTGGTGCTCCCGTTCCCTCTGCGTTAAAACGCTTTCATCGTCAGTTGGCATCGCTGTGGCAACAGGGCAGAGGAGAAATTTCTTATGCTGAACGCGGGACACAGATGGAGCTGCGCCCCTATGGGAATGAATAAATAAATAAAGCTAAATAAACGCCGGCTTCCCAGGCGGGAACCCTCTCCTTGCGGGCAGTCCTTTTGTGTTCAGCATCTCTCTCGCTCAGAAGTGATTAAACATGGCAGTGTTGGCCAAGCTGCTCCAGTGACACAGCGCAGATTTCCCCAGAGGTGGGCGGGTGTTTTATCGATCCGACGGCTTCTTTTTTTCCCCTATCCTTGCCGTGATGATGGGAAAGGTCTCTGGGCTGCTCTCAGCTGCTGCAGCTGCCCAGGGCATGCCCCCAGTTTGCCCGGACTTGGCGCCCGCTCGTACGGGCAGAGTCTCCGGGACAGAAAGCAGCTTGCTTAAATATTTAACCAAACCATATGGCGCGTTACACGTTCGAGGGCGTTCAGTCAGGTGATATATGTCTTTACGGATCCAAGCATATGCGCTTGCCTACACAGATACATTCCCTGGCACACGGGCACCCTCCTGCCACCGGCACAGACTCTATCCCTGCCATGCTTTCACCTCCGAACACCCGTCCCAGAGCCAGCACAGGTGCAAAAGCTCACCCATCCCATGCACGTACCCCTCGGCCCTGCCATCTCCTATCATCATTATTTCCCCATCCGTTTTCCTTGCGTGCCACGACCGCACCGCTCACCCGCACTTTTGTCTCCCCGCTGCCACGTCCCTGCCGCTGCCTCCCTCGGCACGGCTGGGCTCCGCGGGCACCCCAAATTTCAGCCACGCGTCAAGCGAGAGGCAAGGAGGTCCCCGGGTGTTAAAGGAGCGTGGACCTGGAACAACCTCTCCACCAGAGATGGGGAAGGAGACTTCAGATGAGCTTCACCAAGCCGGTCGCCTTCCAGGAGCAATGGCATTTTTTTGCCTTAACCACCTTCTCTCTACCCAAGTTTTGGGAGCCAAGCAATACACGCGTGGCCTTTCCAGACCTGCAAATCCCTTCTCGCGCGGGAGCTGGACCCGCAGCCCCCGGCGGCAGCCTTGCAAGCCCGCGGGCTCTCCCGGTAAGCCCAGCGAACGCCTTGCTTCCTCTCATAAAACACGCAAACCTCCATCTCCCAGCACGAGCGACATCTGCTCCAGATCAAAGGAAACAACAAAGAACAACTATAAAAGTGTCTCGAAGAAAGAAAAAGAGGGAGATTCAGACTCGCGTTCTGCAGGTGATCTGTGATGTGCACCGGCGGCTTCCTGAACGTCGGGCTGCCGCTGCTCCTGCTTTTAATAACGGCGTCTTACCGCTGTCACCCCCAGACTCTTCCCCAGGTTTTACGGAGCGCTGCTACCACACGTCCCGCCTGTGGGACTCGGCGAGGGGGAGCCCCGGGTGCCCCTGCCCTGCTCACGGCGACGCTATGAGTCGGACCGAGCCCACGCTCCCGGGCCAGCCAATGGAGGGGTCTGCCAAAGCCAGCCGGGACCGACCGCGAGGCGGGGACCCCAGCATCGGGCTTCCCATCCGACCCCTCCAGGTCGTAACCAGAGCGGTCTCTTTGGCTCTGGCAGCAGTCACCGATTCCGGAGAAGGGACGGCACTCCGGCTGCCGCGGTGCCAGGCACCTCCGTCGTCCCTTCTCCCTCTTTTGCGTTCAAAACCTTCCTGCCTTTTTAAGGAAGGCAGAGAGCAAACCGAGAGACCTGCGCCTTCAATTACAGGTGTATTATAATGGGCTTTTAAATCAGTTTGTGCCGCTCTAACACAACCATAATTAAGAGAAAAGCGGAGGGGGCTTCATCCTTCCCTCATATCAACACAGCTCAGGAGCCGTATTGAAGAAGCCCACCGGGCGCGAGGAAGGGCAAACGCAGCCTGAGAGCCTGCTTTTAGCTACGCTGCTTGGTCACGTAGGCTCGTATACAACCCCCTTACAATTACAGGTGCCGATCCTGGCCCCCGGGGCCGCCTCTGCCCTGGGTTTGCCCGACCACCTCCTTCCCCGCCGGCGTGCTGGGTTCGGCTCGGCTTTGCAGAGGGACCGAGCCCCCTCCGAGCAAACCTGGAGGCAGCCAAAGACATGAAGAAAGAAGCCTGGAAACGAAGAGGACATACGTCACGACCTTAATAAGCAATTAATAAATAACTAATGGCAATTGCTCGTTTTAAAGCAAGGCGTAATGAGACGTGTCATACGGCACCGAGATGTGTCTAAACGATTTCCCAAGCGGATAACGGCTCCTGCTGCAGCAAAGCTCTCCCGAGCTTGGAGGACACAAAATTTTTTACGCCCGCCTCTGCAGCAGGTTATACGGCATGGCATCATAATAATTCAGAGGAGGAGGGGGGGGAACAAGACGTTTCCAATCATTCATTAGTAAAGCATTTGTGAACGAGGGTATAATTCACCGCATAAGCAGCAGGGTTTCTGCAGACAAACTTTATAGCTAAGTGCCAAAAGGGAGCCCAATCTGATTCCACTTACGACAGCATAAATCAGCAATACTCCTACCGCAGTCGACAAGGGATACGCCAAAATAAATGTGGCACGAAAAGAGAGTCGGGTCTCCAGCACAAGGACTTTTTCCCGACTTTCGGACGGGTCCGGGTCACCAACCTGGATCCAGACTGCCGCTACCCTAAGGAGCCGGGGTGCTGCCTGGCTGGATTTGGTCCCCTGCTTTCAAGGCTCTGAAGGGATCTACATAATTTTTCCTACCACAAAAAGGAAGAAACACCTGACACCAAGCCCCACACCTTTGGGGAATCAAGCAACAGTTTGCTTAGCATGACTATTAATAAGCAGCTTTATAAAGCAGGCAGAATCCATCATTCAGGTTTGGGAGACCCGAGTTCTGCATTCATGTTATGATGCCCAAAGGAAGTCCTGACACTGCTCTGGACTTTGTGGCTTTCTCTAAAAGGAGTCTAACGATGCTGATCTCCTTTATAAACTACTTCATACTCCTCTTTCAAAAAAAAATTATCAAAAAACCAAAAAAACCCCACAACGCCCCAAAACCCAAAGAACCCCATAAAGATTTAAGAATAAAGTTTTTGCTTTGTTAACCATGAAGAAACGCAGATGGACAAGGACTGTTTGACAGTTCAGCTCCCTGTCTAGACAGATCTCATTTTCAGCTCCACGCACGCCACATGGAGCAAGGATCTAGTTTCCAGTTTTTGCACTCCGAGCCACCTGGGATTTCCCCCCTGCAAGTCAAGCAACGCCTCATAAAAAGCAGAAAATTGAAGGATCTCAAAACCTTAAGACACCTGCATCATCTCTCCCCCGTTATCGACACCTCTCCCCGAGGCACGACAGCCTCTCTCACGACTACCTCCACGATGACCACCAAACTGACAGCGACTTCGTCTCACCCTGCTCAGGGACGCAGGGTCCCCAGCTCTGCCCCTCTCGTCCCACCCGGCGCCGACGGAGGCTCCGTCAGACCCCCCGGGAAAAGTCCCTGCGTGGGGATGAGCCGCAGCGTGCCGAGGGCGCCCGAGAAAGTTTGAACGCGACTTCTTGTTAATACGAAGCTTGTCAAACCCATCACCTAGAAATGCTGAATGTCTTTATTAGATTCCTTTATCTCCCCCCGAGATCGGAGGGACACGACGAGATGATTCTCAGTGGAGATGTCATCATCCAGAAACTAATTAAAGGCTGCGCAGGAAGTCGGGCCACGCGCACTCTGGAGAACAAAATGCATTAGCAACCCGAGTCAAGAAAAATATTACAAGTGAACTTCAGATCAGAAAGGGCGAGCTAGGGATTTGACAATACCTCTCCTCTCCCTGTCTTTCCTCCCGCTCGTCCTCACGCTCCCTCGTCCTCGATAGCTGTCCCCCAGCAGAAGCAAGCCGCCCGGGATCGCGGGGCTTTCTGGGACCAGCCCCTACACCGCCATCTCCTGAGGGATGCAGGACGACATTGGGTCCTTTCCTCCACTGGGTCACACCCCGGGAGAAAAATCATGATTTGTGGAATTTCCTTTTCTTTTCATGGTAGAAAAGCCTCCTTGCTGCGGGTCAATAAGCTGCAGAGAAGGATAGCTTGATGCCTGCACCGCTCCCTGCTCTGCCACAGTAGTTCTGGGCAAAACGCTTGATCTTTTGGGGTCTCATCTCTCTATCAACACAATGACAAGTATTTCTCTTCCTTGCAGGCTTATTAAAAAGACAACGGCACGTAAGATGGTAAGATACCCAGAGCCTATGGTTGCAGGAACTGTAGGTGGGGACGTTTCTGCATGGGGACAGTCCTACTAGCCACAGCCTACGCGTAGCTGGGGCTCACGTAAGCCAAGATGCACGGATCTAGTTTAAGGCACGCATCTCGAGCACATGTGCCAATAACAATAACACTACCCAGTCAACCTGGAGTCTCCCGTACCAACGAGCAGCGAGTTTACACGATACTCCTCGCCTGGTCCATCAGCGTGCGCTGTCCCGCTAAACTCGGCACGAAACCTCAGCTCGTCTCCCCAAAACCAGCCAGAGGGCAAGGGGCCATGCCCCATGCTGACGGCGAAGGTCCTGCTCTCCACCCTGCTCCCGGAGAGCGGTGGGGGTCTCCCCGTGCCCCACCAGCTCTCTGTCCACGAGAAGCGGGAATCACACGGAGGGCTAGATGCGCCGAACCAGCCCTGCGCCATTTCAGTCATCAAAAGGGACCCGGCAGCAACAAAGGAGCTCAAACATCCTTTCCAAAGATAAATCAGATGCTCTAATGCAGCCTGCATCTCCAATGAATATAGGGCAGGTGTCTCTGAAGTGAAGTAGTAGTTAAAATGATGCTCTTTAAATTACATTTTGGCTATTTCAGGCAGACAGGTTGTGTGTGGGTTGGGTTGGGTTTTTTTATGATCTATCTAGAGGCTTAAAAAGACACAGAGAGAAATAAATCTCCCTTCCATTAAAAACACACTACGCTCTCGCATATTTGTTCTTATCTCTGCGCTCTCGCACTCGTGCTCCCTCTCCCCCGACTCGAGCACAAAGTAAGTGTTTACGATTACGCTTTCCACACTGACACTAATCTAATTCGAGGAGCCGCGCAGCCCGTGCCCGGGGAAAGCGCGGTGGCTCGCCCGCCCTTGCGGGAGGATGAGCGGCGCTTCCCGAAACGCTGCGACGGACGCCGGGCGCCCGACGGTTTTACTTCAAACGCTGTCGAGATTCGTGGCGTTAATGTTGAACCGAGCGAAAGCCCCCAGTTTTGATTGAATTGCAAGTGAGGTCTATTTGTACCTTCTGGGTCTATCTGCGTCCTTTTCACCTCTATTTATCTAACTATTTATATCCTTCCTCCCCTCCTGAGCTCCCCTACGACATCTTGGACACCCTCAGACCCCGCTGTGCTGGGTGCTGTACCAACAAGACACAAAAATACAGCCTTTGCCCCACGGGGCTCTCGATGAACATGTGAAAAAGGAGACAGCAGGTGAACGCAGGCTGCATTCCCAGCCCTCCCGGACATCACCGCTTGCAAACTACCGTTGGATGTGCAGAGAGTTGCCCTCGTCGGTGCAGGGAGCAGGGTTGGATGCAAATGATCTCTACCACCACAGGTGCCGTGCCATCACCGGTTGTCCCCAAACCCTCTGTGCGCTGAGCTCCAGTCCTTGCAAGTGCCTCCTCGTGCTCCAGCCAGAGGCTTTACTTCTGCTTGGGCTTCCTCCTGCGTTCATCTTTGACTCCGGTGAAAAAACAGATCAGGAGGGGAGCACGGCCCTACTATTCTCCGATGAGGTGATCCGGAGGCTGCTACTTGTGACCAGACCCTTTATTTGTTTGCTTATATAGCGGGAGGTTGGCAAGGCCCAGCAGTTCAAGACGAACCACGGGTGAGGTGATTTATGCCTCCAGATGCTGCCGCTCCTCCAGTCCCCATAGAAACACATCTCTTTGCACAAGACTCGTGAACCCATCCATCGCTCCGGCAGAGGCAGGTCTACCTTCCCAAAGATGCCCCGCTCCACTCCTTCCTCCCCTTAGTAATTTGTTTACACAGCCCTGCTCTCGCAGGTTCTCCTCCTTGGGCTCCCAGAGCCCTCCAAGCCTTCGTCACCCCTCCCGTGGAGTCCTCCCCATCCTGCACCCTACCCGAGGCACCTCGTTAGCATCCACCTTGACCCAACACGCCAACCACCCCAAACCCAGGGGATCAACCCAAGGCTTGGCCGAAGCTGCCAGAAACGAGCAGGAGAGCAAACACCAACCATCCAGAGTCCGCGCGATGACGCACGCTGTCCTTCCCATGCCTTAAAACGTCTTTAAAAGAGCGATCTTAGCACCGCAAGGTTTAGCTCTCAGAAGGTTCAGCAAGGGTAGAGGTAAGGTTGGTCTCTGCTACTTCAGTTCATCTCACGTGCCCCGAGGACAACCCCTTCCCGCAGACACCCGGCTTCTCTCGGTACCTGCGCGCATCGCCGCCTCCACTTTCCCGGGGTGCGCCAGCAGCGCGGGCATTAATAAACCTATCATCAAACCGCCCCCCCCCCCCCAAGAGATAAGGGACCATTATTATCCCCACCGTACAGACGGGGAAATGAGGCCCAAAGAGCAAATGGCCCAAAAGCGCCCGTTCGCATCGATGCTCCGTCGGCACCTGCTTTTCAGGCTCCGCGGCGCTCGGGAAGCAGGGAAAAGGCACCAGGACGGCTGCCAGGCCAAGTATTTCCAATGGGCCGCACGAGACAAGAGCACTGCGGTTAAAAATTAGTCATCAGGCTGTAGAGAGCGCAGCAGGATATCCGCATGCACAGAGGGACAATTAAAATTTCATTACCAAATTTCAACCCAAACAGGCTATGTTTGATAGAGTTAAAAGGAAAGGAAAAGGAGGAAGGCAATGCTACCGCAAGGCGGGGATATCGGCGTGCCCGAAGTACGTGGGGGCTGTTCTCCTTTTCCATTAGGACTGCTCCTTCGTTTCCCGTTTCTCCTAAACGCAGCCCTCGAGCCTTCTTCTCGGCCACCCTCGCGCCTCCGAGAACGCCAGAAAAGCCACAGAGAGTTATCTCCCACCGGAGCACCCTTTAATTTCCCTATTTGTCTTTCTAATGCCCAGCCTCATCAACGGCACCGTCTATTCCCCGTGTGCTCTCACCTTTGATGGAAGGACTATTTTTACCCCCTTCCTTCCTATGCCACCGCCACTGCCTCCTCCCATTTAATCATTTTGGAGGCTCTTTATTGACAGTTTCCTTTCCTTTCTTTCCCCTTTCCCTTTCATTTTTAAAACCTGTGGTTCTCTGATTCAAAATCATTACTGTTTTTAACTTGGCTTGAGCCTCTTTAATTAAGTTACTTTCCATTATTTTTTATCTAGTCCATTTGTCTACATCCCCCGCACCCTCCCTCACTCTTCCTTTCCTCCCCAAGGCAGGCTGGGTATGAAATCTTACATTTCCATTTGGCTAACAATCACTTTGAATTTTTAAATGCTATTAAATTGGATCACACCGGTCACTGGACTGGAGTTGTCGAGCTGTGATATTTACTCGCGCCAGTCAAAGGGAAATGAAATTGCGGCAGCACGGGGGGGAGGCGATGGGGGAGCACAGATTTATTCTGCCCGCGGTACTTGCAAACAGGCACAATCCCTTTGGATTTTCAAGCGAGTTCAAAGGAAACTCTTACGCTCAACCATGAATGTATTGTAATGTCTTTAATAAATCAATTACTAGTTGGCAGGGAAGTGTCACTGCATCTCCAATCCTTGTAATCACCTCAGCTTTGCTGTGTTTTAAGTGCCGAAAAACCATGGAGGTAGACGGGGAGCCAGAAGAAGCATCGGCGTAGGGCAAACCAGAGAAAACACTTCTGCTTCGTCTTGCCAGAAAAGGCCGAAAGGAATTTGCGTCATGCAAAAACACACCCGCCCAGTGACCCCCAGCACCAGAACAAGGAAATCCCGGTGCCGGAGGGACCCTGCCGGCACTGCATGGGGCTCACCCTTCCCAGGGCAGCTCCTGGGATGAAAAAGCTCGGGAGGGATGACTGCGACAGGTTCACCGAGAAAGACGGTGTGGCAACACGTGCCTACCCCAGGGATTAAGCCCGGGGCGATCGGAGCAGCCCCCTGCTCCCGCCTGCCCAGGGCTGAGCATCGTCCTCGCAGGCAATTTGCAAAGCAGCGTTTTCCCAGCGCCTCCAAGAGCGACGCAACCTTTTGCTGCATGTTAATTAGGGGCCTGAGTTTTGTGCTCCTGCCTTCGGGAGGGTGCCGGTATTTCAATTTTGCTAAAAGAGGCCATTTTCCATTTGAAAATTCGCTAAAACGAAAGAGAGTAGGGTTTGATTACAAAGCAGTCCTGGCCAAATCCAGCCCCTCCTCCTCTGTCTCCGCTGACAGCATCCTCCCCTCCACAACAACAATCATCTGAGCACAAACAGACAACGAAGCTTTTCAGAAAGTAATGAACTCCTGTTGGAGCCAAGGCAGGAAGGGTTTAATGTTCAGCTCAGAAAGCTTGGCGAGGCCATCAATTTTATAGCCCTGCTGCTGAAGGAGCGAAAAAAAAATAATATTTCAGACAGACTCGGCCAAAAAGAAAAGATAGGGAAGGAAAACACTGCGAGAGAGATTTAATTCCACAAGCGGAGGGAAGTGTTTGCAAAAGAGGAGGAGGATCAAAGGCTGAAGATCTCGGGCTGGCTGGGAGGAGGAGGGATTACAAGGAGGGCAAACCATGGAGAAGACATCTCTGTTGACCCCTCGTCTCGAGGCTGGTCCAGGCAAGGACAGCCCCGGGTACAATTTGGGGAGCCCACTCACCGTGAGGGCTCGGTGATGGGGAGGCTTTGGCAGCGAACGGGGTGGACTGAGACCTGTTCGGCTCATCTCATGTAGGACAGCAAGCCAGGTCAGGGTCTGCAACCTTCACTGCCTTGTCCCAGTCTTACACTAGATGCTACTGGAGGAAAGGAGAGGAACCCAGAGCTGAAGTCTTCTGGGCATCTCTACTGCTGGCTAGATGGCATCAGCAACCCAGACACGAAAAACGAGCATGGGTCCACCTAGAGCAATGAGACCTCCCCATCCCCTTGCCTGCAGCCGGTGGGGCCGTGCTGTAGGGCTCTTCCAGGGATCCGGCCCTGGACTAACAAGCAAAGCCACCTCGTTTCCAAGGCACGGGGCAGAGGGAACTCACTGCTATTCCGCACCACCAGCTGCTCAGACAGACAACCAGCCAGACCCCGAAAACCCAAACCAGAAATCTTTCAAGACCGTATTTCCACGTCTTTTCTGAAGGACCACATACCCACCTCTTTTCCAAAGGTCCCTGCCTTTTTGTTCTCTGCTTCCCACTTTTCCTCCCCTTTCCCCGTTGCCAAATCTCTTTCTCCTCCATTGCAGCACCAGAACAGATGGGAAAAGAAGGGCAAAACAAGATCACAACTCTCCCCGTGTTTCAATGAAACCCCCCTTCTCCGAGCTTCAACCTCTCCTTCAAAACCCAAGAAAAAAAACGCGCAGAAAACACCACGTTTCCCCCCTAGTCCTCCACTTCACTCTCCCATGGGTTCAGTGACTCCCTTCAGCCCATCCTTAAGCTGGTGGATATTTGCTGGAGCTTTTCTAGCGCTCGGTGCCCGCCGCAGGAGGCGGCAGGGCCGGGCCGGCTCTTCGGCAGCTGTTCCCTTGGCCTCTCCTTTATCTCCGGCATTGTGTTCACATCTGCTTCCCCCTCTGCCTCTTTCCCTGCCACTGGGAGCCTGGTTTTAAATCACTGCTCAGCGCGCCGGCTGCCAGGCGCGGGTTTCATGCCGCCCAGCGTGCCCCGTTTGGATGGGGATCCAAAAGCCGTTTGCAAGCCTCCCCCTGCCTTTCTTTTCTTTTCTTTTTTTTTTTTTCCTCCTTATTTTTTTTTTGATCCTTCTGAACCTGCCAGCGCTGCCACACTGCTTCCCCCTCCTCCCTTTTGGCTGCGGAATTATCTTGGCTCTGGAAACATGTTCAGACACCTGGTTGCTGGCAGCGCGGGGCTTTGGCAGCGGCTGGCTGCGTGCAGCTCTCCGATAGGGAAGGGGAGGCGAGCGAAGCCCAGCCGGTGCGGGTCAACACGACCCACCTTGGCTACCGAGGACGTGCCGGTGGCTGCCTGCACCGCTCCCGCCTGGCCGGTGGCTTTGTCGAGCCTGGCACCGGCAGCGATCCCACCACCCGCACGCCTCTGGCTTTGCCTGGAGTTTTGGCTGAGACCGACTTCTGGTTTCGCCGGGGAGGGGGGGATTTGTATGGCAGAAAAGCACAGCTTTGTACAGCATCGCCCAGGAGCTGCATTTTGAGAGATGCATTTAGGACAAGGCATCGCCATCTGCGGCTTTCTTCCCCGGCACAGAGCGCTGCTCCTGAGCACGGCAATTTTGGTGGAGCGAGGCAGCAAAATCCCTAGGGAGCAAACAGAGCGGGGCACTCGCAGGGATGCCTCACGGACACTCTGCCCACGCAGCGGCTCCAGACTAAATTCCCCTTTCGGACTGCAATCCCTCCACACTATCAAAAAAAAAAAAAAAAAAAGAGAGAGGGCTCTATCCATCCCCCAGACAGGCACATACAAACTTCCCTGAAAAGCCTGGCTGATGCCTCCCCAACCTCCTTTCACCCATGGTCTGTGCAGGATTGCAAGCCAGGATCCCTGTGGATGCCGCCTTCAATGGCAAAGGCTGCACCAAAGAGACCAAACTCCCTCGGGAAGAGCCCCCTGCTCCTGCTCTCCGACTCCCTGAGCCTCTGCAACAGGCTTTCGCTTCTGGACTTGCCTCCGGGGGGACTGGCCGGAAAAATCAGTTCTAAAGGCCAAAAAGAAGAGCCAGATTAAAGTATCAACTCTGAATTTATGCTCGGGACTTAAGGTTTAATAATGCAACAGAAAATCAATATTTAATAAAGCAAATGATGGAGAAAAACACTGAATGGGAGATGAGCCGCTGCTCGTGTTTTCAAACATGTAACTCCCGGAGGAGCCGGTTTGGCAGGACAGATGCAGTACCAGATTGCCACGAAGAGCTGGCACGCAGGACGCCCCAGGTCCCACCGATTCCAGCTCCGGTGTCAAGGGGGCTCACGGGTCTTTTATTAAAGGACAAACAAGGAATTACAGCGGTGGTCAGAGTCCAAATACCCATAGAGAGAGATCAAATGCTGATGCACAAGGGGAGCCAAGCAGCTGCCTCGCGGAACAGGCCCAGATTTGTGCTAGGGCTGGAGGCTGGGCTGGTGAAATGCGGGCAAGCAGGCGGCAGCGCACCCAAATTCAGATTTCAAATGCACCGAGAAGAGCCGCCAAGGGATGGACGAGGGCTGAGAAGCCAGGAGGGAGCGCAAGGGCTCAAAGCAGAGGATAAATCCCTGCCTACCAAGCCAGAGAGAAGGCAGTGAAGGTAGTTCAGGGGTGCAAGCGAGCAACCGGGGCATCCAACCCGGCTGGCAGGCGCAGTGGCATGGCAAGCGCGCATCCTTGGGCAGGACGAGGGATGCGGCAGGGATGCGGCCGAGATGCTGGGGACAGATCGGCAGCTCTGACTCCCTCCCCTGGAGGCTGGAGAAAACTGCAGCGAGCCCCTGCGTGGCACAGAGATGTCACCTGCGCCTTGTGCAAAATCGGCAGCTACCCCAGCAGCCACGCTCGGCCGACGTTTGGCAGATTTGGGGCGAGCCCCACGAAACCGGGCTGAACGAGTGAGCCTGAGGAACAGATGCTCCAAGACGTTCGATCTCGCAGCCCCGGGCAGGACACCGCTTGCTTGAGCCATATCCAACCTCACCACCGCCACGCCTGAGGCTGCGTGAAACGCTGACAACTGATGCTGAGCTGCGGAGCCTCCCCTGCAAGCACCAGCGCTGCAATAATAAACGCCTTTTGCAGCAGCAAGCCTCGCTGCCTGCCTACCCCGCCGAGCCTTTCCAGCCCTGATACAAGCTGCACTGCCAGCTGGGAAGGGGGGTAGTTTTCCCCGTGCCCACCCAGGCAACAGAGGGCACTGCCTGGGGCACGCAGCTCGGGATGCACAAAGACCCTCGCCCCGTCTCGCAAAGTCTGGGGACTCGGGATTAGGTCCTCGAACCAAAGGAGACTCTCGCTTGCGTAGGGCTCGGTGCCCAGCAGGTAGGTGTTAGCGGTAGGTGTCTCTCCGGGGCAGCAAAGCCTTTCATCCGAGCTCCGGCGCCCTTGGATGAAACCCCCTCCTCTCGCACGCAGCGCGCGCCGGGTTGCCTGCCGGGCCCTGCAGCACGGCAATAATTTGTGGCTTGTGCCGGGATCCTTCACGATGGAAGATGACATATAAATATAAAATGTTATCGCTCCATAACAGCCACATGCTATAAAACGCCGGGCAGAAGGATCTGGAACTGGATGGAGGCAGCGCTTTAAATCCTTCCCTGCAGAGTTACTGCTGCTAAAACAACAGACCCGCTCCAAAGAGCTCCGGCAACAGAGGGAGAAGAAGAAAGGCCCCGATAAAAACACCGCAATTGTGGAATTAAGCAAGTAAGGTGACTTCACTCCGGCGTGACCTTCCTGTACCGACAACCCTGGGGTAGCTGTAGTACCGGCGCACCGGTGACGTCTCCTCCCATTCATCCCCTGCCGTGACTTTCGGCGGATGCTCCGCGTTACTATAGTAACAATAAAGCGCTGGTACCAATGTTACACTACGACGAGTTGACTCTGCTCCCGCGATTACGATAACA
The DNA here is from genome assembly GCF_000737465.1 of Haliaeetus leucocephalus. Taxonomy (NCBI): domain Eukaryota; kingdom Metazoa; phylum Chordata; class Aves; order Accipitriformes; family Accipitridae; genus Haliaeetus; species Haliaeetus leucocephalus. Next base: position 2,590,857 of record NW_010973209.1, on the reverse strand, counting down.
ATGCTGTTACTGTAGTAACGTTACATTGTTGAGGTCTCACTGTTCTACCCTTAATTTTATTGTCATAAGATTAAATTGCAATAATGTTATTGAGCCGCCATTAGCGTTACCATGGTAACAATAACATTAAGGTAGCGCTATCGCATTACAGCGGTCCGACCGTTCCACCGCAAATATTTTAATGTAGTAAAACAAAAGAGATTACCGCAGTAGCATTAAACTGCAGTGACCTCGTTAAACCCCCACCGGCTTTACCACACCAAACAACGGTACTCTGGAAACCGTCCGCGGCGGCGGGGAGATGCCCCGACGTGCATCCCGGCGGCGGGGAGATGCCCCGACGTGCATCCCGGCGGCACGGGTGCTGCCGTGCCACCCCTTTCGGCCAGCGAAGTCCGCGGGGAAGGAGGGGGACCCGGCACACGCAGGGGGCGAGCGCGAGACCCGCGGACAACCCGAGTCCTCCTCCGGCCCCCGCTTGGAGAGCTGTGGGTGCAGGGTGCCGCTGGCCTCCCGGTTTCACCCGCTCCGCTGAAGGCGTTAGCTGATGTTGAAGGGCTCCAGGTGAGGTGGATGACCTCTCCCTGAAAGCCTTCGGAGAGGATGGGTGAATGGGGCCGCCGGGAGCTCGCACGCTCAGAAAGGCTCGGAGAGGAGTAAGCTCTTGTTTTCTAGAAGAGGGGTGATCAGGGGGCAGCCTCCGCGGCTCTACCCCTCTCTGAGGGAGTAGTAAAGAGAGTTACGCCGAGCTCACCTTGCCGCCACAAAAGTGGACGCGGCTGCAGCTAGGGAGGAGGGAAAGAGCAGAGCCACGGGGGGGGTGGGAGGTGGAAACGGTCCCAGAGGGCATCGATGCGCTGTCCCAGCACCAGGGCGCAGGGCAGCCGGCGGGGACCGCGAAGGGTTCGTGTCGGCACTGCTTAGGGGAAGCCCGCAACACGCCGGATTACAGCATTAGCAGTTCGCCGGGGGAGAAAAACAGAGAAATCAGTCACAGCCTTGGTGTACGCAAAAAAAAGAAAAACATGAAGGAAATGAAAACGGTCTGCGTGTCCTATGAATCACTGCTTCTTCCTTCCCCTCGCTCTGTTCTCCTGCCAATTATTTCTCCTCGGGAACAGGATACATCTTCCCGTGGGTCTGGCAGCGCCTGGCCCGCTGGCATCGCCGGGGTGCCAGGCAAGCACGGAGGACGCCTTCCCTTCACCGCTACTTCTCCGTTAACCAACTTGCGCTCTTGCTAACGAGGACAGCGGTCAACGCGCTTGAGCGCCGTTCACCTCCCCATCCCTTCCCACTCTTTTACTCCCCCTGCACCAGCAGGGCTCACCCACGCGCTCCAGGAAGGGGGACGTGCCGCAGCACGAGTGGGACGCGTCCCCAGTGGGATGCGGCGCGCCTGCCATCCTCCAGCAGCAAGAGCGGGCGCGTAACTGGGGCAGCCCGAAGCTGCGGCGAGGGCAGGCGTGTGAGCCGGGAGCCAGCGCTTCCAGTATGGGCTCTGGAGTCTCCGCTTTCCCCCCCTCCTGCCCCATGATATAATTGCTAATTAATAATAACGTTTAGCTCTCAAATAGCGCGTTCCATCTTCAAAGACCTCTGTCGACATTAATGAATTAATCCTCATCAACCCCCCTGTGAAGTAGGTGACAATTATTATCTCTGCCTCACAGATGTTAAATTGATTTGCAAAGAGGTCAAGTGACTCGGGGGAGGCCGGAGGGAGCCTGCCCAGCCGCATGCCGGGTATGGGGCCGCTCCGCGAGGGAGCACGGACAAGCGCGTCAGTGGGTTAAACCCACCCGCTGGGCTGACGGGCCCCTGCGGAAAACCGAGGGCTGGTAACCTTGGAAGGGAGACGGAGAGATCAGGGGGCAGCGATGGATGTGGGAGCAGCAGAGATGCTCCCCCGGGGGCAGAGCGAAACGGGGATAGAAAGCCAACAACTAGGCGAGAGCGCGTGGGAGACCTTCAGTCCTCGACAACAGCCCTGATACAAAAGAAAAAGACGCTTTGACGGAGGGACGGTGATTAGCAACAAAAGAGAGATGGGGAAGGAATGCATCAGTCAAAGGAGCTGAGAGCGCAGGCGAAGCAAGGGAGGATTTCGATTTTGTGCCGCTGGTTTCCTCCCCTCCGCCGGTTTGGAGACGCTCTCAAAACTCTCCGCGTGCCTTTTAGAAGGCATTATGTAAACCTGCTTTTGCTTCTAGAAAGGACAGCTGCTCTCACGGGGGAAAAATGGTGCGGACACACCAGAAAAACCCACTGCAGAAGCAGCTCCGGTGGTTTCTGCTGGGAAGCATCCTGCCCAGCGTGAAACCTCAGCCCGGGGCTTCATACGTGGCCAACGTCTATGCACCCTCGCTGCCGCTGAGCAAATCCCTCTGCCCCTCCTCACCCCCAGCACCAGTGGCTTTGGTGGTGCAGGGGACAGGCTCAGCCCCACGGACTGGTCAGGAACGCTCCGAGCATCTCCAGCCAAAAAAAAAAAAAAAAAAAAAGCCAGGCACAAGCAACGCATTCCCACCCACCTACTCTGTTTTCCCTGCAAGCCACCTTGAGGTCTTTTCGACAAGAGTGATGACGACTGCGGGGACCGATCCTTCCTTCTCAGCCTGTGCCGCCACGCGAACCGCTGCCCCTCCATTCGGCAGGGCAGGCGTTTCCCACGCATCCTGGCGTAAGGCAGAAAAGCGGCCGCAAAAAGTTATCCGTATGCTCCCACGAGTGAAAGGGGCTTATGGCATCAAAGGAAAATTAATTGGGCAGAGTTGGGCGCTTGAAACAAAGCCGGCTCGGGCGCCGCAACCCCACCGGTGGCTTTATCTCGCCGGCGCACACCTTGGCAGCGATGCTCCCGGGGCGGCCTCGGCGCCGAGCGAGGTGCCACTGGCACGCCACGTGTGCCCCCCGCCACCGGGGCGGCCCTGTGCCACCTGTGCCCGCAGCCCCCCGACTCTGGCGAGCAGGTAATTAACTCCCAAACAAAGGCAGGGATTTGCAGATTAACCCGGGCCCGGGAAGGAGTGGGAAAACTCATTTACACCAAACAAAAGGGGAGGGGTGATTAGTTGCTTCAGTGACAACAGAAAGAGCCAGATAGGGCCAAGGAAACTGATAAAGAAGCGGGAAAGCGCTAATATCCCCCAGTTGCCTGCCTTTTTTTTTTTTTTTCTTCTCTTTCTTTCTTTCTAAGCACTAAAATTCCACCATTTTCTATCATGCAAATTTGTGTGCCTAAGTGAGATTAAACTCTGGCAGGCTCTGTGCCTCCTTCCCCAAGTCCATTTCCCGCGCCGAGATAAGGCCAACTTTCCTTAATGCATCTTACAAGGCAGTGGGAGTGTTTTGCAGGCGCGCATTGGAGACGGCTTATTATCAATACAAATAAGAGCTTTCCAGACACCGTCCTCCTCCTCCTCCTGCCTCGCCTCTCTCTTTTAAACCCAGGAACCCAGAGAACAGCTCAAATAGCTTGAAGTGTCCTGCGGGGAGAAGGGGGAGGCTGCGCCTGCGATGCTGCTGCAGGGGCAAGAAGTGGGACTTGCTAAGGAAACCAGAGTGGGATACAGGAGAGGAGAGGAAGGGAAAGCATCGCTCCTCAGAGGTCAACGGGGCCCAAATCCTCCTTCTCGCTCTGGGTTTCTGCGTCCCTCCAAGTTCAGACCTCGCCTGCGGCAAGTGGGGCTTCCCTAGATTTTGCCTCTTAGGGATTTTCACCCAGAAACACCTCGCTCTTCCCAGGGTCCAAGGCAGACTCCTGCAAACGCGGGCAGCGCTGCTTCCCCGTGCTTTGTCTGGTCTTACGGCAACTCCTCCTAAGAAGAAATGAGGGCTGAGTGAGCGGGACAGGCAGGGACCACCTTCCAGATGCTGCCGATTGACATGGACGCTCCCTGAGCTGTTTATTTTAGGTCCAGCTGTAGTCTGGGAGCTTCTTTCCTGGGGAGATCCAGGTGCCGGGAACCTCCTTGTATGTTTTGCAGCTATGTTGTTGGCTCACATCAACTTGGCATTACCAACACCCAGCCTGACCTCATTTAAAGCAGTCCCCGAAATAGCAGGTCTGAACTTTGATGCATTCAATGCCAAGGGTCTGTCGGCTCCTTCCCGGGCTCATTTGTCCCACATTAGCACAGAGGCAGCGGGAAGGAGAGATGCACCGACCTGCTATTCCTGGATCGGCAGCGATCACCTTTTGCCTTTTGTAGCAGGATTTCAAGACTGACAAGCGTTTCTGAAAGCCTGACCGATGAGGAAAGGTAGGAGAAATGGGGCTTGCATCATTTCAGAAAGAAGGTGGCTAAGGGGCAACACGATAACAACCTTCCCAAAAGCAAAAGGTTGTTACAAAGAGGACATTGATCAATTGTTCCCCACATCCGCTGGGGATAGGCTGAGAAAAACTCCACTTCATTTGCAACAAAGAAGGTTTAAGTTAGATATTAGCTATACATTTTCTAATTATAAAGGTAGCGAAGCAGTAGAATAGATCGTCTAGGGAGACTGAAGAACCTGCTTTGTTAAAGATTTTCAAGAATAGCTTTCAAACGTGTTTGCCAGCGATGTCTCTGCCTCGTTGCAGGGGGATGGGCTAAATTAGCTCTTGAGGTGCCTTCTACCCACCTATTTTGGGATCTCAGCCATCAATACAGTCAACCTAGAAATAAACGTACAGCGCTTCCCTGGCTGCAGCGTGGACATCCTTGGTTCCCAGTGGTTTCTAGCCGATTCTCTCCCGCTGCCTTGGGGGACCATCCCCAACCCTCATACCCTAAAGGAAGCTCCTTCTCTCACCCCCATCCCTCTTCTGGTTTTTGCTCTTTTCCCCCATACCACCGCCTCCTCCAGCAGCCCTTGGCAGACACCAGCGATGCCCCAGCTCCTCGCTCCCTCCGTCCGCGGCCGTTTCCCAGTGATATCCCCTAAACCTGGGGAGAAGGAGGGATGCACGGCGTGGGCTGAGGGCGCTCGGACCCTAGCTGATAAGCACCCGTCACGCCTGCCGAGGGGAGCAGCAGGCTGCTGACATCCCGGCTGGAATGGGAAGAGCTCATAGCCCACCACGGCCAGTCCCTTTGGAGAGTGCAGCCTGCCCCGGGGGCACGATTTAATTGCATCCTCAGAGGCTGGGGTACTCCTGCCTCCAGAGCTGCGCCCCAGGCCCTTTCCTTGTGCAGCAAGGGGAAAGTCAGGACCTGCTTAGAGCAACCTGCACACCTCTCCCTTTCTGGCTGCACCTGGACTAACCCTGTTTAAAAGGGGAGACCCCCCTCTCCCACCTCCTCTCACCGCTTCTCCTTTCCTATCAGGCTGCAGGAAGGGGCAAGAGGACCCACAGCCACGCGCTCAACTTGGCACATCCCTCAAATCTGGCTCTTGGACACCCTGCTTTCCTGGGAGGGAGGGGTTAGCGCTGCTTCCCACAAGTTGGACATCATTTAGGACAGGATTATACTGGCTTGCGTATTTATTGGGTCCATTTTCCAAGGCGGGAGAGTCAATCCTGGCACCCCAGCCAAATTTTAATCGGGATCATTACGGCAGGCTTCCCTTTAATTGGACACAATATTCACTTTCACGTCCCGCTCCAGCGTCTTGCTGCGCGTTACGCTCTTGCCACCTTCCACCCAAGAAAGGGCTGGGTGAGCCAAGTAATAGCTCTTGAAATTAGGGGGCCTGCTCCTGAGAGCTGGTATTTCTATCAGCAGCGGTGAGGATATTCAGCAGTTATAGGATTGAGCTCATCACCGAATCCCCCAGTACTTAACTGTACCGCTGCAAGGAGTTAAGATACGACCTTTTCCTCCAGTACCCAAACATCTCTTCCTAATGATATAGCAAGGCACAGGAGGGATGGACTTGGATGCCTGGTGATACAGGAAATTTAGGTGAGGAAACGGGAAGCAGAAGAGAAGAGATAGAAATTGTCCTGCGTCACCCCAGCGTCTGATAGCGACTTCAGAACTTGCGCGTGATCGACTTTGGCTTAAGAAACTCAGGCAGGTAATAACAGATTGCAAGATAAACAGCAAGGACCCGGGCTGGCAATGCATCCGCTTTCTCTCCGCTGTTAATGGAGATGGAGAAAGTCCGGCTCTGTTTAGTTTGCTCGATTGCTCGAAGAGAAAAGAGAAAACGGGAAGGGAGGGAGGGGGGAAATAAAGGCCCTGAGTTGGGGTTTTTTCCCCCCCTTCTATTCATTAGGCTGTCAATAACGCTCAGGCCTGGCATATCGACGGTGGATTAGCTCAACCCGACTCTGTGTACAAGACCAATGCCTTTTTAACCCAGCTTGTTTCCAAATCAATACACCCATCAGCATTCGAAAATTAGCCCGAGACGAGATTCCGATACTCAAGCTGGTATGTCATGCTAAAAGGGCTCCTGGCCAAATCACAGAAGAAGGAAAAAAGGTTGCTAGCAAGGGATTAGACAGTTTCCATTAATCTTCCCCGAGACTGCCTCCCTAAGAGCGCAGTGGGCCCCGTATGTCCCACCACGCAGGCTCCCCCTTGCCCAGCGCACGTCCCCCCCAAGTCCTGCAGCACGGACACGGGAGCTATCTTGCATGAACACCCATCTGCTTGACCATCGCGTGTGGCCAGGCTCGTATGTCCCCTCTCGAGAGCCCACGTGTGCCTGTACGCCTCCTGAAGAGCGCACGTACGCACCCCACGGACCGCGCAGCCTCGCTCCGCCACCCCATGCCGGCCTTCCTCCTCCTCCTCCTCCTCACAGAAGTACAGTGTTTCAACACACAAACACATATTGTTGGTAGGCATACACACACCCCCGCAAAGTACACAAATCTGCCAGCTCTCTCTTTTCCCCCAACACAAGTTTGACTTCAAGCATTGCCTCCAGCATGGAAAACAAAAAACCCCATCAAAATGCAAGAACAACAACAAACAGCAACATGGGTTTGCCAGTGACTACTTTGGGAGGCAGAGCTGGCCTGGATCAGAGCCCCATGACTACTCCAAGAAAGTTGGATAAATGCATTGCCCAGCTTCACTGGGACTCTCCAAACCTGTTGATCAGCCTCTACATTTGCACCAAGTTGTCTTACAAGCTCGACGTAGGAGAAGACATAGGGCGAAAGGGAGGCACAGAAATCAAAGCACCGAGCCCAACCCTTCTACAAATTCCCTTCCTCTTACCTTGCACGATGAGATGGACACGCGATGTCTTGGGGTGATTGTCTGTCTGCACGGAGCAGGTGTAGGGGCCCTCATCGTACACGTCCACATCTTGGATCTGGATGCTGTACTGGGTTTTGGTGTTGGCCAAGAGCACCACCCGAGGGTCCAAGCACCACTTGTCATTGCCGGCATAGAGGATGCTGCTGCGGTTCAGCCAGGCCACTCGGGTGACTCGGTTGTCCACGGAGCACCTGGGGAGAGGCAGAAAGATGACCCGTCAGCACGCTCGTTTTGGGCACTCCGCTCCCCCTTTGCAGCCCCCCCGGTCCTCCTGGCACTATTTTTAGCTTTGCTGCCAGCAGCGGTTGCAGAGACCAAGTGCCTTCAGTGTCCAAAGAGGACAATGTCAGCGCTTTACCTGCAGTGCTCAGGGCACCAATATCCATCTAAACGGGTGGCACCAGAGATTTTTCCAAGACCTTCACAACGATTTCAGATGTAGGGAGGTCAGAGCCACCTGGCACCAGTCACCAAAGGACCTTTTGCTCCTCCATTCCCATTTGCTCCTTTGCAAACTCAGAGACAACCAGAGCCAAGCCAAAACCTCCATCCTGAGTCCAAACCACAGTTTTTTTTGGGAGGATGCAGGTTGCTACCTCCTGCCCAAACCCATCACTTGTCATTCTCTCCGCAGACCTTCATATCCCTGCAGCCAGGCAAAGAAATGCAAAGTGAAGCCGGGAAAGCAGCTTGAACTGCTTCACAAAGGAGCGAGGAAAATTTATCTCAGGAGAAAACCAGCTCTGACACACCTCTAAAGAGAAACCTTGAGCTTCCTACCATTTGTCCCTTCTGTCAGCTCTTCCTTCCCTGCGCATCATCTGCATCGCTGCGTCTCCCTCACTTACTGCACCTTAGCCCTGCTAAGCATTCCACTTATCGAGTGATGTTTTGGAGGTAGAAATCTTCCGTATCCAGCCTCATTTACAAACTGAGCCCCCCCAGAAGACAACACAGTGCAAACCTCTTCTCTTCTGAGACTTTGCTCCTGGAGGACGCTATTTTCCTGTCCACGTTAGCGGGGGCCGGTTTTGCTCCATCCCCGCATCCCCAAGCAAGGTTTGAATGCTCCATTTCAAACGAATTGTCTCCAGATGAGCAAAGAGGAGAGGGCCTAGAGGCTGCCCGCTGTCCAAGCCCTTCCCTAGGCAGCAGAAACCTGCAGCCACCCAAGCCAGCTAAAACCCTGCTTCTCTCCGAGCAAGTTTGCTATTGCGGAGCTGTTAGGACTTAGCCACGCTTTGCTGGATGCCGGCGATGGAGGATAATGTCCCTGCATAAAACCTCTCAGGCTAAGATCCACTGTTTATATTCTCCCCAATCTACTTCATTACTTGTGCAGCGGCTGGGATGCAAATTAACTTCGGAGGCACTGAAAAAGAGCACGGCAGCCTCTGGGAGGTTTCACACGGGGGAACCTCAGCGGATGCAAGGGGCTCAATGAGCTATACATGCCAGACTGCGCTAGCAGGGGAGTAAATGGCAAGGAGGAATGTATCTGTGGCGTGTGGACTCATCCTGACACTTCAGGGATTGTGTCCTTTTCCCAGGGTGAGCCGTCTCCTTACCGGCGGGCGACTTCTCTTCCCATGTCTGCTACTGATGCCAGCGAAGACACAGGTACCCACCCGGGTCAAGCTGTCTCATCTAGCCTCTTTTTGGAGGTATCTCTTTGGCCCCAGTCGTTACAGGAGAAGCCTAAAGGACCCACTCAGCCTCAACACACAACATCTGGAGGTTAGGGATGACCGTGAGGTGACGTGCCCAAGGCGAGACGAGTAGTCTGCAGCTCAGGACTCCCCTGCTGATTTGCTAGGCAAGTACCCAAGCTACTGCACCATCCTCCTTTCTGGTGTGAAAAACATCCGATAAATTAAACAATTTTACTGCTGTTCCATAATGATATTACGATAATAATAAATTAAATGTGAGCAGATTTTTATTATCTACATAAAAAAGCGCAATAGATTCAGCCTGGGCTGAACACCAAGAACTTGGCTCTTGCTCTCAGCTGCATTACAGCTTGAGCAAAACCTGAGAGTTCAGTTGCTCAAGTTGAACAAAACTTGAGATTTCTTCCCAGAGGATGGTTTTAGTGTATCATACTTGGAACATCAGCTCTGCTACCTATGGGGCTCGAATAAAATGCAGGTGGATATTTGGTGCTTGGCTCTGGCCTGCCCGTTGCAATGCCATGAAATAGGCTCCCGCGGTTGCAGCGAGCGGCACTTCTGAACGAACACAGGGGTGTCCACCCTCGCTGCCAAAGCCGTATCGTAGAGAAGGACTGGGTGACGAGAAGCCAGACGTGGCTTGAATTTCTCGGACCGGTCTTTTCTGCAGAGATTATCCTTGAGGACCTGTAAGCAGGCTGAACTAAAAATATATATTTCCTCTCTCCTCCTCCACGCCAGTTTTTTTGTGAAATGCATCAGCTTAGAGATCCCTGGATAATAATGGAGGCAGACAGTGTGCAGTCCAAGCATTCCCTCTATCATATGGGCATTTAAGTGCTTTTGAAAAGCAACGGGGCTCAGGTAATGCATGAGGCAACAGTGAAATAAGTGCTTTCGCCCTTCACAGCACTCGGTCACAAACTCTTCTTATCACCTAGACACGCTTCTCTGTCCCTGGGATCGGCAAGCTTAAAGTTGCTATTTTATTTTATTTTCTTCCTTACCTCCTAAAGCTCCTGAGGCAATATATATATAATAAAGCGCAGAAACAGCTCCTGGGAAAGATGCACTTTGACCTCTGGATACAGCGTGCTATTTAGGGGCCGGCGGGTCACGCTCCTTCCAACCCGCCGTGCTGAGCCCCGGTCCTCCTCGTGCAAGCGCCGGTCGGGGTCCCCGCAGCCGAGGCTCGCTGCAGCGACCCGATGCTCTTCCAGCCCCTCCATCTGCTGCCCCTTTCCCTCCTCCAGCAGCTCCTCTCTCCAGAAGCCCGGCGCAGCGATGGGAAGCCCTCCTCTCCCGCACGCGAGCAGCCGAGCGGAAAACCTTTGGCTTCGGCCGGGAAGCCAGGCTCCAAGCGCAGGTGGAGAGCAAAGCCACCGCCGAGCCTGTAGCCTCCTCCTTTTCCACCCTGCTCCTGGCGAGGTGCAAAGCCCCCGAGATGCTTCTTCTACCTCGCTGGAGGCTCTCACCCTCCCTCTCGGCCCATGATGTGCCAGGGAGGGAGGGGGGAGAGAGGTCCCCGGGGTGCCGGAAAACAGCGCTCGCCTCCAAAAAGAAGATGTAAAAATAATTAAGCACAGATGAGGTAATTTTCTCGCTCAGGATCCTTAATCCTGGTTATGTTCCTGCTCAGAAGGCAAGGCCTTCTCCTCCAGAAAGGTGAAAAACTGCTGTCTGTCAGCACAAGGAGACGACGATGCTGTTCCCTCTCTCTGCTGTTTCTTTCCCTCTAAACCCAGAGCCCCGAGCCTCAGGGCTTCTCCTCCGGGAGGTGGAAACGCTGTTAACACACCACTGCTGTGTCATCCTGGGGGTAGGGAGCGATGGTTTGCAGAGGTAACTCCTCACTCTGCACCAGACCCCCTGCTCCCTGCTGCCACTGAGGGCGCCTCAAAATGACCACAAGCGACGGCGTTTGGGCATTTTAAGACAGTTTGCATGCGCCGACCAAAGGTGAGAGCTGTGCGCGTACATCTTCCCTACCTGTCCCAACCCGCTCATGCCCTTGCCCCACACTCCCCAGTCAACGACGCATGGTGGGCACAAAGGGGACACAGGCGCGGGCTGGTGCTGCCCTTTCCCGACCCGTTAACGTTTCCCGCGGCCAAAGCTCCTTGGCTTTGCTATCCGCTCTCCACAAGCAAGCCGGTCCATTAGGGACTGGCTGCTCTCCCCCAAACCAGCCGGCATCCCCGCAGCCTGAGGGGCTGAGCTCGTACGGTCGAAGTCCTCGTGCCTGGACCCTCCGCACCCCGTGCGAGGGGCCCAGGGGTGCAGCCAACAGCCTGCCTGGCTGCAGGGACACCAATTAAAGACAGAAATTGGAAGAGGGAAAGCAACCCCGTAAGCTTTCTGCCACCTCGGGTAACACAAGCACAAAGACGAGCAGGGCTGCAAATGCCAACAAAGCCCTCGGTGGGGACCAACCAGCCCTGGCCGGAGGGGAGCACGCTGCTTTGCAGACATAGACCCGCTCCCAATAAGCCCACGACCAAACTGCAGCCGCCACAATCGAGTATCAGGAATAAATAAGCAACAGGGTGCCACGGCTGAGCGCCCTGACCACTGATCCTGCCCACGCTTCATACAGCCCCCGGTACCTCCCTGCGTTTTTGGCGCAGACACAGATGGCACATGCCAGCGATGACATGCCCTCCTGAATTTCTCTCTTTGCTTTTGCGAGTTTGCACACAGAAAATGACGGGAGAGGAGGTGGCCCGGCAGTGGGGGGAAGGAGGTTTTTAATTACTGAAGTGTAGTAATTGGCACACAACACTTTTTTGTTGCCTCTTATGCAGATCGCTGGTGTTCCAGCGGGCTGGGCTGGAGAGCACAGATTGTCTCAACCCAGCAGGACACACAAGAAATGAATAATGTTAATTAGAACTGAAAAGAGCTCAGCGAAATTACCAACCTGATTGCCGCTTTCATTGCAATTATCAGGGTACAAGCTCCATCGCGGGGAGGCAGGGACGGGGCTAAGCCTGGCTCACCCCAGCAAACCTGGTGGCCCAACCCAGGGCTGTGCCCAAGCTGACCCCCCCCCGGGCTCGCTTCTCTTTCTCACAGCGTGCCCACCCTAGAGAAACCGCCTTCCCCAGCCACCTGATGGAGTTTCACACGCGTTGTGCCACGACACCGACCCACCATCAAGCATCCCTAGATGTTTTATCTTTTTTTTCCCAAGTCTAACTCAGCAGTTCCCAGATCCCTCTGGATTTTGAAGCGTTTTGTCTCTGCTACGGGCTAGACCAAGCTGGAAATCAGCTTGCAGGAACTAGGCTGAGGTTTAAAACTGGGTGCAAAAGCCTCCCACTGAGGCTGGGCAAGGAGACAAGCTGATCCGGCCCTGCCTTGTCCCCAGCATCTCATGTCCCAGGAGGCACCTTCCAGCCTCTGCACCATCAGCTGTGCTATAAATGATCAACTAAACTAGACCGTCGCCGGAGGCAGGAGCTTCACATCTCAGATTTATTTCTGTGATTATCACATTTTATTGTTATTTATTAGGATTAATTAAAGGCCGGGCTGCGAACAACTCAATCCCATTCAGGCACAGTCCCACTGCTCTCACAGACTTTCCGATGATGTTTATGGTCTGGTGGCAATAGAAGTTTGGCCATCAATTCCTGAGCGAAGGGAAAACCGGGGTCAGATTGTCCCATGCTCCTTGGGAAAGGTGCTGCCGACGATCCCGTAAGGCTGGGATGCACACACCATGGACGGCCCGAGTGTGGTTATCATGGGGGTAGTCTAGAAGCTTTTATACTAATAAATACTAAGCCAAAATCCTCGTTGCCACAAGTCGGTCTGGTTTCCCTCTCCTTACTCTTTGCCGTAGTGGGTTAAGTCATGCACTAGCAGTTTCTACCAGTCCAGCCCTTCTTCAGCAGGATTTACAGCATCTGTTCACTTTCCGTGCACATATAGACTGCGTACGCTTACACACACTCACTGCAGCACCGTCTGCTCACATACGCACCGACACGCAATGCTACCCTACACACCAAGCACCAACCCAACAGCAAAGGCTTTTTTTTTCAGGTGTTGCGTGCATGCAACACACGCGGCACGTAGCGAGAGCGCGTCTGCTCGTCGACGCACACGTGGCAAATGGCATGTGCATCTCCAGCAATAATCCCATCCCGCTCACCCCTCCGCGCGCTGCAAGCGGGACAGCAGCAGGGACACCCATCTCGGTCCATCGAACTTGGGTGACTAGGCTTGACGTGCAAACCCGGGCAGGGGGCATTCGCAGTGGCAGCTGGACTGCTGGATTAAACTGGTCCATAGGTTTGGTGCTGGCCTGCTGGAAGCCCCAACCGCTCACCCAGGCGGCTCTGACGGGGGCTCGAGGCTCATCCTTGCTGGGATCTGCACGCCTGCGTGGCTGACACAGCAGCAGGGTTCTTGGCATGCCCATCCTCACTTGTGCCCCACGACCGCCCCAGCCGTCCTCACCCTCAACTGCAAGATCAGCTGGAGGGCGTCCCTCGAGCTCCCACTGATGTGACGCCACCGAAGAGGACTTTGTCACGGCACAGGACGGCTGTCGGGACCGAAAAACCGCTTCCCTGCATGGGGAGCCTGCCGCCTGCCAGGCAGGAGCTGACCGAAAGATTAACTCGGCAGCGGGGTCCGGCGGGAAAGGGGGGTCCCGCTGGGGCTGATGCCTACCTCCACTCTTCCCCTTGCAGCAGCTGGAGCATCTCCAAAGGCTGCAGGGTGAGGAGGTGCCCTCGGATCAGCTGCCACCCCGGCGCCTCTTCATAATCCTGCTGAGCTGGTCAAAAGCAGTGCTCAGAAATGGAAAATAAAACCCCTCTGTGTTTCCCCCTCTCTTCCCTGCCCAGACAGTTTCATCTCGGTTGTTGCAGCGTGGAGTCGGGGCTCTGGACTGGGAGGTCCTGCCTTTCCCACCGGCTCACGCTGCAACCTGCAGCAAGTTCCTTGCAAGACCCTGCCCTTCATTTCTGCCCTCTGCCAGGCTTGAAAGGTATTTGGCACCTCCCTGCCAGGGAGGGTGAGTTAGCGCATGTTTGTAAAGTACCTGATCTCCTCAACTGAAAGTTTATACATGCAAATGATTCACACTAATTACATTAATAATAATATACCGGGCTCGAAAAGATCTGCCTTGGTTCATTGCCCGGGATTCGCAGAGCTGCAAACAACTCCCAGTATGCTGCCTTAGCCGAGCTTATTGGCAAATGCTGAAGAAACGGGAGGAAACCGGACCGGGGAGGAAGCAAAAGCTGCAAAAAGAGCCGGAGCTCCCACTTTGCAGCCTGCTGACCGAGCACAAGGCAGGATACGGAGGAGCCACGAGCACCTCTGCGTGCACCCAGCACCCCGCCGGTCCGGGGAGACCCCCGCACCAGCACCGAGGACTGGTGCAAAGCAGGCAGGTCACGATGCAGCAGGCAGGGATGGCTTGTCTGGAAAAGTCTTTATCTCTCTGCAATGCAGCAGCGCACTAGCACCTTTCCAAGTCCCCTGCTCCCGTGCTCGGCTCATCCAGCCTTTCTATTTATCCTCCTATTGTCTCTGCTAACAACAGGGCTCTGCACATCTATAGCATCTTCCATCTCAGCATCTCGGAGCGTGCCACAAAACATCAATGAGGGCAGCCGCTCCGAGACCGCACGTGGAGGAAGCGTGTCCCTAAACGTGGGCTCCCACCCCTGCAGCTGACCCCAGGGAGCAGCCCCCGAGCGTGCTCCTGGCCCATCTGCTTGGGTGCCCTCCAAAAGCATTAAATGGCACCAGGGAACGGGGGTGACGCCAGCACCAAATCGCCTGTAGGCAGCTGTGCAGGGACACGGCCGGTTTACTAATGAAATGCCACCCTGCCGGGGAGCTCCTGCGGTGCCAGGATCCTGCGCTGAGCTCGAGGGACATTTTGTTCCTCCCGTTTTTTCTCCTTTTTCGCATTCCCAAAGCCCGAGTAATTGCTGGGGGGGGGGCGGGGACGGGAGGACGACTACTCGATGCTGGCAGGCGAACAGCCCTGGGCGAAAGTCACCCTTTCCCCAGCGGTCTTCCAGGGTTGCCTACGAAAGCGTCCTCCCTTCTGCAGGGAGGGTACAACCCCAGCCCAGGTCCAGGCTCGGGCAGCTGCCAGCACGCCGCCTTGAGAGGCTTCAAGAGGAGGCGTGGGAAACGCCACAAGAAGAAAATAACTCTGTCATGATCTCATCCTCTCCCCTCAAGTGCTACAGAACAGTTTAAACCCTGTAAAATAAGGTCTCCTCATCTGAGGAGGTGTAGAGATGAAGTCTGGTCTCTCTGCCTCCAAAAAACTGGTGAGATCTCTCCTTGCTGTGCACTTCCCTCTAGAAAAGTGCTCCTTTGCCACCTACAAGGCCTGGGTTGAGCCACTCGAGACACCCCAACTCCCCATCCTTCTCAGCCCCCACCGGCAGCTCCCGCTCTCCTCCTCCAGCCCAGCGGGGAAGTTCCTCCAGGCTGCACTCCCAGCAGTCAGCGCCGATTCCCGGCGCTGAACTCGCTCAATTACGAGCTGTGCCCCCTGAATAAATCCTGGTTCTGCTTTGCGCAATTGACACTAATGGCCCGGGAATAAAGCGATGCCATCCACCCCAACGGTCTGCAAAGGAGCGCGTTTAACTAAGCACACAGGCAAGGGACTGCTGAGCTTAACTGCACTGAAAATGTATTCGAAAGGAAGCGATGCACTTAACTTATTACAAGTGGGAAATTATCACTGAAGTGGCTTTTCCTTAGAAGTTGAGGCACAAAACAGGAACGGTGAGGGGTGAGCACTCTCTGCCAGGGCTGCAGAGAGAAAGAGCGAGGAGTGAGCTGGAGCTGGCTGCTAAAGGATGCTGCGAGTCAGGAGGCAGCGGGACGGGAGGAGCAGGGGGCAGGCGGGAGCGAGAAAGGCTGCAAACAGAGGGCACTGGTGGGGACGACATGGGGAACTCAACCCACGGAAGAGCACAAGATCAGGTATCAGGTTTTCAAGGCACTGGCGGAGCTCTCCAGTAGCCCAGGACACCGTAACGCAGGGCTGCGACGGGGAGATGGGGACTACCTATGTATCTGTAGCCTGAGAATACTTGCAGGTTACCACATCACCTTCCTACAGCAGTTCTCCCTCGCGCTCCTAATTGCAATTTCGTCACAACACCCAAGCTCATGTCGCTTCTGCTGGCAGATAGACAGAGATGGACAGAAAGAGGACGATGAGCAAACCCTTAACGTTAAGAGAGAGAAGTGGTCCAGGCAACACAAGACCGCGTGGGAGGAGCAGGGCATCCCAAAGCCTTTGGGGATGAATCCCCAAGCCTTGCAGCACCACTCTGGGTCCCAAGGTGACGGGGAGAGGTCATTCCCCTTTGGCAGAAGAGGCGGCTTCCCCAGCCAAGGTCACAAGAGACCGAGACGAGAAGGTAACCGGTGCCTCTTGCTCCGACATCTATCTCCTCATGGAAACCAGCTCCCTAGCAAGAACCTACGCAGCTTCTTACAGATGCTCAAAACCCACCATATAGCCAAATCTTCCCCCATCACATAACCAGAAGGTTGTTTGCCACACGAATTAAGTTCAAGTGCTCCGTCTCATGACCTCCTATCACGATGGGATGGGGACTTGTCCCTGAGATAAGGTGCCGGAGGGGCACTGGCGCTGCAAGGAAAGCGGAGAACCAGAGGAAGGGAAGGGGAGGGACAGGAAAGATGTCAAGGAAGGAAACATGAAGGAACCAAAAGCAATGGCACCTTCTCCAGCCATGCCAGTCACACCAATACCCTCTCCCCATTTATAAAATGGCACTAATGAGATTGAAAACAAGAGAGGGAGGGAGGGAAGGGACCCTTCCCAGTAGAGACCCCCCCTTTCCTCCCCTCTCCCCTTGAGGACATCATCCTTAAAATATATTTCATTTCACAGCTGCATTATGGTACCACAAAATCCTGCGAATCCAATTTAAGAACAGATTACCTCCTCACTTACTTCATTTGAAGCAATTACATGTTAATTTTCATTGAGACCAGCCTAATGCATACCAATCTGATGCTGCAATCTCATTTGAATACTTGAGGGAACGCTAGTTGGGCTCCGGGCTCTGGAGGCTCATATTTAAAGGGCCACTTCACATTTCCTTTCCCTTTTCCCCCAGTTATTTACACTTTCGTCGCACTTCTGGCACTCCCTCCCTCCCTCCTCGGCGTTCCCAACAGCTGGCACCACTCGTGAGACCAACTAAAAAGGCCAAATAAGTTTTGCAGCAAACCCTGCAGAATGATGCTGCGCCCATCACCAGCCTGGTCCCCAAGGCAGGACCTTCCCCAGGCCAAAATTCAATATCGCTGACGTCTTTCAGCATCAAGTAAATAACCTTCCAGCGTCAAAGTCACTGGTAAACATGTGCTGCTACCGCACATGCCTCTGCAAAGCAACTCCTCCTCCTCTTCCCAGGCCAAGAACAGCCTCTGCCAAGTTTCTAGCTGATGGTTATCTTCTGCTCCCTCACGCTCACTTAAAGCTTCCTATCTAGCCAGGCCCACGGTATCGATTGTGTCTCGGACACCAAGCTTTGAGTAATTAATAATGCCACGAGAGTGTGGATTCAGCTCCTGGTTGAGCCGTGGAGGCACACCGCCTCTGTCTCGCTGTACACGTTTCGGTGATAAGCATTCATGTTGGAGGCTGCACCTTAATTAGATTTTTCAGATTGCAAAGGGCCCTGAGACACTTGTGCAGACACCATATAAATGTATATTGCATTGTACTGTAATTAATCCAAGGTGACGCAGAGGCAGATGGAGCAGGAGCAAGGGACCGATTCACGGCAAGACAACCAGCCCCGAGACTTTAGAATGTCTCTGGGTGCAAGCCCACCCCGTGGCCCGAGCTCCATCAGCGGCAAAGCAAGAGAACTCCCTCTTCGTGCCACCCACCGCGTGCCGGACTACCACCGGAGACGTGTTAGACAACAGGTATTTGAATGAGCATCTCGGAAGCAAAAGGTTTCCCGGTGCCTCCTCACCAAGCAAGGGTCCCCACCGTTAAGCGGACACCTTTCCCTCCACACAAGCAGTTCAGCAGCCAGAAAGACAACAAAAAGCAACAAAGACAAGCAGAGATTAATTGCAGCTCCTCCTCCCCAAAAGAAACAATCGATTGCATCAGGCAGTTGTCTCTGCCATTGCGGAAAGCGCTCGGATGTCACAGCCGTGGGCTGCAGCGGCGGGTCCCCAGACATCCATGTCCCACATCGGACGCCAGGATGCTCCACGAGCACCAATGGAAGTGACGGGATGAGGTTGGTGAGGTAAGTTTTGTTGGAGGAAATCTTTGGGGAAGGAGTTTGCCCTGAAGATAACTCAGGAAAGGCGCAGAAGCCGATGAAGCGGCAGAGGGAAAACTACTGTCTGAAACAACCTTCAACCTCCTAAAGCCTTCTGCGCCCGTGCAAGTCACCTGCCTGGAGCTGGGGGAGGGCTTTTGCACGATAGGAGCTGTGGGACTTCGTGCTGGTCCTTTTTTTCCTGGCTGTTATGAGTTCTAGAAAACAAGAGATGCAAAATTGGGGCTTGGATAGCATGGGGCTGGTCTCTGTGCCCACGGGTATTTTGCCTGCGGCAGAGGTGCTCTGCCGACCTTGAACACACGCAAAAACCTGGAGATGAGCTCGCTTTGTACACAACTGCCTCACCACGACACTGCTCCCTTTGTACTGGGCCAGCCAAGAGGTTTCACACGCATTTGGGAACTGCCTTTAGTTTATGCAACCGCCGCTGCCCGAGTCCAACAGCCTTTGCCTCCAGCTGAACTGCCGAGCAGGTGTCAACCTGGCTACCACCGGCACATTGGACCCTTTATGCACAGTCGCTGGGCTGGATGAGACCCCTGGGAACATCATGGCTGCTCCAAGTCCCACGGTAGCTTGTTCAATGGGACATGATGTCTCAGGCTCGACTGTGCCCAGGTACTGACCCACGGGCTAAAAAAGCCTTTTAGGAAGGGAGGGAGCCGGGCTGGGAGGCTGCACGTGCAAAAGGGGAGCCCGCTCTCTGCCAAGGTGCCGGTGGGTTCGGACAGGATGAAATACGTCACGGGGCCCCACGGCGTATGGTGAGAAACCAAATCATCAGAATTCAGGGGAGGAAAGGCAGTTACCTGGGTAACAGTGTGCCGCTACCACATCTGCCACCCCGCAGGACTTCCCAGATGCCGCTCAGCTGCGAGAGCAGACCCGCAGACCAGACTGCTGCTCCGGCAGCTCCACGGCATCGTGAGGACGAACGCACGGGTGTTTTCTCCACCGCGCTTCCAGACCGGGTGGGAAACGAGAGGTGACCCCACGCCTGAGCCCTGTCCTGACACAGCCCCCAGCCACGGGCGGCTTTTGGCAGGGCCAGCAGCTCTTGCTGCGCATCCCCACACACCCCGAATGACGGCGGCCGTCACCGAGACACAAAAGGAGCCGACATCCCACGGCTCTGCTGTCCTGCCCCGGGAAGCATCCCTTCCTAATGGACCCGCCATGTTTTTTCCCTACTCCGTCTCCCATCACACACTCGCTTCCCAAAAGCTCCTCTGCAGCGAGCAAGGAAGGAGATGCCTTTGCTGGCAGACACGCGTACAGATGCCAAGGTGACACAAGGACACAGCGGATGCTGGCGACACCAGCACCCAACCTCTGACGCTGTTTCACTCTCTTGTCCCAAGACCATCCCCACCACTCATTTTCCACCAGCAACCCAGCCTGCCCCTCCGCGGCAAGGCGGGGACCGCAGCATCCTCCGCGCTCCCTCTCCGCTTCTCCCCGGGTGGAGAAGCACCACACGCTTTCAAGGCACCGGGAGAGACTTCGGTTCCCCGTTTCCCACGGAACCAACTCAGTTCCCTGTACGAGCTTTTGAAAACACGTCCTTTATAGTTTTCTATTTTGATGACATCTGTAAGAATATATGGTGGGGTCTTTTTTCTTCTCCTCAGCCTCTTCTTCTTTTTAAGAGGAGATGTCACACTTTGAACTCTAATTTTTATTTATTTTATTTTCCTAGAAAAGGGCTGACTCCCCACCGAGTACAGAAGGAGAAAGAGAAAGGAGGGTGGAGAGGAAGCCTTTAAGAAGTGCCCAGATTTAATTTTTTATCAGAGGAACAGAAAGAGAAATTTGTTGATGATCAAACAGGTTCAAGTACCTTAAAAGAAAGGGACTGTCAGTAAATGGAAGCTAGTTAAGGAATTACATGAAAGACACGGGAGACGCTCAAGAAGCAGAAAAAGATGCTGTAACCAAGTGGAAAGCCAAACCCATCAGTCCCAAACCACTGGAGCAGTGAGAATCAGTAGGTGAAGTATTTGCTCTGCAAAAGCAGCAGACAATGGGACAGCCAGTGCTTTGCAGAGGTGCTGAGCCGGCTTGGCACCAGCGGCTGCCTGAGGGAGCCCAGCACCTCCGAAAGAGCAGCCCCGGCAGGCTTTCTACCTGCTCGCTTCCTTGCATAGCTAAAACAAGTGTAGGCAGTCAAATAAAGGGCTGCATTGCTTTGAAAAACGGCACCCTGGGGGCTTTGTGTTTTCCTTTTCCTCCTCGGTACCTTCCAGCTCGAGTGTGCTCAGTTTATAAATCCAAAGAGGGTGGGATTGGTGGTTGGTGGTTTTTTTTTTTTTCCCCCCCTTTGCTTTGGTTTTAATCCACTGGTAGCACTTTGCAACTCAGGCTGGGATCTGAAAAGCCAGCAGAGCCCTTGGCAGGCTGGGCAATGGCTGATTTAGGGAGGGGAAGAGCAAGACTAAGAGGAGGAGGAGGAGGGGGAGAGACCACAGCAGCACCGAGATAGCCTGCAGCAGAGTCAGAGGTGGACAGGACTTGAGAGATGGAGACCAATCCATCCTCAACCCCTAACCCACCTTCCCAAGCCCCTCCTTGCCAAAGCCTTTAAGAGGCCAGATCCTATTGCTTCCTGAACTGCGACCCGCCTGGCTTAGCTCGGAAATCTTTTAAATAGGAAAACAGAGCCGCCGTTTGCTTTCATGCAGAGCCAGTGGTGAGCAAAGCCCAAGGGTTGCATTAGATTAGCAGCCGGCTCCTCCGAAGGCATGGAAACTTTGATCATTTAATATGTATGTGCCGTGTCAGAGCGAACAGGTCTCCAAACCCCAGTAAATGTTTTATTAGGGCAGCTCTGGCTTTCGTGCCCAAGCCATGCTCCTTTTGGACTCTGGGGATCTTGCTGTGATTGGAGAGACACTGCTCACCATCTCCCTCTCTCCCAAGAAGGGCCATGCAGCTCCCGCCTTGCTTTTCCCTCGAATCACATTTAAAACGCATTAGAGCCCAGTAGCCTGAACGATGGCAGGAGCACCCCAAAACCAGCCCCTGCCTTCCTCAAAGCACCCGCTCCTCTTGCACCTTGCAGGGAGACCCAACGCGTGGACGCAGATGTCAACACCGATCACGGCGAGAGCAAGGTTCTCCTCTTCCTCCTCCATCACCACCAAAGCGGCCACCACGACTGCCCGGAGCTTGGGTTTGGAAATGAGGTATTCCCAAAGCGATTATTTGTTGTTGAAAATGTCATCTTTGCCAGAAATTTCAAGGAAAAAAAAAAATGAGCGTAGGCTCCCCCCACCCCGCCATTCTCAGTTCAAAATGAATATAACCCCGCTCGTCGCTGGATTTCCAGCTCCCAGAGAGCTGGGCTTCAGATTAGGAAACAGTGCATGAAGAAAGAATGGGGCCAGATATGATCTCGGCATACAAGGACTCCTATTCAAAGGACACTGGGCTAGGATCATAAATACAAGTGCACACAGTTACTTCCCCGCTTACATCTGTGCCTTGAGAAGCCCTACAAGAGCCATTCTGGGGGAGAAATTACACCGCTCGTGTCCTATTAAAGCAGCTCCCATTTATTTTTTTCTCATGCTAAAAAATATTTACATCCAAAATAGACAAGAGAAGCCTGGTGCCAAGAAAATAGGGGATTTTTATAGATCTTGTTTCTGCAAGAAATTACCAAGACAACAAGTCACTAAGTTCCGAGAAAGGATTTGACATTTTCCTGAATAAAAATAGCACCTGAAGTGGCATCGCTTAGGACAACACCTTATCGGCAAGCGCTACCGAAGCAATCAGAGAACGAAAACCTTCCCACGGCACGGCGAAACTCGCCCGTGGGATCCCACCAGGGACGCCTCATTGTCTACCCTTTTCTATAGAATTTCACACTAATTTTCACAGAACTCTGTTGGTCTTGTCCCTATTAAGTTTGATTGGATTTTTTTTTTTTTTCCATAAAGGAAATTACAAAGGCTAGCAATTGTCTTGCTTCAAGGCATACACACATCATCAGCTCGGAGTAGAATGACAATTACCCACGCGGTGCCATACATGGCTAGGTGTGTTGGGGGACTTTTGTATTAAGCAGGCATCTTTTTTTTTTTTGTCCCCATCAGCTTTCGATCAAATCCCAGGTGCAGCCACTTGTGTTGCGAGATCTGCCTATAAAAAACACACTCCAATGATCCAATCCTATGGCTGCGCCGGGCTACCGCTGCTGAACGCAAGAGCGAGAGGGATGGGTGCTGGGTAGGAAGGGACCACCTGGTCCAGGCAAAGGATGCATCTTCTAGAGACGCAGCTCTGGCAGTTTTACCATTCATTCTTTCTTTTAAAAGCAAAAAAAAACCCAACCCACCAAAAACCCCATCAGACCTGCACACACGGTATCATGCCATGAAAAAAGGAGACCGGAGGCCAAGTTGAAATATGGGCGAAAGCTCGGACAACAAATGACTGAATGAGGACACGGGGATTTGGTATAAGCATTACGACCACGACAGCTTTCTGCATTTTCTACCTCCAGCAAAAAGCCTTGAGGTGCACGGAGAAAGGCAGACCGTGCGGTGTTTCCAGCTCCACAACCACCGCAGACCTCGTGGGGAAAGCTGCCGTCGGCTGCATCGTGTGCGCCCACCAGCGTGGGTGGGATCTGAGCTCTCCACCAGGAACGCGCACCCATCTCCCGGAGCTGAGACCTGGACGCAGCCCAGCTGCACCTCTCCTCTCCGGGAGAGATCGCATCTCCGCGAGCCACGGGTCCTCTCTTCCCCGCCACTGCTAATTAACGCCCGACCCGTTTGGTGACTAACGATCCCCTGCCCGCGCGCACATGCCGAGTCCCCGGCGTTGACCCGAAGCCGACGCTGCTTCCCGTGCCTTCGGACGCGGCTGCGCCGAGCAGGCAGATGGACGGCGAGGAGGAGAAGCGGTGGCAACGCCGACCGTGCCGGGAGAGCCGGGGAAGGGAAGGGATGTGCCTTCTGCTAGGCGCTTTTGTGCACCGATCTGCTGCTCTCCGCAGCTCCTTTTGGCGAGGCCAAGCCGCCCCACCGCCCCGCACCGCCTCATCGCTGCCAACGCGGAGCTTGACCCTATTTATCCAGATGGCCCAAATCTCCCGAGCGCCGAGGCTCCTGCAGTTTTCCAGGAAAATGCCCAGTGGTCTCATTACATCCAAACCCTCCTCCTTCAGCCAGCCCAGCAAATCCACTCCTTCCTCCCTGCCCATCCCCAAAGTCAGAAGAACAGCGGGAAAGTAGAGACCGGCAGGGAGAGGTGGGGATTTCATCCATCGAGAGGCTTGCTTTCTTCCCCTGTTTTAAAAACTAGAATATGAATGCGTTTGTTTATAAATCGAAATTCAAACTAATTATTAGCTAGAGGCTTTCAAGTAAAAATGTAGGTCATGCAATATTATGTGGGATAATAGAGATCGTTTCAGCTTCAGGAAGCACATAACAAATGGAGACTCACTAGTTGTCCAGCTTGGTTAAGCAGCGGACGCATCCACCCGGCAGGCCATTAGCTCCGGCACCAGCTCTTAACACAAAATTTGGCACCCTTTCCACTTCTGTCCCCTGCCTTCAGCCTGGCCACCCTCTTCTCTTGCACCCGAGGGGTGCTGGACCAGAGCTGCGTGGTCCCCATCCCAGCAGCCAGCAAAGGTTTCACAAAGGGCTCAGTGCAGAGGGCTGAAGCACACCCCACAGCATACCCGAACTCACCCCCAAGGACAAGCTGGACCTGACAATTATTAATATTCAAAAATAATGATAATTAAAAAAAAATAAAAAAAATCAAACAGACAAGAATCGTGGAGACTTCAAAGACGGGAGCCCGGGATGCACATTTTAAGCTACTCCTTAAAACAGAGGTGAAAGCACGGTGAGACCTCCCTCTTTCTGCCTCTCAGCCATCAGAACCGACTTAATTCATCGCACGAAAGAAACGCTCTTTGCGCCCGTTTCTGTTTTAAGAGGAGCCTTTCTAATCTTGGGATGTGAAGAGCTGTGAATCTTACAGCTTTTCACCGGTGCCAGTGCTTGTGGGCAGCAGGTATCGGAGCCAAAGCTGGGGAAAGTGAAACGTGGAGTTTACATGTAAGAAAATGTTTGGCAGCAAGAAAATCTTTGTGCCTGCACCCAATGGAAAGGAGCAGCATCAGGAGAGAACTTGTCCAAGCCAGCCCAAGTGCCTGAGACAGCACGCATAGCAAATGTAACCTACTTGCAGTCAACTGCGATCAAGGCGAAACAGAAAGGTTGCCAATTAAAAACACTGAATGATTTCAAACAACAAAGAAATCTGTGGACATTGTTTGATCGCGCATATTCTGCATGAGAAAAAAAGAAAGAGGGAAACAAAAAAAAAAAGAGGCTAAAAATAGGCTAGATGTTGTGAGCCAGATCCTCAGCCCGGCAAAGGCACCGGCTTCAGGGAGTTACGCAGCTTCACCCATGCAGCTGCCGTTGTTGCTAAGTTCTGATCTCTATTTAAACTTGCAAAAGGTTTTCTTTTCCTACAAAAATACAAGAATCTTCCCCCCCCCCATCTTGGAGCTCATCTCTCCTAAAGCAGCTCACATGATGATGATCAAAAATAAGCCCTCCAAGCCTAAGCTCACTAACATTCATTTCTCTCCTGCTAATGCTGGACTTCTTACTGTTAATCCTTAAATATATCCTTAAATAAGAATGACAGTACCTGAAGCGCCTAACAACCCCGTATCATAAACAGAGACAGCCTCTGCATTCCTAATTTAGCTTGCCACATGAGAGCTGACACTAATCCCAGATCCCAAGTCCCGGATATCTCCAACGTAAATGCCATTGCCTTGCTCACCTTGACGTTACAGAGCAGCCTGAACTTTCCTTGTCCTACTCAACTTTCATAACTGGTTGTTGGTTGTTTGGGAGTTTTTTTTAATCCCATCTTGTATAAAAGCTGACCCACAGCAAATTCAACCTTTGAGCCTGGGACTTTAGGGAAAGTGTCACCTTCGCCCTGCGTGTCCAATTGCTGCGGGGACACCAGCCTTGGGTGATCCTGGGGGTAGGAGGCTGCTGAAGAAACCTCCACACATCAGACAGCAACCTGCTTACAAAACACCGTGTCTTGTGCCCGAATCTCCTACCAACCCGTTTGCATGGCTCACGGCGGCAGAAACCGGAGCGGTGGGTAAAAGGCAGGGGAAATGCAGATGACCACACTGGCTCATCTCGGGCACTGCATCAAAAATCACTGATTTTTGCCATCTGCAAGCTGCAGATTACTCCTTCTAGGTCTAAGACTCCAGTTTTCAAAGGGCTCCAGACCAGCACGGAGGAAACAACGGGAAACAGGCATCCAGCCTCCTACTGAGCCCAGCTGTGAGTAAACAGATTTGCTCCCCAAATACCAGGAACCTGGGTAAGTGGGTGCGCTTAGGACGCAGAAAAAGAGCGCTTGACATTTTGCATGGACTCCAGAAAGAAAGGAAAGCGAGGCTTTACAAAGAAGAGCTCGCCCATCATTCCTCGGTGGATGTTAGCATTTATCTCCAAAAAGGCAGTCTGAAAACAAAAGACTACAAGGAACCGCAGCTGTCTCCTGCAAAGCAGGCACCCAACCCAGCTACTAAATGCAATCTTTAACATGAAAAGCAGAGAGGAGGGAGGGGTTTTAGCCTCGCTCTGCAAAGCAAATTGCAGCACAGCTTTAACTCTACAGCAACTTCTGGGGCCCACCGGATAATCACCCCCACCAGGGTGAAGGTTAGCACGCCGCAGCTGCAAACCAGCCACAAGAAATACCGCCGGAGCAGCGAACAGAAGCGGCAAGCGCCAACAATAAAGCCAGGCGCGAGCCCTAAACTTTATTTGCAGGACCCCGCGGACCCGGCAGGCGTGCCGTGGGCCAGCTCCAAGCCGGCGAAGGGAAGGTGCCAAAGCCCATCACCCTGTCAAAGCAGGTGGGGTGCAGGTGAGCATCCCAAATCGGTGCCGGCGGGCAGCGTGCTGGCTTCAACGCCATCCCCACCCGCTACTCGCATAATGTGGGTTGCATGAGCATGTCTCGAATGGCAAAACAGGGCTTGGGGTACGCTTTGCCTGAAAGCCAGGCACTGGCTCTCCTCACTTTGGATTTTCATCCCGTGGCAAAACAGAAAGCATAACGCCCGCCCAGCTCCCAGGCACCCAGAAAGATTGTTAGTTATACAGTGCTTGCTGCAAAGCATTACGTCTTCCAGCACAGAAATTCTTGCAGATTTAGAGACAGACGAATGCCTCCGAGGCTTACACCTTTGCAGGACAGGGCAATTATGCTCCAAAGGTCAGGTGCTGCTACTGGAGAGATGCAGGTTTCCAGGTTTGATTCCTATCGCAGCTGAGATAAGCAGCAACCACAGTCTGGGAGCGGGTTCAGCTTTCAGGCTTTTGTTCAGAGCTGGGATTTTGCTTTGGGCCCATTCTTAGCCAACAGCGAAGTGGAACAAAATCACTAGAAGAAAGCATTTGGCATCTCCATTTCTCTGGACAAGGTCTGGTTCCCCCCTGCTCACACTCCGGTGGCTTAGGAAAACAAAATCGTGCTCCTTCTGTGTATCAGATCACGCACACAAATGGGAACTGGCAAACGTCTCCACCGCTCACCAGCAATTTCTGCTGGAGGAAGGAGACTCAGATCTAAGCACGCCTGCGCTATATACAATTTACATCCCACTTAAAGACTGAGAAGAGGAAATAAGGGGACTGTGCTGCGTTCGCCTTCTGCTGGACCCGCTTTCATCCTCAGATGGAACATGCGAAGCTTTGTTCTATGCAGTAGCACACGAGGATTTCTTGGCGCTGCCAAACCTTACAATATGACCAAGTATTTCATAACCTCTCATTTTCCTTTTAAGCCCCAGCTCTCAGTCATATGCAGTTATACAAGAACCTCAGCTTTCATTACGGAAAAAGAAACCCTTCGCACTCCTCCCTCTTCCCCTTCCAAAAAAAACCCCCAAGCCCCCTCGCCCCCCCAAAAAACCCAAATCAAACAAAAAAGACCTAACAAAGCAACAATGAAATGCTTCAGAAACCACCTCCACTCTTCAGACACATGGTTTTAAAAGCGGGGCTCCAGATTTGGAATCCGTGAGCTCTGCCGTGCTTACTCCGTACGGCAGAGGAGCCCCTAAGAACAACTCTCCGGCTTCTTCCCGTCTTTAATCTGTCTCGGCAGGCACAATAAGCAACTACAAATGGAATAACAATATCGAAAAAGGGGGCCGGGAGGAGGGGAGAGAAGATGCTGTAACGCAGAGGCGGCCTGAGATACCGGTGAAGGCTTTTAAGAGCCATACATGCTAATTACGGTGTTAAAAATCTGTCAGTCGGAGGGCTGGATATTAAATGGAATTGGCTTGAGATGACAGGGCTGAACTGGATTTTAAAAAATTATTTATTAAAATGCTCTGGATACAAATTAATGTTCTTAGTTCAAAATGTATTATTGTCTCTCTGGCTTTGATCTGCAGAGCACTTTGAGCGATGAATGGGAAAGGTTGTCAAATTTCCCTCTGCACGCGCTCTAAGTGACTCCGCATCCCTCGCCGAAATGCTGCTTTGCAATTTCCTTCAGCAATACCTCTCATTACAGCCCCGGGAAGATCTGCAGCCGTGCCCCACTACGCCGAGGAGGAGCGGGGGTTTGCCCCCAGCGCCGTCTGCGGTGTTCTGCTGGGATCTGGGGCCAGGCTTGGGGCCAAGCTCCTCTCCTGCCTGCTGCAAGGTCTGCAGCAAGGGGCAAAGCCAGTTTTGGGGTGGACCGCTTGGGGGAAAGAGGGGGCATCTGCACGGCCAACTGCCCTCACGCTCGGGACTGATAAAAAGCTTGCCGAAGCCAGGGATAAGGCTGGCTGACCCAGCTTTTGAAACGAGCTTTGGATCCAAGAGCCAGGACTCGGCTTTGCCCAGCGAAAAGCATCTTTGGGAACGGCTTGGCTCTCCCCTCCCGCTGATGGCAAGCGGCCGCTCGGTCTGCGCACGCTGGTCAGACCGAAAATAAGCGGTCTATTCTAGGAAACCTGAGGCTGAGGGGTGTCGCCCACCTCCAAATCAATGGGGCAGAGGGGCCAGGACTCGCAGTGCGGCGTGCTTGTCCTTCCAACAGCCCGGACGAGGCGTCACAGCCCCCGTGCCGATGTGCAGGCTGCCCGGGAGGCTCCGGCTCCCAGCCATTCACTGCGGTCCCTTAACCAGCAAGCAGAGCTCAGATGCAAAACCCCTCCGGTGGAAACCCTCGCATGCATTTTTGGGCGAGCCCATCACTGCTCTGCGCCCTCGCACCGTGCCTGGGTCCCGGGGAAATCGCTCTCCCCTGCCCGAGCAGCCCGGCTCATCCATCACATGCAAATTCACCCGTCGCCTCCAGCAGCCACCGTCGGCCACGTGCCTTAGCTCTCCATAGAGTTCACTCCACTTGGCTCCCAGGTCACCTCCTTCCTTCCCACTTTATCTCTTCTTATTTTTTATTTTTTAATTTTTTTTTTCTTTTTAAACAATGTCTGTACAGTTTCACTCTCGATAACACGCGAGTTAATTAAGCCGTGATCTCCTGGAGACAGGTTGCTACAAGGAGATAAGCAGCAGCTTCTGTTCACCATAAACAGCTGTGCTCCTGACCAGCTTCTGGGGATTTGCTGCTTTTGTACAGAAGACAAAACAATCATTGCCAATTAAACCTGGACATCATCTTCTCCCCGCCATCGGTGAGTCTCTTGACGTCACCTTCCCCATGATCCTTCCAGAGGAGTTGAGGGTGCAGCAGTGTACTGTGCGGCTTAGAGGAAATTAATACCTGAAGTTGTAGTACACCAGATAACGCTTTAATTCACTGGCAGTGCAGCAGTGCTGCTTAAAAGACAAAAGCCATTGCATTTCCAGCAGAGTTGTGTCATATAATATGGTTTTGGTGGATGAACAAATGGAAGGGGAAAAAAAGCCCAACCAAAACCCGGGGATAAAAAAAAATATCCTGCAGGGTCAAGCAAAATGTTTCATTTGACCCAAACAAAACTTCTCGGTTTTGCATTTATATTCTGACACCATCTCAGCCCCGAGCGAAGGCAGCTCTCGGCAGCGAGCTGTCAAAGCGGGACACGTCAGGCTGGGCTCTGCCAGGGCCTGCCTGGTGCCAGCGGCCATCCCCATTTTCACCAACTATCAGAGACGACGCACGTTTTACAAGGGCTGGGCGAAGCTAAGCCAGTGGGTTTGCAAGGGCTTTGGAGGGACAGATCTGGAATTTAAAAGGTCTCAAAACACTGGAGAAATGGCCTGATGTGAAAAGTGAAAGCGTGAAGCAGGATGCTGCAGAAGGGAAAAATCAAAGCAAATTAAAGCCAGACCAAACAATTTTGCTCCGCCCAGCGTGGGAGGCCTTTGCTCCCCTGCCACTCTTCACCCGCTGCAGAACCACTGATTTTTACCAGTTCTCACCAATTTCACCAATCGGATGACACCAAAACACCAGGGTGGACCCAGAACCATCCACAAAATTGGGGTAATAACCTTGACCTCACTCTGCACCCAAGGGGAGCAACCGCCAAGGCTGGAGGACAATCGGATCCAGCAGCAATGAGGGACCTGGAGATGCACAGAGCCGGACCCGCTGCACCCACCAGCGATGCAGGGCTGGGTACCGGGCCAGGAAAATCACCAAAATGGCAGGATCTGAGACTTTCTCACTTCTGAATGCTCAGTAACCTCCTCTTGGGCTGCTCTGCTGCCGACACAATTACCAGAATATCATAAGTGATATGCTAGGAGCTGCTCATTAAACACAGTCACTCTGTCTTGAGGGATGGAGGGGAGAAAAGAAAGGTGGGGGTTCCTTTTTTATTCCCCCTGAATGTGGCTTTAATGATTTTAAATCCCTTCAACCCAATTACAGCTCTGTAGCCTGATTAGGGACTCTGAGCTATTGTGCACTGGAGCCATTATCTGGCGGCCCATAGAAAAATTAGTACCTGGAGAGGCTGCACTGGGAAATAAATCTTTCCCTGACATTTTGGGACCAATTCTTGGCCAATTAGAGCACACTTTGCCGCGTAGGTAATGTGTATCCAAACTACTCTCCCCGCTGAAAAGGCCAAGCAGAGAACAAGTGTAATCCATGCAAAAGAGAAGGAAAAATTACCCGCTGCAGACTTGTAACTCGCCAGTGCTCCCCGACAAGTTATGCACCCTGCTGCAAAGAGCTGCCTCGGCCAGCGGCGACAAGCTCCCTCTGACCCCGAAGCCGTGGGGCACGGAGCAAAAAAAGCTGCCGATCTTTGTGCTACCAGCCCCATCCTGCTCCTCTCCTGTTGCCCGTCTCATCTCAGAGCCCTGGGCTTGTCCGGGATATCGCTTTTGCCTGCAAAGCCCGAGCCGCAGATGTCTGCTAATACAGAGCATGAAGGATGGATACAAAGCCAAAGAAAGGGACCTGGCTGGTGACAAACGTGTCCCAGCATGGCCCTGAGGCTTTTGACTCTGCAACGATGACAAACCCATTCGGGCAGCGAGGACCTGGCTGACGGAGCCGGGCTAGACTTTGCACAGACTGTGCAGCAAGCGGTGATGGCTCCGAGATCCCCCAAAAGGGACGGGAAAGACCCCAGGTGGATCCGAGGAGGTCTGCATCCAACCCGGGGTGGGACAGCCCAGGAACCTGCTCCACCAGCCCCAGCCCCCAGCAAGAAACGGGAACCCAAAAAGAAGCTCCCACAGCTCACAGAGCGCATGGGCAAGGTGGACGGACAAGGGGGACATCAGAGATGGCCTGAGGGGAAAAAAAGCAGCAATTTCTACTGGTTGAACAAGAGAAACACAACCTCCCTGCACTAAAACCAGGAGGAAGCTCCTTCTGAGCTTTTTCTCCTTCACTGGCACTTGCCCGGCTGATGTGGCACCTCTCTGTCTCCTCCTCTACCCATCGGCTGAAGCTGTCCTTACAGAGGCTCCCTAATCGCCAAAAGTCGCAAATAACCTCTCGCTTGGGTGTCTCAGCCCCGTAACCGGTGCTGTGGACAACCCTCCCGGCCGTCCCCACGGCGCAGCACGAGATGCTCCTGCAGCCACCCTATGCACGGGAACCACCAGGTCGCCCGGCTCTCCTTCCTCCCATTGTTCTCCTCTGCAGCGCTTCCAGGGCAACGGGGAAAATGAGGATTAAGCCAAAACTGAACCTAAGGAGAAGACGATCCCAAATCTACCATGTCCCGGCCAAGCAGAGGGGTCTGCTCTGTCCAAAGACCTGCCACCGGAGCTCAGACGAATGCTCCGAGGTCTCATGCTACGTGGTTCCCTGGGGACCTCTGCAGCTGTGGGGTGGATGCACCCTCTGGGCCAGCTCCTTGGCGTCTTTGCAAGGTGGGAAAAGCCTGGCTCTACCTTACAGATGAATTTTGAAATAAGCAGTAGTCCTGCCCACGCCTCCAGAGGAAGAGAACTGAACAAAGAGCTAAGACCGCTGTAGAAAGCAGATGTCATAGAATCGTTTAGGTGGGAAAAGACCTTTAAGATCATCGAGTCCAACCGTCAACCCAACACCACAGATGCCAGCATGCATAAAACATACCAGCCTCCCCTCGCACACAAACTGAGCTCAGCAAAGACCGAAACCCCCAAAAGTTCCCCCCTGCCGCCAACTTTGAAACAGCAAGTTGAGCTACAAATGGCAACCGTGTGTTTATGATGTATTTGCTCTTGGTTCAACAGCGAGATCAAGGAGAGCAGCCCTGCCTGCCATGAGCACAGCGGTCCAGCTGTGCAGGCACTAACGGCACAGCTGGCGCCGCACGCTGCCGTGACGGCAGACCCAGTCGCTTGGCAAATTAAACTGGTGCCTCGCGTTGCCTTTTAACACCTTCCTCGCTCACCCGCCCGGGGAGGCAGCAGGAGAAGGGATGGAGGGTCTGCGGGTTCATCAGGCAGTCAAAGCAACACGGGGAAGGCTCGAGAGGGAAAACGCATACGCAGGCTGGATCACAACGCATCTCCGCTATGGGGTCGAGTTAATGTTGCATGGGCATCTTGATGCAACCTTTTGTCTATAATAATACTAATGGTGGAGCGGTTAAATTCATCCCTGGTGAGAAGATGATCATAGTTAATGGAATTAATGCAAGGTTTTAATTTGCCTCTCGCTGCTCGGTCCTAGCAACTCCCCAGCCTCCAGCAGAAGCGCCAAAAATATGGTGTTTGATCTTCCCTCCCCTGATACTCATGTACTTTTCATAGTATTCACCATCTGGAGGTGAGAAAACCCATCAGGCCTCCCGGCTTCGCTGCAGCACCGACAATCAGGCAATCTGGTGCTGCAGCCACAATGCAAGCCCCAGCTCTCCCAGCTCAGCCTCGCCTCCAAGGCTGAATTTGTGGACCTCAATACATGGTCCAGCAGCTTCTAGGAAAGGGCTGGCTGCAGGAGAGGTCAGCAGCGCAGGGCTTACACGGCCACAGCAGTAGCCGGCATCTCCTCTTTGTGCAGGAGCACCCAGGGATGCCACCAGACCTTGTGGAAATAAGGGAGAAATAAGTAGACGTGGTCCAAAGTTGGGGATGCAAGCTAACAGCAGAAGGATTTGGGGGCTGCTGGGAGCACTGCGGACGGTTGGGATGGCTGAGCCCCTGGGGAGCACGCCCAGCATGGAAAAAACACACGGAAAAGCTGCAAAACCAAGTGAAGAACCGGCCAGGAAAAGGCTGATCCAAAAAGACTGGGACAGCAAAGATGGGGGAAAGGAAAACAGTATTAAAAAAAGCAGCAATGTGTTGCTGAAATGAGATTAGAACAGTAACAGGTTCACTCCCGTGCCAGCTAAATCCCCATTAAATCAGATTAATGCAGACAGTCTTTATGTAACTGACCAAGAAGATCAATATTGCTGTTTCAGGTAGGGGAAGGAAAAAACTTGTCCTGTTTGACAAAAACATATCACTGATTACATACAGCGACCTCCATCAGGGCTACCTTGCTGAAAACTACCGAAATTAGGCTGCCTGGGTGGGACCGGCTAGATCAAAACCATCAGGGGTGGCTCGTTCCTGTAACCCACTGCCGCTCTGGGGGCTAATGGAGGTTTTTTCTTTCTTGGGCGGAGGAAATTTGGGGTTTCTCCCCTTGCCAGGGCTGCGAAGCTCCGTGCCCCATGGCAGGGTGCTTGCTGGGAAGTCCCCCAGCAGCCACAGAGCCGCTCTTCTAATCCATCCAGGAGTTTCCCCTGTGCCAGCAGTACTGAAAAGCTGCATCCCATCCCTAAGTCACATCCACAATGACCTTTTCTATGATTCCCCACTCCTACCAAACTCGCTCCCACTTTTTGCTGTGGACAGAATCAACTCTCCCTGCAAGGCGGGCACCGGACATCACTGGAATTCACCCCTCCCGAAGCCTCCCAGCCCTCCAGGATCCACCAAGAGTTTGGAGAATAAAAAAAGGAAAAAGAACTCAGGGGAGGGAGGGAAGAGAGTGCAGGAGAGCCTGGGATTATTTTCTCCAGGAGCCATTATCCGAGAGCCTATAGCACAATTAGCACCTGGAGAGGCTGTGCCGTGATATAAATCTTCCCGTGACATTTCAGGACCGATTCCCCACCAATTAGAGCGCGCTCGCTCACACCGTAAGCAGGCTCGCCATGACAAAGGCCAACCCCGGAGGATGGGGAAATCCATCGGGAGGCGAGACGGAGCGACGGCATTGCTTTGGGAGGGGGTGCCGGGGGGGGCTGGGGCCAGGCATCTCCCCTGACAGCCTGGTCCGTGCACCCGCAGTGCTCCTTCCCGCGCTCCTGAATCGCACCGGACGACGGGAATTGTGGCCGCTGGCTGCCGAGAGCTCAAAAGCCCATCCAAAAGCCCTGGCCTGAGCCCAAGCTTTTCCCAGAGTTTGGAGAAGCAACCCAGGAGCTCTGGCTCCCTCTCTCCCCATCTCATCACGAGGGGTGGATGAGACGCTCTGCAGAAAGCACTGGTTTTGTTATTCAGTCCTGGTTTTGCAAATGGAGAAGCACCACTGTATTTCCACAAACACGCCAGTTTGCCCGCCTTTTCGTTCTGTTTTTTTAATTCAAAACTCTTGTGTTTAAAACAGTCTTTTGCTGCAACCTTTCCTTTACATTTGCTTTCTATCAGCTGTAAATCTGAAAGCTCAAAAGCAAACAGAAGACTGCTTTGATTTTGTTGAGGCAAAAGAGTAAAATCCAGTCAGAATATTTTCCTGGATTTTAAATCCGGTGACATTTTGAAACATTTTGTTTGTGAGCTGAACCCGAATGATTTTTTTTTTTTTTTTTGATACTGCCATCAATGCAAGCACCACTTCCAACCTCAACTCCTGGTTTTTCTAAACAATTTGCTCTGTCCTCTACAAGAGCAGATTTCCTCCATCCCTCCTCCTCCCTGCTTTGCACTGGTGCCTCTAAGTGCTCTCTCAGGGCAGCACCCCTGCCTACAAATACGCTGCAATTCCTCACAGATCACGGCTGCTTTGCATGAGGAAGGTGAGCCATAAGGATCCCTAACTTTGTAAAAATGATCCCGTTTTCCTAGCTTTCACATCCTCCCACCAAGTGTGTGGGGGACAGGGACGGGGTGGGCTGTGAGGGGTTAAGGCAGGTGGGGCTCAGCCCTGCCCGTGGAATATCCCTCGGTGCTTGGAAAGCTAAAAATAGTCATAAATTGCTTCCCCAGGTAGTGTTCACCTGTCCCTTGGGGGGATCAATCACAACATCAAAGGGAAGGCATCTCCAAAGGGCTCGGCAGATGCAGAAACGCACGCGCTCGGATAGAGGCGCCGGGTGGATAACTGCGGGAAATCATGGAGTCAGCAACATCCCCTCCCCACCTGCTTCTTTGGATTTTGTTTTGATTTGTTGTTCTATTTTTTTAATTATTTTTAAAGGGTTTTTTTTCAGATTTGCTCAAGAATGAGTGGCAGAAATCTCAAATTTAATTTAATTAGCACCTCCTCCCTGCCTGGAAATGGCTTTCCTTCAACCCTGACGGTTTCATCCTTTGCTGGCTTCCTTTGGCTAACATTGACTACTTCCCTCTGTGTTTCTAATGGACTTGAAAGACTCTTGTTACATACTTTATTTGTGCTCCAGCACCAGCGAAGATAGACTAAAAGCTGCTGGGGGAATAAATTCAGATGGCGAAGGGATGCAGCAGGCCCAGCAAGGCGGGGGGAGAAGCAGCACACGCACTGCTTTTTCTTTCTCTCTGTCCTAGAGAGATGCTGATTCATTTCATTTTTTAATTGTATTTATTCCTTGGCAATCGGTGGCAGACGTGGAAGTGACAGTGACGCTAGATGGAAGGCAGCTAATAAGTACCAGCCTTTAAAAAAAAAAAACCAAAACCCTGTGGGCAGATGCAGAGTGCTGTAAATCAGCATCTGTACGGGACAAGAGCCTCGTCTGCCAACGTCCCATCGCCAAGCGCTCCGCATACCGTGTTAATGGAGGGGGGGAAGGCATTTAAAACGCAAAGATTACCTCCCGCTTTTACAAGCCCCTGCATGTTGAGGGCAGAGATGAAGCTCCCAGATCAGCAGCCGGACTTGCAAAGCCATGCAGGCAAGGAACACGAAAGGAATAACCTGCCTGCTCAGGTGTCCCTTTCTCCCCCAAAAAGCACCCGTGCAAACCCCACCTTCCCGCAAGCGGCACAAGCGGCCTCGAGTACATCCCTCCTGCAAGCCAGGAATTTGTTATTCTAAATATATACTAATTGCACGTTGGCAGAGAGAGCAAGGAGACCCTGCACCGCCACTTGCACGGCCAAATGAATGCGCCTTGACTGGCACCGAAGGCTCCGCTGTGCTGCGTCATAACAAGCGTGCGGCACGTTTGCCGATGGGAAGATGGGTTGGCTTCGCGGGGCTGGCCAGGAGCACTGAGAAACGGACCTCTTAAATAATTGTGCCTTGGTTTTTAACAGGTTTGGGGAGCTGTATGTTGTGCTGGCGAGGTGGACTTGCAGGTGCCTGATGAAAACCCTGTACTTCTACAGGAAAAAATCGAGTATTTACAACTGTCTGCTTTCAGAGACATTTTCTTAAGAGAAAGGGAAGAGAAAACCCAATCCCACTTGACTGTGCCATTGGCTCCAGCAGCCTGCTATTTGACTCCTTTGCCACCCATAACATTTTACTCTGGGGTTAGTATAGTCACTTCTAAGTGTATAGTCACATATCACAGCAACTACCATGCTGGTAACCATGAAGCTGGGAAGAGATTCGCACTGGGGAAGAGGACGACACCCAGATCGGGGACTAAACCCCATCACGCTCAGCACGGCACAACGGAGGGAAGGGAAAGCAAGCGGAGATAGAGCCTGGGTCTCTTAATTCCCAGGCAGAGTCTCCTCCACCAAACACAGCGCCTCGTTAGCCAGCATCTAAAATTATCAGAGAGATAGGTCATACCCTCATGGGCACAGCCAAGGTGGGACAGACCTGCAGCTGACGGAGACGTGTAATATTCAGAAAGCACGGACTCACGGACATGACCAGCAGGAGTGGACACAACTACGTCTCTCCCTCAGCTTCCTCAAGCAACTTGGAAACGCAGAACCCTCGCTTGCCTCCTTCTCCCTCTGCTCTCCAACCTGTGCAAGACCCCATCAAGCCTTCACCCTGCTCTCCTCCCGGTGACGACCCTCCCGTCACCTGTTGTTCAAGCGCACACACGCGCTCTCGGCATTGCACTTTCTAAATATAATCTACTACCTAGCAATTACCAGGCGTAGAGAGTAGGACTGGAGTTGTATTGACTTACAAAGCCCACACAGTCGGAATGCAGCCCAAACAAATCAATGGCATATTTAGCCAAATAAACTGCTCTAGCGAGCTGATGACACCAGCCCTCCTTGCGTTCACTGGTCTGGAAGCACATTTTACCGGAATGCCTTGTGGTTTGCAGGTAGAGCAATTTTAAAAGCATGAGGCAAACTAATGCTGGTGCTATGGACCTGACTTCCACGTAGTCTGATCCAACTTAAATTATTACCTGATTCTGCCCGCTTACAGTCATGAGAGCATGGCCCCAGGTCTTGGCGACCACCCCCAGTTATTCCCTCTTCCCCATTAAAATCTGATAGTGAGAAAGGATCGGCGATACTGTTCTGGGGCTCACAGCTCTCGCAGAAAAGCAGACAGGAATCCAAGGCTGTCAAGGAAGAGGAGATACCGGGGAAGAGTGGTATTGAAAAGGGGAGTGGAAACACAAGCAGGCGTAGCTCAGCTTTTCCAGAAAAGCCAGCTCCCTTTGAAATAGCAAACCCAGTCACTTTTGCAACCCATGGCTCCCAAATTCAATTTTCGGCTTAAAAGCCGGAGCAGACTTCAGACCACTTGCACCCCGAGACTGTGTCCCTTCCCCAGAGAAGTCGGTCCTTAAGCCTTCCCACCGATACGGACTTGTAGACCCTGCTATGGATGGGCCCAGGTTGCAATAGTCACTGTACAAGCACCAAACAGGTCCTTGAGCAGACTGGATCCGCTTTTCCCGTAGTTTTGCATCTGGGGAGCAAAAATATTTCCTCCACAGAAGCAACAAGTCAAATAACCTAAGTACTTGAGGTCATCTTCTCCAAACCATTTAAAACCATATATTATTAAACAGGCAAATGTCAATAGAAAACGTAATTTGGAAAGAAAGACCTGAAATGTTTGTTTTGAAAAGTGGTTTTGAAAATGGACATTTTCCAGGCTTTTTAATTTTTCCTTTTCTTTCTTTCCTTCCTGGCTGAAACTCTTCACCAGATTTGGCAGGGCTTCACAGATGGCGCTGGCCGACCCACAACTGATTTTTCAGAGAATAAGCTATTTGTCCAAAAGAAGAAAACATGCCCAGATTTGCTCGGCTCCAACCCTCTCCCACGCTGCTCTCCCTGCCGCTGCAGCCGTCAGCTCGCCCACCCCGCTGCAGGGGCTCCAGCAAGAGGCTGCGCGGAGGAAAGCTCTTCTAGAGCAGGTGAGGAGCTATTCCTTCATCACCAGACGGACGCAGACGGGCAAAGAGCATCTCTTGCAAAGAGCAGCGGAAGACGCAACAGCACCCGACGCCTCTCGTGCGCTTTGCTTCTCCCCGCGCTTAATGAGGCGGGATATTTGCGCTCAACGGGGCTGTTGCCTTGCTGAGCGAGTTCCCTCGGTCTCTGCTGCCCGCAAACGCGAGGCAAAGCTTGGCCTGGGCGCACAGAAACGGTCGTGATTCGCAAGTAAACAAATGTGCTGTTCAAGATTTGCTCTATCGCTGGGCAAATCCTCTTTGATTCTGAGACTCTGGAAGCGGAGGCAGTCGGGGAGACTAATCCCGAGAGCCCCTATTCAGGCAAGCTCAGCACCGAAGCTGTCTGAAGGGGCTGATGCTCAGGGAGATGCGGTGCTCAGCGCCCACGAGGATGTAGCCCACGAGCTTGCCCTAATCTCCGAGCACCTCCAGGAGAGCTGGGAGAAGCTTTTTTTAACGGCACTTAGGAACCTCTTTGCAGCCCGCGGCAGGGAAGGAGAGTGGAAAGCGTGCAGGCAGCAGGGGACCAGCACCACGTACTTCTGCAAGCCAGGGATGCCAGCAGCTCCCCTTACCACCGCCATCCCAAAGGCAACCCAGCTCCCTCCTCACGCTGCAAACCCCTCCCAAAACCACGATGCCACGACCTCGCCGCTTGCGCTAGCAAAAAGGACGATGGGAATGGCTGGCACAGGGCTGAGGAGGGACCGTGACTCGTCCTCCGCCTCTCCTCAGCACCGAGACCCTCTGATGGACAGAACACCCACCAGACCTAATCCTGATCTCCTTACTGAGATAACGCTCAGCCCCTGATCCCCAACTAGGGAAACGGGGAGCATTTATCCACGCCTAGGATGAGAAGTCTGTATCCTACAAACCATGCCGCTTAGTTTAGACTCCCTGTGGTTTTGGGGGCAAGAGAGAGAAAGGAGGGTAGGCGCAAGTATTTAAGGCCCTAGAAAAGCAGACAGGTACCCAGGGGGATTTTCAAAAGAAGACGTGAGAGTTAGGGAACTAGGGAAAGCCTTTACCGATCTGACCATCGGCTCCATCAGTACCCCACAGATACAGCACTGGCTCAACCCGCAACGGCATTGTGAGGAGCAACATGTTAATAGCTGGTGCACATAAAGACAAGCGAGGATTTGATATAGCTCGGTGGAAGCCACCACATGGCTATGCCATTTGCAGCAGCTGAGAAGCTAGCTGTTGGTGTTTGCTCACAAACAATATGTTCGTCAGGATTTGGCCTCGTCTCTCAACTAGAAGATTTCCTTATGGAAGTTTCTCTGCAGGGAGCAATGCCACGGAACATGCACAGCAGGATCAGTCTGGCATCCAAAGCTCCCAAAGAAAAGGCACGGCCAGTGCTCTAGTCACCTCCTCTCGGTAAACTAAATCATTTAAATATTTTTCCCTCCTTTCCCGCAGTGCCCTGATGCTGCTATTACCCTGCTGGTGTTGAGCTAGCAAGGGCCCAAAAGAAATGCTTTCATGTTTTTTTTACACTTGCACTTAAAAAAAAAAAAAAAAAAAATCAACTAAAAATCTATTTCTGGTTATTTGTGGTTTTGCTTCCTGACAGGTTCACACCTTTGTTGTCCCTTCAGAGGATGCATCAAACACTTGTGATGAGCCAAGTGACCTGGAAGCGGCCCCAGCTTGTGCTGTGAGACGATACCCAGCGCATGAGAAGCAGATGCAGCCTCATTTTCCCAGGAAGCACAACGGAGCCGCGTTCACCTGGAGGGGAGGGCTCCCAGTGAGCGCCGGCAGCCCGACTTTACGACTAGCACGACGCAAAGCCCGAGGAAGTAGGATGATTTTTATGCTCTTGAGAAGTACCACATGGCAGCTAGCAAGCAAAGTCCTTTTTTTTTTTTTAAAAACCTAGAGGACAGATACAACTTGGCTGTGCAGCGTAAGCACAGCCGGGGAGCTCAGCCTGGAAGAAAAGCACCCTCCATCTCACAGCCGAGCCCCCAACCCTACCTGCAAAGTCAATTTACTGCTTGGGTTTATTTGTTGGGGAGAAAATTCCCCATCCGTGGAGGCGCGTAGGGAGGAGGATCGTAAATCTGCCAGCCTCCGCTCCTGACGCCTCCCCGGGGCCGGCCGCAGCCGGAGGGGTCCGTGCTGCCGAGGGAGCCGCACGCAGCTCTGCGCGGTCGTTCGAGTGTCTGATCAACTGTGGAGAGTTTGCACAGCTTGGGAGGAAATTAGCTCTTCCAACTCATTTCTACACTTGCCAACTCTTCCTTTTAGCCCCCTGCCTGAGCTCCTTGGAAGAACCGGCTTTGTCCATAAAAGCAGCGGAGCAGTTACTGTAATGTCCAGGGCCCCCAAATGCTGCTATTTCTAGCACTGTCAATAAAACAGGCAAAAAGCTGGTCCCGTGGGCGCTGCAAAACTCACCCCTTGGGCCCACGGGGCTGCCCACAAAGGTGCCCCGGTCCTAAATTAATCTGAATTTCTGCAAAGGCTCCCAAACCTCCAGCAGCCTTCGTCCCAGCCAACTTCCAATTTACAAGGGGAATGGTGATACCCCTCAAGCAGCAACACTTCCCCTGCTTGGAATGGCGAGTACCTGCACAAGATGGGCTGCCCTCCAAGATGTGGGCTGGGAAGCCAAGGGGACCTGGGGAGCCCGACATGTACATCAGGCCCGAGGCCACGCGCCGCTTTCCCCTCTCTGCTTCTGTTGTGCGGCATCCCATAATGTCATGTCCATTTGCAGATTGCACTTTATTGGTTTTTATTTGGCAGCCTCGCTTGACTCTGCCCTTTAATTTATCCATTATACATTCTGATTAATTGGCCGATAAAGCTCTGTCCAGTTTTTTAAAACAAATTCCCAGTCCATTTGCTTTTAGTGGAACTGCGAACAAGCAGTTTAGCTCATTACATTATAGCGCTCGTGCTTAAGGTTCACTCTGGAAAAAGATATTTCAGGATCATACATATGGAAAACAGCTCTGATCTGCATTAATAATCCCTCAGAGGGCTGGGGCACGGTGCTAGTTAAGGAGAGATCCCACAGCTCTCCCTGCAAGCTGCACGGGAACTCACCCTTCCTCCTGGTGGTCCTTTTCCCAGCAGACTGGAAACCT
The DNA here is from genome assembly GCF_000737465.1 of Haliaeetus leucocephalus. Lineage (NCBI taxonomy): Eukaryota > Metazoa > Chordata > Aves > Accipitriformes > Accipitridae > Haliaeetus > Haliaeetus leucocephalus. The sequence goes on along the minus strand of NW_010973209.1, from coordinate 2,549,508 downwards.
TTCTACCCATGCCTTGATGCCAACTCAGTGATGACTTCCCACAAAACCAGCGTTTGCACCTCTCTTTCTCTGGGCTTTATTGCCCAGCCGCTCCCTTTTGCAACAAGCCGCCTCCAGGCTCCCTTTCCTCCCATACACCCTCTTTCAGGGCTAGAAAAAAAATCTCTTTAAGCCCCCCCAAAGCCACTGCCGGAGCCTCTTTCCAGCCCACCTCCGTGGTGTTGCCTTCAAAGCTCTCGGTGGTAGCTCCGTCACCAGATTTCTGGCTGCCAGTGTGGTACGGCCACGGCGGCAATCCCTCATACCCAGCTATCTTCAAACACCAACACCTCCACCCGAGCAGCACTTCTGGAAGAGGATTACCGTCGCCCATTGCGGATGCCTCCTTGGGCATCCCTTGCTCCCATGCCGCTACTTGCTTTGTCTGCAAAAAATCCCTCTTTTTCTTGGCACCCAAAGCCCCAAATGTAAATCTGCCAGACCCTATTACAGGTGCAAATGAGGAGTGACACATGCAGAGATGGGAGCGAGAGGAGGAGAGAATTAATTCTGCCGGGCTGACTTCTAAAAAGCATGAAAGGAAGAAAGAAAACTAACCGGAAAGCAAACGCCATTTCCCCTGAATATGAAAGTAGGAGTGAATAAGCGATGGACTTCCACAGGGCGCCTTAATTCCCGTCCGTCAGCCTCACTGCCTTTTCTCCCCTCAAAATGTTATTATCTATCACTCTCCTGGCGTGAACAGGACTGGGTGCATCTCTCCGTCTCACTAGCTCAGCTGATAAGCTTGACAGACCTGGGCACTGGTGACAGCATTCACATTTCCAGTGGATAAAGTGCCATTTACATGAGGCAAGCGCTGGTGATTTTCCATCAGCCGGGACAGAATGAGGATGGGAACAGCTTGTAAGCTTCCTCTCTGGAGCAGCGCTTTTTTTTTTTTCCCCAGTTTGCTTTTTTTGTTGTTGTTGGGGTTTTTTTTTGGTTGGGTTTTGTTTTTTTGTTTTTTTTAAGGGCAAAATCTGGACCTTCTCCTCCACTCGGATTTATAAACACCACCATGAGCAAGGCCCTGGCCCTGATTAAAATTCCCAGCATGCCAGAGTTTGCAAAAATCTCCAGACCAAAGCAAAACAAGCTCAGGGGAAAGTCTGGCAACCCATTATATCTGGCTGTTGTCGAGGGGATTAGAGGGGAATTTGGCATGCTCCCTTTTTCCTTCCTTCGGACTCATGCCTTATATTTTTCAAGGATCCTTCTTTAGACCACACTGCTTTCTTCTGGAGGAGCTGGTTGGTTTTTAATGTTCCCTTTTGTCTTCCTGACACTGCTGCTTTCTTCGCCTTTTACTTTGCAAACCGTTGCCTTCTTTAGGCAGGAACAACCAGCAGCCAGTTCCCACAAGGGAAACCAGGGGGGCTGGGGAAAACGCGTGGTTGAGACAAATTCCTTTGCTATCGGTCTCCTTCCACCCTACGCCTTCAAGTTTTCAATCCTTCTGCCCCAGGCAAGCTGGACCCCCTCAATACTTAAGGGAGAGAGTGGTCCACACACCCTTCTGGTGCAGTTGGCCTCATTTTCTCCCATTCCACCACGGGGGAAGAGAAGAGGGTCTGCACGGCACGGAGCCAGCCCCAGGGGTTGCACGGGGGACCAAGGGACTGGGGGATGCAGCAAGGATGCTGCCGCTGCAGCATCAGGCTGCGGGAAATAGCTACAGAACCCCTGCCTTGCTCCCAAAGCTGTGCTCAGCAGCTCGTCGTCCCCCCCCCAGCGCCCAGACGAGTCACGTCGCGAGCAGTCACGCCACCAACACAAGTAAAACTTCATCCCTGGCAAGCGTGATGGAAGCAATAAAGATCTCCGACAGCACTGATAACCACCAAGGTCACCAGCTTACGGGCACGCTCCTCTCTGACAACCAAGGCTTTATTGACTTTAAAAAAAAAAAAAAAAAAAAATCTCTATTTTTTTTTTTTTATTTTTTTAGTTCATCCACAAACTTATTTGCAGGCCTGTTTCAAACCAGGGGTCCCGAAGCTGGGAAGGTGGATCCCCATCCAACAGCTTCTTTAACTAATCGTTATCATGTTCAGAGGACCCCGTTAGCCCTGTAATGGATGTGCCTCCACGGAGGAGATGAGAATCAGATACAGCTCAACGGCAGCAGCCTTGGAGGTTCATGCATGGCGATGCTGGAGCTAAGGGCAATGCAAGGCTGACAAACCTTGGTTTGGACCAGAACCAACCACCCACCCACCTTTTGGCAAATGAGCAGCACGACTGATTAAAAGATGGGAAAAATCTCTTACTCGCCATTTTTTCTTTAAATTATACTTGCAGGAAGATGACCTTTAGGAGGTTTTTTTAGCAGAATACTAAACCTACCTATTGCTCTACATCTCCATCTTCCTTTCTAATTGGGAAAGTACCTAGATGAGGGGAAAATCCCAGACTTTCACCATCGATACTGTTCCTCTTAACTCTCCACAAGCAGAAACCAAGTATTTACATGAAGGACTAGAGGACACAGCCATGCCATAGGCGAGGGAGTACAGAAACGCAGTAACGACCTCGGGAAGAGGAGTGGGAGTAGCAACAGTGGAAGAGGAAAAAGTAGGAGAGATTTCTCGTTGCTTCCCTGTTTCATCTCCGCTGTAAAGTCATCTGCTTGGACACCCGCCCGGGGCTGGGGACAGCAAGGATGCGCCAAGCCATTTCCCATGGCTTTCACCCCCAGCTACAGCCTTTGCCCAGAGGGCATCTGCAGGAGCTGCTCTGATTTCACACCTAAATCCTTGCTGGAAAGGGCAACGTCTAACTCCCAGCTATCCAGAGGGATGGTCGCTCGCCCTGAGGTATGCCGCTGGGCTTCCAAGGATATTATCCAAGGATAACCCCAGGTCCCGTATGCGAGGAAAGGCTGCTCTCCCCGGGGTTGGGCACAGCATGGGTGGGAGGCTGCTGACCACAGGAGCTGAGCAGCAGCCGTGGTGTTTCTTTGCCTCAGTCATTAATCATAAGGACACAGGGAAGGTACACAGTTACTCCAAGCAGGCAGCGAGCCAGTCATAGAGGAGGAGGGAGATACCCCTTTCACCTTGTCTCCTTCAGGGCTACTTCTGGAAACGCCAGAAGCCGGGAGAAGTCTTTGGCTCCATCCCCTCCCTCGAGCCGCTCCAGCAAAGCCCAGGAGCTGCAGCTACCAAAGGAAGAGGAAGAAATCTTCCTCCTTTCTTCTTCCCTGCAAAGCTTCTCCCGGCACCGGCAGGAGGCTGCGCGGGAAGGAGCTGCTCGCCGGAGGAGCCCGTCTCGCCCACCTGCCTTTGCTTCCTCCTCTCCTAAAACCTGCCTGGGCCAGCCCCTCAACATCTGCCATGCTGCTCCTCTTGCCCCTCGCCTGCTGTTCAGACAGACCTTCCCACCCGTCTCCGGGCCTCCAGCTGCACTGGCTTTTTCCAGCAACCTCCTCCTCCTCCTCCTCCATCCAACCCTGCAGAGCATCCCCATTCCCACGTCCTCCTGCTGCCGGACACGGCGAGAGCCGGAGGGGCTGCGACCTCAAGCTGCTTGTTCAGCTGCAAAACCAGGATTTGGGAGACATGATGCTCAAGCACCTACTTAATTCAGCCAGAAATCTGCATAGAGCCCCTGCCTGCCAGAGGGAGGGTGCTCTAATAGCACAGAGCCTGGGAGAAAAAGCTAATGTGCCACTATTTAGATTAAGTCATACAATCTGCACCTTGAATCCCAACCTGTACAAAGGAGATCACAGGAGTTCACAAACCTTTAGGAATATAAATATTGCAGAGAGCACTAGAGCCTCACCGACTGTACAAGATAGGTAAGAAAATCAACACTCAGCCTCTTCGGAGAAGGCTCCAGAGCCCGAGTCGGCTCCAAAGCTCCAGTTTGCCTTGGTTTGCACTGGAAAAAATACCCCCCCGGAGTCCAGACTCACAGCCATGCCCCCAACTATCTCCCCAGCCATACCCTCGCAAAGCCTTTCTTCTTGTCCTCGTGCTAAGAAGGGTTATTACTCCTTCCTCACAGCATGCGACAGAAATGTTTGTGCAGAGAAAAAAAATCCCCCAAGTCAGTACATTAATGTCCTGCAATGAAAAATAGATCTGTCTAAATATGCTCAAGGTAATTCAGAATACATTTGAGGTGATTTCAGGCTCTAAAGTCTGCCTGTAACAGCATTTCAGGCTGTGTTTATCAGTGCTTTCCCCCTGCACTTGCATTTTTTTTCTCCCTAGTTATTTTTAAAACATTTGCACAACAACAGAACAAAATGATCACGGCTAAGGGTAGAAATCAGCCTCACAGCAGCCTCTCCCAGCAGCTCTGGAGATTTTACCTTCCCATTTACCGAACCCAAAGCCTTGCTTACTGCAGGCTGGGGTTCAGCTTAGGTCAAGGCAAGGCGTCTGACCCCCACCCTACAGCGACAAACCTGCAACGAGTTCCCCGAATTCAGCCCAGCCGAAGCCAAATTTCAACCCGGGCGACGCGCAGCAATTCAGAGCGACGCCGAAGGTCAGGCGTTAGCTTCGCCTTTGTGGCTCTTGCACAAGAGCTCTCATGTCGCAGCTAAACCTGAGGATGCTCCGCAAGTTTCGACAGGACCAGACCCTCCTCTGGTTTCGACCAGAGAGCCACCCAGCCTCACGCCTGCTGGAAGATAAACCTTCCCGAGCCAAAGCGTGCACAGGGTTATGTTTAGCCCTCATATTCGCTGCTGGGGAACATGCGGCGTGCCTGCTCGGAGAGCTCAGAAAAGCTCCTGCTGGTGCCCCAGACGCCATCGCAGCCCTCCCTGCTGATTCACCGCAAGGAGACAGGAGCTTGAGAGATGACCCAGAGCGGCGAGCCATACATCCTAGAAATGAAACATCAAACGGGCTGCTCCCAGTAACAGATCACACTGCAGAAGTTCTGCAAAAGCCCCATTACACATGCACAGCAGAGCTTTGGGGAACAGCACCGTGGTTCCCCCCCAAGCTGCAGAATCGCACCCGATTTGCAGAGAATAGCAGAGTTTTGCAGCAGGGCGAGGAGACCCAAGCAGAAGCAGGCATGCAGGCCGCTGCAGGGGTGTTTTCCCCATATGACCAAGAGAAATTCGGTGACTTGGAGCCAGTTCAGATGTATTACCGGTGGCAAAACCACCCGGTACAGACCAAGCACTGACAACACGCTGCGGCAGAGGAGAGCTCGTGTGCGTGTTGTGCACAACTCGTACGTTGTTCCGAAGTACGAGCTTGGAAAAGAAACAGAGAGAGATGGCTTTGGGCTCAAGGGGATCCATCTGTTTTCGAGGAGTATTTATTTATTTATCAATTAATGTATCTATTATACCTTGTGCTTTTGCACCATCTTGAAAACAAGGAGTCATAATATCCCTCAAGCAATTCTGCCCCTTATCCATCTGGTAAACAGCCATTCTGCTTTATTTTCTGGGTAGCTTTTTTTAAGCTCTCCGGTTTCTAACAGCGCTGAAATCCACCAATTTCGTGACAAGGACATCACCATTAATGATGATAGCAGTAATAATGACATTGCACTCGCGCAGCGTGCCTCCGCCGGCAGATTTCAACCCATTTTACAGTCACCTGCAAGCACCCATCTGAGGGAGCCAAACACGACGCTAATTTTAGAAGAAGCAAAAACTTGTAGAGAGAAGCTGAGCTCTTCCTCCAGTCCCAAGACAAGTCTTTAACAGAGTTATAAATAGGAACCAGGATTGCCAGCACCTTTTCTGCTGGTAAATACAGGATATCACATGAGTGCACGCTCAGTGACATTTTCCCAAGCACTTCTGCAATTAAACCTTTTCTCTGGCTTTACACCGCCTCAGTATAATTACGGAGAGCTTTTCAGAGGCCAGAGCCCAGCGTTTGCCAGCAGAGGGAACCTTCCCATTGCCGGCTGGGAGACCGAGGGACCCTTCAGAGCTTCTCCGCAGCAGCCAGCATCGCTCCTCCCGTGCAGCTTTGGGACCGTGGCACGCACAAAGATGGCTTGCGACCCACTTGGGCACCCCGACGCGGTTCGAGTGGGTGCAAAGCGCCTGCCTCCTGCAAATACTCCGCTCGCTGGGACGCACACGGGCGACGAACGCGGCCCTGGACACAAACCTCCCCAAAGACAGCATTGTAAAATGCCATTTGCGTCTCCCTGGGACACGTCCTCGCAGAGCCCGTGCCACCTATTGCTCGACATAGTAACCCATACCCAAGGGTCCCCAGGCAGCCCCCAAAATAAAAAGCAGCCTCTTCCCCAGGTCAGGGGGAGCAGACAGCTCGCAGCCCCGCGGGGGGGTCTCTGCCCGTTGGCGGGGAGGGAGCTGCTGCCTCAACCCCAAATTTATGCATCGCTGAAGTGTATGCCTGCATCCATTATTCACATTGCTCACCCTAGGCTACAGAATGTTCCTTTTAAAAAGTTTTTAAGTAAAATAGAGTCTCTAAACGAATGACATGGGGTTAAACTATGTCTATTTCCCAGCAAAAAACATTAAATTATAACATACATATATATATATATATATATTCCCCCCGAATGACGGAGCTGGTGCTGCAGCTGGAGGCAGGGCTAGGGAAGGAGAGACATGTGGGATTTATAGCCTGAAACCCTCTAACAGTTGTTCACAGCATTAGCTCTCTGCACATTATAAACACTTACCATTTCCATTTCATGCACTGATTGTACTTTGCAGTTATGAAGTTGTTTCCACTTTCTCCTCCCCACCCCCCTCCTTCCCCGCTATAATATTTAGTCTGCAGCTCTGCTTATTTACATACTTAATTTCAGTTCTGTTTGCAAACACAAATTAGTTTTGTGCAATTACTTTGTGCATGGACATGGAGTTTATCCGCTTCAGTGGTTTAACAACACTGAAAGTGACTGCACAGGACCATATGGCTCTCTATATATAATCACAATATTACCTGCACATATTAGTTACATAAGAGCTACGTTATAATTAGTGCAGTTCAAAGAGGTTCAAAGAGAAGGAAAGGAAAAGAGGAAGGGGGGGGGGGAATAAAAAAGGGAAAAAAGGGAGAGAAAGGAAAAAATAACACAAAGAAAGGAAAGGCGAAAAGGATTCCCCGACCCCATCACGCCGGCAGTGTGGGAGAACAGAGCTATGCGGGAAATTGATTTTATGACAGAAGTGAAAAATCAGGTGAAAAATTGTTTGGGTCAAATTAAATATTTTGTTCAACCAGAAAATAAAGGGTTTGTTTCATTGTCAGGTTCTCTCTTTTTAGTTAGCACATTTGTTTAATCTTAATAACAACAGTTTGTTACTTTTTTTTTAAGCCAAAAAATGTAATTGAAACAAAAATCCAAGAGTTTTTCTGGAAAATGAAACAAGTTTTTCTAGATATTGTTTTTTCCTTTCCCCAACCCAAAATTGCTAGCCTGAGCTTAGTTCCGTAACACTTCCAGTTGGCCCAGATGGCCCTTTTCCAGGGAAATGAATATTAAGGTGAAAACCTGCAATGGGATCTACTGGATGGAAGTTTTTAACAACCCCGGTGAGTGGCTCCTGCATGCAAAGACATGCAGGGTATGGGGGTGGGGTTGGCAACTATTTCCCACGTTTTTTCAGGTTTTTTTGGTGGTTTTCTTTTAAAATCAAACTCTGATTCGGCGTAGCTTTTGCTGGCAAGTATTTTAACCACAGCTAGACATCGGGGATCCCTAATGCCCCCCCCAAAAGCGGCCCGGTGCTGGTGACCTCGCAAGGGGCAGCTGGGCTTTCCCATTCATTCTCCTTCCTGGTGCCACCAGGACAATTTGCCCTGACAAACGTGGACATTTCCTAGGGACAGCGGGGTTCACGTCCCTTGGCTCCCCGGAGGACCCCGACCGTGCAGGACCGCGTCTGAGGGATGCTCTCCCGCCTCGCCGCTCCACGGTGCCCCCTCTCCCCCCCGGATTGGGCAGGGCAGGGTTCAGCCGCCAGCCTCGTCCCTCCGCAGCTCGACGGGATGAGGGGATGGGGACGAGGGACACGTTGAACCGCGCCAGCATCCCGGCAGCGGCAGTACCCTTGCTACAGCACCTCCACTGCAGCTCAATCTCCACGGCCCATTTAATCACCCGTCTTCCCGTACAAGCAGCCAAAGACCCCGCGAGTGCATCATATTTTATGGTCTGCTAGGAACCGGTGTAAGAACACAAATTCATTTCACATGCGGTGAACAGCCTCCAGATTGAAAAACCTGCTAGCCTGGAGCCCTGGGAGCCTCTGACCTACACACACAACATCCCGGTCGGCTTTTCCCCATGGCCCTTTTGGGTGCTGGGGACTTTGAATCACTTCATAGCTTCACCTATTCCCAGAAACATTGCAGAAACACTTTTCTTTTTTTTTCCTTTTTTTAATTCCCTTCTTCCCCTGCTGCTTGCAAGACGGTCTTTATTTATATAATACATTTCACATCCAAGACATCGCTGAGAGCTCTACACAAATATTAATTACCAAGCCCTAGGTGGTAAATTATAAATATCCGTTCTCTCAAGATTAAAAATCCTACGTTTAATAATAATAATAATAATAAAAAAAGACTGCACTATGGCACATAAAGTGCTACATGAAGGAGTACTCCTTTGCTCCAGGGCTGCCATAAAACACATTAGACTCCAGAAAACTTAAAATAGAGAATGACCAAGGGTCGGTGCTTAGCAGCCAGGCCACCAAGCCGGCTGCACGTCCACTCAGACACGCAGCTCCCCAGGAGCACGCTGGGCATTTGCAGCCTCGCAAAACGCAGCAAGACGATGCAGGGGACGAGTGGAAGTCGGTGCAAATCACGACGGATGGGTGGGAGCAACCCTCGCCAACATCTGGGGAGCAGCAGAGGGGCTTCGCGGCCCCTGAGCATTTGCAGCCTCGCAAAACGCAGCAAGACGATGCAGGGGACGAGTGGAAGTCGGTGTAAATAACGATGGATGGGTGGGAGTAACCCTCGCCAACATCTGGGGAGCATCTCTCCTCTGCCTGGCCTTTATCTCACAGCTGGAAATCGTTACCCTGCGATATCTCTGCTGATACCCATCTCTCAGGCAAAGCAGGGCAGCATCCCTCCGCTTGTCTAACGCTGATTATACCCGGCAGGATTTCTGTGCTACGCGAAGTGTCAGAGTCCCGACAACGTGATGATGGACTCGCTGGGTACAAGGCCAGGTGTAATAAGGAAGCAGCTGCTTTTTGATTCCGCTCTGGGATCTCTCGTCCTTGCAGAGCACATTTCTGGGGTGTACTTGACGCTCTTTTCCCCAAGCAAAAAAACCGCCACGACCGACAGCGAGAAGCACGCACGAGGCAATCCCCGGGGCCGCTGCTGCCCTGCCCGCTCGCAGCCGGGTCCAAACACAACCAAGCAAAACCCAGCGCGCGGCTCCACTCCAAATCCTTCTGGCCGCCCCGACGTGACGGCACAGGACCACTAACGTGGGACGGCCGAAGCCTGTCCACGAGCAGATGTATATTTAAGGGATGCACTTTCAACAAGATGGAGAGGAAGAGGCAAAGCTTCCTCCTCTCCGGCTTTTTATCTCCTGCCACAACGCACGTCAGGCCATGCTGATGCTGTCAAACCCCAAACATCTCCGTTCCCTCTGGCAGCTCTTGTGGCCTTTGCAAGACTCGCCAGGTTTCTCCCAGCGCTCAAGCAAACCCGCAAGCCGCAGTTTGCCTCCAAAACCCCAGCAGAGCAGCAGTTTGCTGCCGTTCTTGCTCCCTGCAGCCCTGCCCGAGCCCGCTCAGCTTTGGTTCGAGCTCAAGTACCTCACTTCCAAGCTGTGGACGGTACGAACAGGGCAGATCATTTAGGGCTTGGGGTTTTGGTTGGTTTTTTTTATTTTATTTATTTATTATTATTAATATTACTTTAAATTTTGATTGTGTTTGTTGCTGCCTGCTGGCCTCCCCTTTTTCGCGTAGATCAGGGCAATCAACAAAGAGGATAAAACCCCAGCTTCCCAAAGCGGGAGAGGCAGGCAATCAGAGCTAGTGGAAAGGACACGCCAGGAAGTCAATGAAGATTGGAAATAACATTTACAAAACTGGGACTCAGCAGGCCCAGGGTACTTCGTCTGGCTGTTTGAACAGTGTGTGCTCCTCTTTCCCTTTGAGTGCAGCAAACAGCTGGTCTTTAAGTAAGGGTACCTGAGGATAATAATGCTGGTGACGATCACTGCAGTAGCCTCCCTGTGCTTTGACCGTGATTTCTGCTCGCGTGGCTAGCAAAGTCCGTGCAGCTGACTTTGTACACGGGGGGTGTTTAACGATTTGCCTCTGTCCGCTAGCTACCTCCACACCAAACCCCGGCAATGTTTTAGGGACCTCGAGCAGCTCTCTGTCTCTGCATGGGGCTTGCAGCAGGGCCAACAGCTCTGCAAGGGGCAGGCAGGAGGCTGGACGCAGCACCCTCGCTGCACTCTCCTCCCGCTGCCCTCATTTTGCACAAAATATTAAGCAGGAATAGACGGTGGCTCAGTTTGCCACCTAATTTCAAAGGCTGGTGCCTCCAGCTGCCTCTTCAAACCACACTTGTAAAGGAAGGAGGCTTAATTTGGCATTCATTTAGCAAGAAAAAGCACGGGTCCTACAAAAAAACATGAGCAGAACGTCGTAACTGTTTGCTGCTCACCCACAGCACGATGTCCACTGGATTCCTACTGCAGCATTATTAAGCACCCTCCCCAGTATACACATCCCATCCCCAAGGAATAGCCACCGTAAAGCACAACACATCTTCAGAGGAATGAAGGGGAGAGACAAAGAGAAGGACAAGGAAAAAAAAACCATCTCCAACTAGAAGACTATTTGATTTAAAAAGAAATCCCTCGTATAGTCACACAAAGAACAAGAGTAACCATTACTTCTCAGACAGATCGGAGGTTTGACATGGAAAAAACCCCACCCTGTCCCCCTTTTTCTGCCTCAGCACGATGCCTTGGAGCACAGCTGACGGGTCAGGAAAGCTTTTGTCCGTTTTGGCTACCACCACCGTTGCAGAGGAGATGGAGCACGCTGGGCTACCAAAGTGCCACCTCTCCCTCTACTCATCCATAGTCCAGGACCTGGTTAGCTACATAGCTCCCAAGGAGCAGAATAAGTAGGACCTCCTATAGGCTATGGTACGTCAAGACATATGGGAGCAGCAATACCCCCTGTAGCCAAAACAGCTTTCTCCTGGCCCTGGTTTCCCCCCTCACTCAGCCATACTCTCTGTTTCTCCCCCATCCAGCCCCAGCTGTGGTCGATGGGTCCAATTTCACAGCTGCTCAGTTCCAAATTGGACTTGCGCTTCCCAGCTGTACTCGGACTCCCGCATTTGTTTGCTATCAGCTTTAATTAGGAGAGGTTTCATCGCCTGACACATCCAACCCTCTGCTCCAGCTCCTCCACGGCCACCTTCCTCACCCGCTCCATGCTGAGCAGGTTGAAAGCTTGCAGCCGCTGCCTTGGACCCATCTCCTCATCTCCTGCCCTGCCAGCTAGGAACTGGCACGGCGTGAAGGCATATATGCCCCTGCCCCACCGATGGGCACCTCTGCCAGGTCTCTCCCTGCCCGCTCTTGCTGAGCCATGATGCAGAACTGAGCTGGAGGAATCAAAGCTGATTCCAATCTTATTATCCAACACGGCCCTATCAGCTGAGACAGCGACATTTATCACATTAATAGGAATGATAGAAGAAAACTGGGATCCTGTCCAACAAGAGCACTTTATCACATGTTGCACTGTCTTACAAATCCAATTATCACCAGCCGAAGGTCTTAACGGCCCTCCAAGAGTGGCTCTGGAAATCTTAAAAGACTATAAAAGCACTTGTCCAGAGCCTGCAGTATCACCTTTGCCAGGGCATGGGAAGAAGCATCACGTGCTTTTCAGGAGACTGAAGCAGCTTCATCCCTTAAAAGAGAAGTCCAGAAAAGGGGACGGTTGTCACTAGGAAGTCTCCCACCACGGCAAGGGAGAAAGAAGCAGAAAGCCAGATGCAGACAGCCCGGCTACGTGGCACAAGGAAGGCGAGCCCACCACCAATGGAGCAGGGACGCAAGCGATGCTCTCCCTGCCAAGCCACATCCCAGGTGTGGCCGCAGGCTGCTGCCCGAAATCCGGGGATTTGTCCGTGCAAAGCACGAGGTGCCACCCAGAGGAGAGGCAATAGGAGTTTGCTCTTCTCTTCTCCCTGGTTTCCAAGACCGAGAGCAGTGGCAGGAACAGACCGCTACAGGCACAATCTCAGACTTTGCTGCTCTCTTGGCTTTCTGGCCTGCCTCACTATGGAAACACTCGAGCAAAGCTTTTTTGCTGTTCTCACTGAATGAGGAGCACTCAACCTAGCATCAATTCCCTTATTTTCCTTCAGACGTCAGTTATTAAGGTTTCATTCCAGCTTGATCCAAAATGATTTTTTTTCCCCCATTTTCAATATTGCAAGCGAAGCAAAAAGCAAAAAATTTTCCCCCCCCCCCCCCCGTTGCTCTAATGATTGTACCTTAAATAATTTATCCACTCCTCTTCTATACTCCCGCCCTCCACTCACCATTACCTAAGTATGCTTCAGCATTTCTCCTTCTGCCCCACTTCAGCTACCGCTTGTGGTCAGAAATGATGACCAGGGGAATTCATCACAGCGGGACAGGCTTTTCATTTCTTTCTACTCCACCGAGCATCTAGAAACAACGGCTTCTTATTTTTACCGTCTCCCGCCCCATGCAGGCATTCTGCTATTCCCCCGGGCACACGTGGCCCGGAGACACCTCTGAAAGCCACCGCGAGCTGAGCACCCGGGCACCATTTGTGCCTCGCCTTCGAAAGCCTCCTTTGAACTTCAGCAGGATGCTAAGACCAAACGAGCGTGATGACAGGAGTGAGAAAGACAAGGTGCAGGGCAGTGGAAAATCCCAGCCGTTGTCTTCAGCCACGTGAGCGTGCAGCACTGGCTTCCCGGCAGCCGAGAGGAACAAATTTTCCTCGTTTGTGCTTTGACTAATGCAGGGCTGGCGTGGGTACAAGAGGGGAGCATTTGCTTAATTTTGCACTGGCTTTTACGACAGGTGCGGGGAGCTTGGAGAGGGTTGGGAGGCACCGCGGGGATGGCAGCCTCGCTGCCCTGGGTGAGAAGAGATGGGGCACGCGGCCCCCCCGGCTGCACTAAGCTTTGAGGGGTCCTACCAGCTCTGCCGACAGCTGTCCTTCATCCTGTTGATATCGATACGGGCAGATTTATGGAATAAAGCCGGAAAGCATGGCTCAACTTTGTTGAAGCAGAGGCAATACAGGCTCAACCAGACAGGGCTAAAGCATCACTTGGATCCTACCGTAGAGAGATGGTCCATCATCAGAGCAGGAGACGGGGACTATGGCAAGGGACGTGTTCTAGCCCTGATACAGCACAGTCCCTAATCAGATACAAAGTTCACGGGCATGTAGGCTTTTCCGGACAGCAGTTCAGCACCTTACACAAGCACAGCAGGTCCCCATAATCTGGATTATTTCTGCCTGCAGGAAACCCGCTCTCCAGGCATAAAGCTGCCATAAAGCGAGCTTTACCCGGCTGAAGCCTGCGAAGGCAGAGCAGCTGCTACCTCACATAATCTCCGGCAGTGCCGCGATGAACTAACACCCCCCCGACCCGTAGACCCGACGCGGGAATCTCTCTCCTGATTCACACCCCACGTTTCCAGGCATTACTGCTAAATAAAAGCGAAAACCAGAGAAATCACCCCAGTGCTCTAAAGGGTCCCCCCTTTTGTGGCCATGGCACAAGAGAGAGCAACCTGCCTATCCACACCTGGATGGCATTACCACTGCCGGGAAGCAAGGGGTCTCCATCGCACTGCTCGTAGATATTTAAAGTGATTTAATGGTTGTAATTCATTATTAATCATGGTTATTAGAAGGGTGCCTACGAACACATGGAGAACGGGATCTTGCGAGGCTAGACACTGCACAAACGCTGAACAGAATAAAAAGGTCCCTTCTAGGAAAAGCCCTGCTCTGATAAAACAACAGCACTTGCGGGAAATATTTTGATTTGGGGGCAAGGTAAGGAGAGAGACAAGACACACACATTTCACAAAAGCTTTTCCAGCTTTTAATCCTGAGATATTTCATGGCTGCATGGTCCCAGCAGGACTTGCCGCCCTCTGCTTACTCATCCGAGGTGGCCTCAGAGCCCCTACAAGGGACATGAGCTCCACTGTAAGGGCTGAGATAAAAAAGATGCTCCCTGCCTCCAAGCATCACCCTCCAAAAGACTCCTGGCAGGTATAAATCTAGTGAATTCATAAGGCAGTTGGGGAAAAAAAAACCAAATTTGCAGAGCGCCGTGGATGTTCAGGGCAATAAAGAGAGGTTTTAACAAGCGCCGTAATGGAAATTTATGTCAGGGTCCACAAAACATTACAGATGGTAGCTCATGCGGCCCTTGTATTAAAAACAAAGTAAATTATATTATCCTAAAACAACAGATGAAATTATAAAGCATAAAAAGAAATGGAACATACCCGGCTCCTTCCCCAGCAACAGAGGCACTACCCAGCTCGGCATCCCTGCCCCGGCATCCCACCGCCAGATGCTGCCCCTTACAAAACACTTTGTTGCCTTCACTCGCTCTTAATTAAAACCAAAAGAACCTCCCGATGCTTGGACAACAGAAAGGACCCTCTCCATGTGCGTACAGCAAAGAGACGGATGACAGCGAGGAGCGTTGGATGCGCGGGGAGATGGAGGGGACAGAAAGTGGGAAGAAGGGGGCGGGGAATAAACCAGCAGAAAACCTGGGGATTTTCAACAGCCTGGCTTTAATCTTTTCAGAAATGATGGGGATTTGGCAAAGCTGAGATGCACGCCTGGCATCCTGGAGGCACAGCCTGCTTTTAACACAGGTGCCTCGTCCCGACACAGGATCTGTGCCCGTGCAGGGAGCGCGAGGGTCTCCAGCCCATTTCTCTGCCCTGGGAGGGCTGAGGGACTTGGGGGTGGGTTGAAAAACAAGACAAAGCGGATGCTACCACACTTCCTTGCTTCTTACCACTTCCCCAGGAGACTACCAGATTTTCTCTTGGTAAAATATCTCTCTCGCACCCTTCATTTTTCACAACTCGGGGGGAAAAGACAAGGAGGGTAAAGAGAAGAAAAATCCCAAAGCTCAGCCACTATACGTTTTTCAGCCTCTCAAGGTTTTGCTCAGCTTCAGGGGTGGCAGAAGGTGCTAGGCTCGTTGTTCAATGCAGTTTGGTTTTAGCCCATAAAAGCACTTACAAGGTGGATTTTCTTCCATTTCTACACAGCCCTGCACACCGATGCTGAAAGCTCTGGTAAAAGGAGCTGTCAGGGCACATTATCCAGAGGGGCTGATGCCTCTGGAGAAAGGGAAGTTGAAACTATAAGCAAGAACGAGGAGAGATGACCGCCAAACAAGATGTGCATTAAAAGAGAGGAGGACACGATCAAGAATTTTAAAATCCATTTGGAGATCTGTTGCTTGGTTTTGGATGGACTGACAAAACCTGCTGCTTTAGCAGGCTTTTTACCTATGCTGCCATCACCGTCCAGTGGCATTGTCTCCTGAAAGGCCAGATTTGTCTTTCCAACCGAGATTTCTAACAGCATGTTGTTTATATCGATGGCAGAGGTCTAAGATCCTCCTGTAGCATGAGTCCTATGAATTCTCTTGAACATCTGACACAGGTTGGGATGAGCTCCTCTTGGAGATGCTCTCTGCTGCTCCCTGACAGGGTCCAGAGGACCTCCTTACCCACCACCAACCCCCACTTACAGCTCTGCATTTTGGTCAAATGAATTTTGCCCTGAGCACACAGTTGGTCCAGTGGCAACTGAACAACGTTTTCCAAAACTCACAGCGCACCCTTCGTGGTCTCCATCAGCAGCTTGGTTCAGAAAAGCAGCAACAAGCACCAGAGCTGGTGCTTCATCTTGTGTGCTGTTATCACCTCTATAATGATGACACCCTCAGCTACCTTCCCTGACACCAAAATCCAACACACCAAATAAGAACGGGGAGACACAAACTTGGCCACCCCCCAAAGCAGAGTGATTATCCCAGAGTGTGCCTGCCTCTGCCTGTGGACAGCCAGTACCAGCTGGGCAGGACACAGCAAGAAATACCAAATAATCAACTTTTGGGGAAGTTTGTTCCAAACCCCAATGGTTAAAAACCAGTCTGTGGCTTGAAACAGATTTCACAGCCCTTTTGTATTTGTTTTTTTTTTTTTTAATAAGCCTAATGTAATCCCAGATAGTCTCATTCCCTATTTAAAGTGCCTAATCCCCCCAGTCACGGTGTGAGACAGAAGTGGCCAGGAGGGAACATGGTGGCTTGTCAGGTAAAAAAAGTTAACAGCAGCACATCGCCAGGGGAGGAGGAGGAGGAGGAGGACAGCAGAGGTGTCCTCAGGACTCTGCTCAATCCTGCAAGTCACCGTGTCCTCCCACCGTCAGGCCCCTGTCATTGCTCAGCTCGTTTTAGACCAGTGTGAGGATCAGCAGCAACTGGAAGTCTGGGGTTTTTGATGCCTGCAGCCTTAGCTTTCTCCTGGTAGAATTCAGAGAAGCTCTGAAAACCCTTCTCCAAAGACACTGAAGGTCTCTCTAATTGGCACAATGCAGTATTAGAAGACAGAGTCCAGTGTAGGTGTAAGAAAGCTCGTTTGGGTACCAGAAGTTAAAAGCATGGCAACACTAAGCCCCGTCCCAGCTAATTAGCCCCTTCAATCAATCGGGTGTGTTAATTTGTTGAGGATACCCCGCTAAACCAGTTTCCCCGTATCCCTGCTAATGGGGATGAGAGATGCGCACGGACCACCGCCCGACACCCCACGATGTGTCGGGGCTGGGGCTGCCCCTGCCCGCCCGGGTGAGAGGAACGGGCCGAGACCCCAAGGTTTTCCACGGCTGCCTTGCAACCCTGCGGACATGATGCAGCTCGCTGCTGGGCAGGGCCTTTCATAATATAAAATAGCACAGATCTGAGCGGCTCGGAACAGTGTTACGCTCCCGGTGCAAGGGGAAGGCTTAAAATTATGCAAGCAGGGCACAAACTCAAAGGCTGTTCGGTGAGCAAATGCAACCCTTCTTGGCAAATACCGCCCAAAGGAGCCATTTACCCGCTGCTGCTCCATCCATCCGTGCTGCAGGACTTCCTAAGAGGCAGCAGGAACTGGAAAATCTCTTTGACAAGAAGAAAGGTGATATTATTGGCATTACCGAGTGATCGGAATGACTAGCCTGTCAAAGTCTTTGCTATAATCCATTTAGTTTCCTACTTTTAGAGCTGTTGATCTCTTAGACCCATTGGATACCTATGGATTGCTACCGACACAAACGGTGCCGGCCTAAGCAGGCACAGACCATGAAGGGAAACTACAGACCGGGATGAATTTCTGCACGAGCACCAGGCTGCAAACGAGGGGAAAGATAAACAGCTCACTCCTGAAGAGCTTGATTTGGGGAGATAATAAATTAGAGCTCACAGGCAGGCAGTATTGAAACATCAGGGTCTAAAGACCATCAATGGTGATCGTCTAACAAAGGAGTATTCATCTCCTCCACGCAGGCTCACTGTACTTGGCTGAGCATCCTTCATAGTAAAATACCGCAGACCTGAGTACCGGGGACAGCATTACACTGACAATGTAAACACATTAAGAAAGCAAAGAGTTACAAGCTCAGATGCTGAGTGTCGCAATCACGTCCAACCTATTTAGCAAATAACGTGGAAAGAAGACATGATGGATAAAGACGAAATTAATGACCGAACCAGTGCTCAGTGATTATCAAGAAACTAGTGATGAGGACCTGATTACATTCACAACAGATAATAAAGGCTTACCCCAATCAGTAATATATATACTCAGTGCTTCAAAAGGACTCATTTCCAATGCTGGGGAAAATTATGGGAGAAATTGGCTGGAAGGAAAAATGTCAACAGAGAAATGTGGGCTCGTAACACAAAACTTATTAGAGAGCCAAAAAGTCAGGACTCCACAATCCAAAAAAGACAATTTTGGTTAAAAGCCCTATTCTTATCGCTAAAGCAGCAATCAAGCATAACGCAAAAATAAAAGGAGAAATAGACAGCAATCAACGTACATTAGAAGTTATGAAGTGCATTGATAAGGAAAGCTAAAAACACCACGGGGGAGGCAATTGCTGGCTGGCAGAACCGCGGAGGTGATTTTAACAGCGCTACACCCAGCCTAGCCCAAAGTGGCTGGTTTCTCTCTGCTAAAAGGCATCACCAGAAATAAATCGGATTTGAGACTGCTGCAGACCCTCTGCAACCCCGGCCGTGATGTTTTACCCCCCTGCAGCTCTGTTCCCAGCTGAGCAATAGGTACAACGATAGCTCCCGTCGGCGTGGCCTTCATCATGCAAAGCAACGACTTCCCACCGCCGTCAGTGGAGCTGCACCCACCTGCAAGTCCAGCACCCTTGTCAACAGGGCTAGAGCCAAATCACCACTGCGACAAAGTCGCAAGCATCCCCAGAGATTTGGACCCAAATTCCCCATCTTTGACCAGAAACACGAGTCCGGAACTCTTCCTCCAGACGTTGTTTCCAACTTTTTCCTGTGCAAGGAGTGAACTAATTACTCACCAGCGTCAGGGTGCAACTCATTTGGGCTGATGCAAGTACCATGGTGCTGATATTGGGAAAGGAGGGGCTGCCTGCTACATTTTGGCTTAGGAACCCCAAGTCCCAGCTAAGTTTTAGCTCAGGGAATTACAGTCAATCTCCCCAGATGCTCAAGCAGAGGAAGATACCTTCCTCCCACTCATCCCTGAGTGGCTGAACTGGAAACGGTGCGCCCTGACAAACAGATGTGCCAGGCATTGATATTATTGTAAAGTCTTTCAAACAATTTGTATCCCCAGAACAGCGGTAAAGAGATATTGTATGGCAAATAAATTAAAGCGTTTGGCCATAAAGCCAATAACAGAGAGAGAGAAAGAAGCACGGACATTGGAGGAGCAAGAGGTTTTTAAACGAGATTAAAGATGGAAAGTCAATGGGAAAAAAAAAAATCCTGAAAAAAAAAAAAGCAGCATCAAGGATGTGCTTTCTGGGATTTGTGGATATGGCTTGAACAAAAGGGCAGCCCACCTGTGCCAGTCTCATGAAAAGTGCTCAGAGGTGAGAGGTTAAGCCCTTATAAACACCTGAAGAAACAATAACAGCGGAAAATAGAAAACCAGGGGAGTTGCTCCGCTCGCTCTCGTGCTCGGCTAAGATGCCCCCGCTTGCCGCTCACACCTCCCTGCCCGGCCGGAGCAGGAGGCACAGGTAGATTGATCACTTGAACAACTGCTGCTATTTGCTCCGGAGTCCCTGGGATGGCTTAAAAAACATTTTTATTAAGCCAGATGGAGAGAGGGGGAAGGGGAAGAGGAGGGGGGGAGGAGGGAGATACGTCTATGTGCCAGGTGCCAAAAAGGGGAAGGAAGAGAAAAAGAGAAATCAAGCGTGGAAAATAAAAGAAAATGTAGTCGGAGATATAAAGCCTGTCAAATTGGCTGCAAACAGTAACAAAAGCAAAGGAGAGATAGTTTTCTCTTTAACAAATGCTTTGATCAGCTGTAGTTGATATAATTACTATATAAAGCTTCAGCAAGACAGAAATAAGATACATTTATCTTTGCAGAGCAAAGAGAACCTTTCTGATCACTTCCTT
Organism: Haliaeetus leucocephalus; assembly: GCF_000737465.1. NCBI lineage: Eukaryota > Metazoa > Chordata > Aves > Accipitriformes > Accipitridae > Haliaeetus > Haliaeetus leucocephalus. The sequence goes on along the minus strand of NW_010973209.1, from coordinate 2,529,775 downwards.
TCTTTCCCAAGCTGTGACAAACTGACTCCAGGCTGGAAGGTCACACAGCTGAGATTTTGCTGGTTCCTCTCCACAGGGGACACGGGACCCAAGCCTGGCCCCTTGGGCTCGGCTTTGCTCGTACGGCCCCCGGGAGCCACCACGGCTCCGGCAGATCACGACGAGCAACGAGCTTGCACGACGGGCGATGCCCTGGGCACGTAGCCAGGGGAAAGGAGGTGGTTGTAGCAATGGAGGAAGCCGCTGGTATTGAGTTTTCCTCCCTCCGGTGAGAACCGGCTCAGCGGAAGGGTTAGAAACATCCCGGCTGAAAACTCGGGCTGCTGAGAAGCAGATGCCCGTGGAAAGGAGAGGCAGGGAACGGCTCGGGGCGAGCGGCACCACGCGCGCCCAGCAAACCAGACCCGACCTCGCCATCGCCTTGCACGGTGCGGAGAAGAGGACGACGGCCGAGGAAGTTTCCATTGCAAATCCAGACCCCCGACTTGCTGCCGCAACCGCTCCACGGCTCCCACCACACGTGCGTCGCCTCCTTCCTCCTGCTCACGCTGACCTTCGCCACGTCCCTTCTCGCTTGCAACTGCTTCATCACGGCAGCTGGGGGGATGAGATTCCCAGCACCGAGAAACGTTTCCCTGCCCCAGGTAGCGACAGAAGGCAGGACCCACCCCAGGTGTTCCTGTTTTCAGGTCACACCGCGCCGAGAAGTGCGATTCTGTAGTTTCCAAATATCACATTTGAATTTCAGCCGCTCTTGTTCATTTTAGTCAAGCTAGGTAACATTAAAAAAAAAAAAAAAAAAAACAAGCCACAAGCAGCTATTTCTGTGAAATATTTCCCTTTTGATAAACTGACATTGCTCAACGGAAATACAATTTAGCCAGAAAACCCTGCCAATCCCCAGCAGCACCCGTTGCAACCGCTACCGCACGCTGGGGTCTGTCCCGGCCGCGGTGATGGCCAGTCTGGTAGCTGTTCGTGCAGAGAAAGCAGGGACAGCCCTGGAATGCCACTGGGGTTTCAGCCTGGGACACGGGGGACACGAGCAATGCCAAAAGGCTACGGAGCGGCCGGGTACCCGCGCGTGCATTTGGTGGGAGCAGGGACGGCGTACGCGTGTGCGCGCATAATGCAAGATGAGTGATGCAGCAGAAAACCGTGCCCAAGGGAAGCGAGCGTGCAGGCAGCGGTACCTACAGCCCGGCAGAAAGCTCTGCAAGACGCATCGTGTCTCGTCGCAGGACAACCGAGAAGTGCCCGTAAGGACGGCAGAGCAGGCACGTCACCGGGGACACGGGGGAGTTTGCACCGATCCTGCGCAGGCACCGGGGACAAACGCGCGAGGAGCACACGCGTGTCCCTGCGTGCGCGCAGCCTGGCTCGCACGGGGGAGCGGGGCTCCTCTCTCATACTACATGCAAAGCCCTGATTTATTTAGACTGGAACAATTTGTCGGTGGCTGTAATTTTAACTACCTCCGTGCTGAGGAGCCAATCAGGGGCTGTGCTCATCGAGGCTTTTATGAGTTCCCATAAAAGCAGCAAAATGAAAACTCAGGGGCCCTTAAAATATACTCCATGGGTTTGTGCAGTGCAATTGGAGGCTTTTATGACTCCTGTCAGGGCTTTTATGACCCTGTAAAACTGTGCAGCAGCCTAGCCTGCGATGAAAAGTGGCCTCAGATGTCTTAAAAGCCTAAATGGTCCTGTACATTTACAAGACCTGTTGGTACAATGCAGGGAAGCCCTGAGGGACGTCGCCCCGGCTCAGCTCTGCCACAGCTGGGGCTGGGTGCTGCCCAGGAGGGCGCGGGGCAGCACCGCAGCGGCTTATCGTCTCCCTCGAAAAGATAAACCCCTCCAGTTTCCCTCTAATATTGGGAAAAATAAGCAGCTGCCCTCCCGTCAGGAGCACGGCGCGGGCCGCGGGAGACGCGCTGCCGAGCAATGAGCTCCCCGGCTCCACAAAACGCGATTTGCAAGCAGCCGGGATGCGAACCTAGCCTATCTCCAGAATAAGTGAGTTTGATGGCATCACTCTCTCATTTCCCAACACAAACACCACTTGATTTAGCAGAAGCAGCAGGGTTTTGTTTCCCCCCCTTAAATGAAGCCAAGACTGTAAGATTAGGGATGCTGCAGAAAAGCGCAAAGAAAACCCATCAGGCAGGCAGTGACAAAGGAGCATTAATAAACTGTACGAGGTACAAAATGCCAAACAGAAATGGGGGAAAGGAATGAAGAGCAAAAAGGATAATACAGGATCCAGGGACACAGCCAGAGGTTGCAGGATGCTCGGGTTTGGTGCTGCGAGCCAGGGCAGAAGCACACTGGGTCACTAAGGCACAGAATTACAGCAAATGGTGCAAATAAAACCAGTAGCACGTCACAGAGGGCATTAACAAAACACATGCCTGATCCCATAAAAAAATAAGCCATCTCCCTATGCTCTCCTGAGCAAGAAAATACGCCACAGTCTCCTAAAATAAGAAGAGTTGCTTCATGCATGAGAAAAATGCTAGTATATCAGCACAGGAAAACTTCCAGCCTCCTACATGCTACGTCTAAATATCTGTTTTATTGCTCTGAGAAGGTAAGTGAGGAAACCCAGCCCTGGCTGGGTCACACCACATTCAGCTGGTGACCAGGTGGTGGCTTTGCAGCATTTCTCAGTGAACTGCAAACCAAAAATTACTAGCTAGCAAGACCGACTGAATACAAAATGGATTTGGAAAAACTACGACCAGCGTGCAAACAACGTGCCCAAACTCACAGAGCTAAAACTGGGTGACTTTGTAATCCAGCAGGAATTTTTTTCATGGGACTCCAGTGACAATCTCTGTTGGCTTCCTCCCTGGCTGATGGTGGGACCAGTGGCGTGACTGCTGAACTTAACCGTCTCTCTCCCAAAACTTTGCTTTTTGAGTCAACAGTTTTTAATCCAGGCTCAGATGGCAGAAATCAGTCCCTGATTAGTATCACTAACAAAGAACAAAAACAACTTTTGATGGGTATTTCAGAACGTGCTATTGCTGCCTTCCTCCACCACTTCGGCAGCTTTGCAGCTTTAGCACGGTGCAGAAAGATGCAGAGAGATATTAATTCCACTAAACAAGGGTCAAAATGAAAATGCCAACAGATCAGTAACACGCCAGACTTGCCAAAACGCTGCAATCCATCTGTGAGTGTTCCTAAGCAACTTTGCACACCCAGCAAAAAACAAATCCCATGGCAAAGCCTGGATTTAGCATGCAAGTTATTGGCTATTAACATTCAGGGCAAACACATGCAAAATCAGGGTAAAGTGAAAAAAGAGAAATTGTCTTTATTTTCCCTTCCCCCCCCCCCCCCCCCTTTTTTTTTTAGGAACAGAGCATGGATGTGGAAAATAGCCTATTGAGCCCACTTCCCCGCCTCAGAGGAGCTGCAAATGTGATCCTTTGCAAGCTCAGACAAAATCTGCCATGCTACATTAGGCTTGATAGCAAATTTGCTACTTGCAAGCTTTTATCAAAACTGTATATCTAAAAATCTTAATAATACAGAGCTTTCGGTTGGCCTTCCCGGCTGCCTCCTCCCACCCCTCCGCATCCCTCTCCCCGCCGGGCGCACGGGGCTCTGCTCGGAACCAATTCCCAATTTGGAGCTCAGCATTTTTAGCCAAGCAAGAAAGCGGAGCATGCCGGGGAGGGGAGAAATCGGCCAGATCTCAACGGCTGAAATTTATTCTGGTGCAGAGACGACCGAACAAGACCCGTACGCTTCTTCCATCCCGCTCGTGACCTATTTCGAGGACTTACAAGTTCATTTCTGAATGAACAAGCCATCCACAGTCAGTGGAACAAATGTAACACGGCCTTCAAGGGCTCTACAGCCAGGATCCCAGGCGGCTGTTAAGGTGCAAGGGCTGGTCAAAGATTTTTTTTTTTTTTTTTTTCCTGAAATTGCTTATACAGAAGGTCTTTCTCCTCAGATACTGTTTGATGTTTAACAAAGGCTCTGCATATGCTGGAGCCCCAGTCTCGCGGGGCTGCTGTAATAGCCGGTCCCTTCTACCCAGCCACCTATTTTAATGAAATTTATAGAAATTTAATATCTCCGAGACCTCTTTCCTTCTGTCAAATTGGGTAGAAATTGGCCAAAGGGCTCAAAAACTACAGAGGGGAATGAGTGGGTAAGGCAGACAGACAGGGACTGCATGATTGCATAGTCTCCTCTCTGGAAGGATCCAAACTAAAAATCAATCTTTTCCTTTTGCCTCTATGGCTTTGTGTTTCATTTTGGGGTTTTGGAAGGCATTTTTTACAGAGTAAAATTTGCCCTTTAAAAAAAAAAGAAGATGCTCCCTTAGAAAATTTTCTATGCCAAACACACGATGGGAAGCTTTCAGCCAGCATCGCTCAGAGCTGCAGGACAGGCTTTGGAAAGGGAATGCCATCACTCACGTTCCCTCCTCTCCTCAACGTTCAATACCTGGGGGTTTTCCCGAGTCCCATCCCCACAACGTCTGAAACTACAAGACAGGTGACGGAAAAGCAGAGAAGGTTTTGTGCCAAAGTGAGGCAAAGAGAGCCCTCACACATTGGTCCAGTCGGAGGACAAACTCCACCAACTGGAAGAAGACACTTCACCTCCCCAGACCTCTCTGCAAAACACCAGCATCCTCAGTGAAAAGGCTCATTCAGCCTCCAAACTGAGAGAAAATGAGAAAAACGTTGGTGGAGCCATTTAAACTGCTGTTCCAGATTCATCTCTGACCACAGGCACTGCATCTCAAGCCAGATTGACCAGTTTCTTGTTTCTGGAGCAAATTTTATCACCCAGCAACTGCTTGAGCCAGCTGGGAGCCGAGGGGTTTCCTTGAATTATATTAGAGGGATAATCTCCGTGCCGTGGCTCAGGAAGCAGGGGGGTCTTAACTCCATTACCAAAGTCGATAGAGCAGATGGAAGCAAAGCTTTCTAGGAAAATGGATGCTCTGCAGATGTCCATGAGCTAAGCAGGGCAAACGCAAAGGAAACCATCCGAGATTGCTGTGAGGGACTGCTGAAATGCAGAGGACTCCACTTAATTCTTAATGGAAGTTTGTTCAAGCTTTAGCAAAGGACAAAGCCTTCCCCTCTGCAAGGAGCGCGATGCTCTTGCCAAGTACAACAATATCTGGATTTTGTAGCTTGCCCACTTCCAGCAGGCCAAATCCTCAAATAATACTTCAAGATATTCTCCGAGGTTGTTCGGCTCTGAACACGGAAAGCTGCCGTCAGAGCTTGCTAACGCTTCCTATCCGAGGGGTAACTGGTGCTTTGGCAGGCTTGCCTGAAATCAAGCTTTCAAAGGGTAGCTAATGAGATTCCTTCCTCTCCTTTCAGCCCCTTCAGAAATGTCTGATTTAGGGCGAGACCTTGTGGACTAGAGCATTCTTTTTTTGGTTCTCCTTACAATTATAAGGAGGGAGAGGTCCCAGGGATCTCTTTATTCTGCTACAGGGTTTTTTCCAGGGATCCAAACGCCCAAATCTGCCCACCCTGATGTTCTCTTCACCGCAGAAATGGCAAACTGCTGGCATCTCCTTCCACTTCTCAAATCGATAACTGAGCATGAAGCTGTCTAGCCTCTCCCAGACAAGTCACCGAGATGAGTGGTTTTGCCACATTAACCATCTTACTCCTCCACTGACTGATTAGTTACTACGCAGCATCCTCTGTATTTCCATTAAGAAGGCAAAGCGATGACGGAAGCACGTATTTCTTTGGGTTAATCTTGCATTTTGTCACCTTTCTTTTAAAGCAAACAAAGAAACAATCTGCAAACGCACCGCATCCTTCTGGGAAAGGCAAAGGTAGGCATCTCCAGGAGGCAATTCCCAAACTCCATAGGGAAAGCAGCTCACCCCAAAAGGCATTTCCTTGCACTGACCCTCTTGGCTATTTCAGCAATGCCTCTCTGGTTGTCACCTCCCGCTCTGCCCCTGCTCTGGCCTCCGTCCCCCAGCCACGCTCAATGAGGCTTTGGCTTCACAGCCACGCTCCCTCCACCAGCACCAATTCCCTCAAGCACAGCAACCAGATAAGACCTTTATCAGCCGTTTCTACTCTGCAACAGGGAGAACACAGGGTGAAATTCAAAGAGGTTGGAGTTGGACTTCATAAAAAGGGCTGATTACCCACTTCACGAACCAGAGCAAACCACGGCAGCTCCCCGTGCCTCTCCGTTTTCCCTGGGTCGGCTCAGAAGAGGGATGCTCAAATGGAGACAACACCCCTGTTTCCTTCTCCCCCTTTCCCAGCCAAGCGACATTCTTATCTCCCCAAACCCGTGGCTCCCTGCCCGGAGATCCTCGGTACAAGGTGCGGAGCAGGCATCTCTGTATTTCAACCTTTCCAAACCAAAACCCCAGCAGGGAAGGGAAATCCTCAGGGGGTTTAGATCCCCATCGGCCGTGTGGCAAGCATCTCCCAAGGGAGCGATTTCCTCGCCCTGCTGCACAGCTCCGCATGTGTCAAAGGGAGCAGAGGACGTGGTATGGCACAGACCCGCGTGTCACGTCCGAGCCTCGCTTAAAAATGAATGGTTTCTTCTATTTCCCCTGAGGAGAAAGGAGCATACACCCGCACAGACACACACACAAAATCAATAAGTCGTTGGGTCTCGGGGAACAGCTCTTTTAATTACAATTCTCCTCCGAGCTGGATGCGGGGCAGGGTTTGCAGGCTGGCAACGAGACGCCTACAGTGGCACACGGGGAAGGACAGTCTGTGGGGGTGTACGGGGGCCAAGGGGACCACCAGTGGTGCTGGAGGCAAAGGGGGAGAAATTACCCATTTCCCCCAGTGCGCTCCCAGTCCCACCTGGGGACTGCCCAGATCTGATCTCGCTTGGCTGCAAAGCGGCCGACCAGTGCAGCCAGTGCCTCTCCTCACCCTGGTGTGAACCTCAAACTAGACAGCAACGCGCCTGCTATTTATCATAAAGGGACTTAATCCAAAGAACCTTTTGCTGCTGGCTTTATCCATCGCATTTATCTGCTGATCTCTCCCATCTCATCTCGCATTCAGCGCAGCCTCCCCTGAGCTGCAGCTGGTTTGTGAGCAGCCGGCATAAATCCTGATTTAATACCTGGGAATGGGGGGCAGCGCCCTTTTCTGGGGAGCAGCAGCCCGGGTGATTCCTTTGCAAGGGGCGTCGGGATGCGGCCGGTCCCATCAGGCTTCTGCAGGCAAACGGGCAGCCTGAGCCACTCGATCCCCCAAAAGCATTGCCAGAAGAAAGACAAGATCTTCGCCCCAAGTCTCCCCTCGATTCAGCCGGTTCCCCCATCCCTCCTCCCTCTCACCCGCACACGCTCGCTCCTTCTTTAACTCTGTTTCCAAGTGCTGAGAGTTACTATCAAGGAAGGTTTAATAGGGTCCTGGATTTTAAAGCCACTGGCAACACAGTCTGGGCCTTTTATGGTTAGCAATGAATAAAAGAACCCAAATCCCCTTTTTTTTTTTTTTTTTTTCTTTTTTTCCTCTCCTCTCTCTTAACAGTCTCTGCCTACAAACTAAAGTCATTGTGCTTCTTGCTCTGTCTCAGTCCTTTTGTCTTCCTCTAACACCATCCTGGCCCATGCAGCACCAGTCCAAGACCTGCTGTGCCCTGCTTCCCTTGCCTCTTTTTTTTTATTTTGCAATATTTACCCTTTCCCATTCTTCTCGCTGTTTGCTCTCACTTTCATTCCATCTTTTCTCCTCCCTATCCTTTCTCCTCTTTTATTTTTACCCCCAAATTGTCATGGGGGTAATGACATTTCAGAGCCGTGCTGCAGAATGAAGCCCTTGACTCCTTTCCGTAGGGCTGGCAACCAGCCCTTCATGGTACAAAAAGCCAAAATTGCTACTATCTTGTCACCAATTCTGGTTATTTTTAGCACTCTTTCCCTTAAAGCGCCAGCTCCCTGAATCATGTGATTACAACGAGAATCTTATCACCCATCTAAAAAAGTTTCATGCCCTCACAGCTGCCGAGAAGTGCTGGGAAATATGAGTCAGACTTTCAAAAACCCGCAGAAAGGCTGAGCTTAAGTGCATCTTGCTGAAACTGTAACTCAGGGGGCACCTAACCCCGCTTATTGAATGCTCCTAATTTTTAATTCAATGCTGGAGAGAATTAGCCATCCAAACACTGTCAGGTGGCTTCAGAAGTCTCCCTGTTACCTCACTTAATTAAGACAGCACAGAAGATCTTCATATCCTTTGGGTGAAGCACTGGCTCTGTTGGACATTTTTTCATTAGCTTCACCATAAATAAGATTTCAAGACTTGGCATTTACCACAGGAGCAGGAATGAAGAAATCAACGTGAAGACAAAGCCTTTTGGTAACCGCAAGTGGATTTCAAGGCGAAACCGACTCTCTTATCTTCACATTTATCTTTATCCCATTGATAAAGCGCTATCGATGTCCAGCAGCTATCTGATGGCACGCTAACGGCTCTATTTGTAGCTCGCAATGCGATAGCCCTGCTCTCTCCCCCCTCGCCAGCAGATTTTGTATGACAGGAACGTTACACGACCTTTTCTCCCACTTTTTCACCTGCCATGGACTTATTCTGCATGCAGACATGACTAGCCTCAGTGAGCCCTAAATAGCGCCCAGATCCCAGTTAACTGGGAGCTGTATAATTATACTGTGTAAGTCATGAAGAAAAAGGACAAGAGGAGGAAAAAGATGAACCTCCTGATCTCCATCTCATCTCCCTACGAGTCCCTGCTTCCCTGTCTCATATTTACCCTTATCACAAGTGCTTACAATCGTTCCTCTGTAAAGCGTGGGGAGGTGCACTGAACAACACAGGATAAGTACACATTTTACCGAACTACTGTTATTTATTATTAATAATAGTAATGCTAACTCTGCCCTTGTAGGCACCTCTGTGAGGGAAATAGTGTTTGTAAATGTCAATAAGCAGTTTCCCAAAATGCCCAGGTGCCTAAAGCAGCCATGCTCCTTCCTTGCGCCTTTAAATGGGGGCACATTCCCCGTTTCTGTCCCCTCTGGTCCTCATGTCCTTTCTCTGGCTCTTTCTGCATGGAGGATATAGCTGGGTAGATGCTTCCTTCACCCGCCCATGAAAGAAAAAACAATCTCTTCAGGCTAACCCCCAAATATTTTTTCCCATGTTGGTGACTGAACTTGAACCTCCTTCCCTTAACGCTCCTTCCAAAATAATTTCCAGTTAAGCAGTTCAATTTAAAACGACAAGAACCGCGTGTTTGTCCCCCCCCCATTTCAAATGACACACTCGAAAATAAAAAGCCATTTTTGTCTTAATTTTCCGTGCTTTCCCTTTCCCCCAAATAACTTGAGAGCTCTGGTATGAATGGGGAAATGATTTGAGATGGCCTAGAAAGGCATTATTACTTCTTCAGTAAATATGCGTGTGGAATTTGATCCGGCTCCCATGAGAAGAGAGAACCCCTGTCCGACTGACGACAAAGGCTGATCTATGTAGGACATAAACAGTTCAGGGAAATCGGAGCGGCACAAGGCCTTCCTCCAAGCTCCATCTGGCTCATGGGGACATCACCACGGCCACCAAAGCCACCGTGGCAGCTCCTGGTGCAGGGGACACTTTGTGTCCCTCTCTTTTGGGACCAAAACCTCTTTGCACAAAGTCCCTAGGATTTTGGATGCGTTATCTGGGCTCCACAAAAGATTCACCTTCCAGCATAAGAATTTGTTGAAACGTTGCTGCCTGCCAGAATACGGTTGTACTAAAGGACAGCTGATGCCTGACATTTATCTTCATGACTGAAGACTGTAGACCACAGAACATGAGAGGCAGAGTTAGTTATCTTCTCCTTACCCATGATTGACAGTAAATGTCAGGAAAGATTAGTTATTCTGTATCATATACATGCCATGCATGTTTTTAATTCTCCTACTGCTCCAGTACTATTTTCAGTCACAGTTGTAATAAATCAAATGTACTTGCTCTGTGTGAAGAAGAGACTCTGCAATTGGAGAAGACCTGCTGGTCACCCACTGTACCTACTTCACATGTCCTCAGCCCGGCCAGGGAGTTCCCTGCTCTATACTATTCTGACCACAATACAATTTTAACTGAAATTAAGGTAATTAAACCCATTTGCTGTTTGTGCATCCTGTTGCATCATGACGGGTCCAACAATGCAAGCTGATACACGAGCGAGCTGCTTTCCGCATCAGTGAAACACGACCACCTCTGGGGTAAAAGTCCCAGAATTTAACAACCTGATGCCACCTGCACAGCAATTTAGGACAGCCAACAGAAAGACATGAAGGAAGAAGTTAAAAAATAACAATGGTGAAATCTGGAAGACACTAAAAGAACCACCTTTGCCAGCAGAAATAACTATCTAGAACGTGGTAAGCAGTCAAGAACTTTGGTTTTAGTCTTGTCGAAACGACAGGGCTTATTGCAGCGGGGTGACCTGCCTCCATGCTCATGAGAACAACAAACCCAGTGTGCTCCGTGGAGAACATACATTAACGTACAGTTTTAAACCACAGCCGCCGGCTTCGCGATTGAGCTAATTACAGCTTCGGCACAAGATACAGCAAGCTCTGCTGCAGCAGCCAGGCTTTCCCGTGGTCAGGCTGGAAGGACGCCTGCCCAAAACTCCCCTGGCCGTCTGAGCGAGCATTTCCTTGTGCTCACATCACCCTTAAACCCATGCTATACAGATATATATATGGAAAGGACTCCATCTCGCCTAGCCCTGGATGCTTAGTCGTCTGTATCCGAGCTAGCAGCCTACTCTTCCTCTCTGTCCAAGAAGGGCATCTCTAAACTGCCACAGATACCCTTCAAAAGATGAGCTGCTTGCTCCTCTAAAATCCCTGCAGAGGCTGATTACATGACTAAGTTTTATAGGGCTGAAGTAGGTGAGATTAACCTCGTCATAAACCACCAAGATCTCTCTCTGATCAGAAATTCCCCTCTGTGCATGAAACGGCTTCCTAAACGACCTTCCTTTGAGCCAGCCCTCCCTTGTAAAAAAAAAAGAAGCCATTTAGTTGAAGCCTCCCCGGCTAGCTTTAATCACAGTAAAATGCAAAATGGTGACAAGTATCACAGATGGAGCTGTGTCACAGGCAACAAAGCCCTTTTTGTCAGCAGGACCTGGTGACTGAGAGGGTACTAGGTTTAAATCTTGTTTCCCCAGTGTGAATCACCAAGCAATCAGAGGGGAAGGCATGCCAAGCCTAGGCTGCACTCCTTTCTGATCATAACTAGGAGCTGCAGGAATAGAAACAAACTCCACGAGACCTGCAGACGCAACAGGAAAGGCTAACATTGTCCTGACCTGCTGTCTGTCTGGTTAAAATGGATTTCAACGTGTAAGACAGAGTACGAGTCATTTCCGAGCACATCACAGCTCCGCATTTGCCTACACAAACCTGACAGTATCTAATGCCTTGCTTCGCACGAGGTTTGAGATTCCTCTGCAGTTTAACAGGCATCACATAAATTCAGGCTCTTACTAGGATGACGTGTCAACGAAGCACACGAAACGCGCTCAGCCGAGACTATCTCCTTCTGGTGCGTGTGTGCGTATCACAGAGGCTCAATCCTCCTTCAAGGAGAAGCTGAAAGGAAGACCCTCACTGTGCATCGCATCCCCAAAGGTGCTGGACTGCCTGTCCTCGGGAATCAAGCCCTATGTCTAGCGGAGGAGCGATGAACACAAGGGATACCACGTCTTGACCCTCTGCGCATAACCTAGGGTTGGAGCGGCAGGGCTGGCTAACACCCCTCCGCCCCGTCTCCTCTTTTGGTATCACCCCCCGCCTTGCTATTCTCCTTTTTTTGGGGTCCACACCAAGCTGCAAGCTGCCCCTCATCGCACCCACCCAACCAATTCTACAACGAAACTTTGGGGCCGCTTGAAAACCAACTCTGACTTTAGGCCAAGGTGGTTATCGTCCGTGCTTCGGTCCACGCGCCTCCTCTCCCCGGCGTCGGTGTTTGCAGCTAGTCCTGCAAACTGTCTAGGGGAAGCACGGAGAAGACTGCAATATCTCCGGGGGGCACCAGGTCCCTTCCTAATGGCTTTCATGTCTTCCTGTACCTTTAAATAATTGAAATCTCTTTGTTGCTAAGTACATCCAAGCAAGAGGGCACTAAAAGTTTTAAGCCTCTCTGGGGAGACCGGGGCCAGGAAACCTACACAACTCACAAGATGTCCTGCCACCAAAGTACCTTGTCTCCTGAAACGAGACCAACTACACCGCTCCTCTGAGCTGCTTGCCTTAATGGCTGCTCTCTCAGGCTGCTTGTCGCTACTACGGGAAAGGCATCCTCCTTTATTCATAACAGCGTTTTCAAATCTAGATTAAAAAATCATTTCAGAGTAGAGCATGATGTCTACAAAGCGCTCCTCCAGAGAGACGTGGCAGTGGGGTAATTTGAGGTTCCCGTCAACCCTAGCAAAGCACAGCACATCGCTACACGTGGCTGGCCCTTACACAGATGCATTACCCTGCCTAGAGCAGATGTAGCAATGGAGAGGTAGTTCACATCGTTCTGCCCCATGAATTCCCCAAGAGGAGAGAAGGCCTAAAAAGGTATATTTCCTTCCCGTATATCAGGCAAGGCGGGCAACTCCTCTACAACTGTGAGGGGTCAGGACATTGCAACCAAGAGAAAGCCACCGGTCCGATCAGCAGCACGGGTCGACTCCAGGTGCCGCTCGCTCCGGAGAGCGCAGGTACTCGCCGTCAGCCCGCCTCGAGCCGCTCGGCAGAAGCTACAGCCAGCAGGATGCCAGCAAGGCATCGCCTGAGTCAGAAATCAGATCTAACAGCTTGCCCTGAAAAGTCCATGTCTCTTCAGATGTGTGCCTAATTAAATAATCTTTTGCATTTTATTTGAAGATAGCTGAGAGCTCTTAAAGACCCTAACAGCTTGCTAATGATCCCGAGATGGTGAGTACATATTCCCCGTGTAGGAGAGGAAGGCGAGCACCAGAGAGGTGCCTAGGCACGCAAGGGTCTTGGAGAAATGACCCCAGACAACTGTCCTTTGCTGCAACCACCAGTTCAAACTTCCGATTGCTAAATCCCTGTGCATCACTCCTGATGTAAATAACCATCCATTTATAACTCATTGTAATTACCTGCCTATTTCTGCGTCCCGCCTTCGCAAGGTAGTCTCTCTGCAATTATAGTTAATTGCCTTGATTGCTACTGCATATTTCAGGAAAGTTCAGAAAAAAATACATGAGACAGGATAGTCTAAAGAGACGCCATATGGGGACCAGCACAGAAAGAGTTAATATCTGAGGCATTTCTTTTCCATTCCTGCCACCAAAGTAAGCCCTACACATGTGAAAGCCCTACCAGGACTGCAGACACACAAATCCCGACCGTTTCTGTAGCAGCCCATGAAACTTTCTTTGAAAAAATGTCCTAAGAAGCAGCTGAAACAGCCCCCTGCCAGCCCTCTACAGATGTTCTCAGCATCACAGTAGTAGCAGCAGGTTTACATCCCATTACCTACAGTAACTGCAAATATTCTTTAACCCGTAATCGACTCATCCTTGGCCAGGCTCTAAATTTCCCAGGGCGGCAAGCTCCATCAGAGTATTGATTTAGTAAAGTAAGCAAGCCCCACGGGCCGTCCACCCGAGTCTGAGCAATCACTCACGATTCCGTAACGCTCCCCGCCTGCTCTGCCACAGGACTTGAGCGCAAGCTTCGACATGGGACCAAATGGCAACCCCAGCTCTGAATGCCACCACGGGCCATCGGTGTCCTCAGTTGCCCTCTGTCCATCCTCCGCTATCCCTCCCTGGCCGTGTCTCCTGGCCGGTGCCCTGTGCCCAGCTCCCGGAGCTGCACCGATGGTGTTAGAATCCCCAGCTGCTCCTCGACGGGAAGGTCAAGCAGAGCAAAGCCTCCCACCGAACCACAAAACCTCAGCTTGGCTTCCTTCTGAAGGGACATCAATTACTCGGGGCTGTCAGGATGATAAGGCAGCCCTGCCTCCACAATAAGGAAGATATTCAGGCTAATAACTTCCCATTAAGCTCCTCGGAGCTGGATGTTTTCCATGCTTTTCTGCAGGGCTGCTGCCAGGGCTTGTTTGCTCCCCTTACCCAGCTAACTCTTGAAGGGATGTGGCTTGAGGCACTGTTGTAAAATAAGCTCTCTACCATCAGCCCTGCCTGGAAATCCTTGGCAGAGCTGGACAGAGAAGCCACAACCTCTGAGTTTTTGCTCCGATGCCAGGTTAGCCTTCCTCCTCCAAAGGAGGAGGACAGCATTCAATCCAGAAGATTGAAACAAAATAAAAAAGAAATGAAAAGAAACCTCTCATCCATCACTTCTGACCAAGTTATTGCCTGCAAGTGCATTGCTGAAGGGAGACCCAGGTGACGACGGCCAGGATGCTACATTTCACTCTTTCTCCCCTTGATATTCGCTAACCTTCAAAAGTCCTTCAGCACGAACCGAGAGCTGAATCACAAGTGTTCTCAAGTTCAGGGTTAGTTTACAACACTGAGCTGAACATCCACATTTGCATCCCTCCGCTTCTTCAACACAGCCTGCACCTCCTGCCCATCCTTCCCAGCAGCTTCTCCCCTCCCAGGGCCAACCACCACAACGCCGCTACACGCACTGGGATGGGAATGATCCCTTCCCTCCCTTCCCGCTCCCCCTGCACCCTTCCCGCAAGCCACGGCTCAGAGAACTACCCCAAAGCGCTCCGTGTCCTACGTTTCTCAAGAGTGCTAAACTGGGCCGGACTTGGGGGGGGGGTTACCTTCACCTCATAAAATTTGCTTGAGAAAAAAAATCTCTGATCCATTAATGCTTCATAAAAATTTTACAAGGTTTGTGCTGAAAGAAGGAAAACAAACAGAGATGGTGTCGGCATCCAGGCACTCTCTAAATCAAATATTCTTTCTATAATGCTTTTTTTTTTTTTATAGTACCAATCAGGAAAGCAATCAAGCATGAAGCCCACAGCTCCCAGTGCTTCCATTTCCAGCATCTGAATTTTTCCCAGCTCAGGACATACGATCCCAGTGCTCCCATTAGCCCTGCGCTGGCTACAACAGCATGTCCCACCAAGTCACTGGAGCAGCTGCGAGGGCGAGATGAACCACTAAAACCACCACCCAGAAAGCCAAGGACACGGCATCCTGACAAGGATCCTGATCTACAGGAGAGATGCTTTGATCGAGTTAATTAACTTCACTGCACCAGCATCCAGAACCAGAGTGGGATCGATGCACGGCGTGTGCGGGGACTGCGAGCATCTTTCAAGCACATGGGGATGGGTGAGGGAGTGAGGAAGCTCCTGTCCTTCCCTAATAAAAGCAGGAGCCTTTACACCCACCACAGCATTAACAACTTCTTCATTAAAAACCAGAGCCTAGGCTGCTTTTCCAGTAGGGAACAGTGCAGCACAGCTGGGCTCGCAACAAGAGGTTTGCCATTAAATCAGCAGCTGAGGTCCAGTCGAGGCAGACACATTTGGAAACTGGGTACCTGAGTCAGCTCGGGACCTGTCTAATAAGTCTGGGAAAATGTCAAAGGTATTTCTGCAGTATTCACTGTCCAAAAAGGTCCAACAATCTTCTTTTCCCCCTCTTGTTCGTGTGTTCCTTTGTTTTTGAGACCTTCCCTTTCGCTGCAGAAACGTTCTGCTGCACACATACATCGTTCCCAAAATCAGTCTTCTTCATAAACAGTATATTAAAAAACAACCCCCCAAAGAAAACTCTGCAACTGAATACAAAACACAGTTATTGAAGAGCTGCACAGTGACAGCTAGCGATGAGAAACAAGAACACCAAAAGTAAGGGAGGAAAAAGTAAATAAACAAAACACTGAGCAAAATATTCTGCTGAGAATTCAGGAGACATTAAATATCCAACATGAAATGTGTATATATAAAATATACATAAGCTTCATAAATCCCCACCATATAAAGATATACGTTAAATATATATTATTTGTTTCACAAAACTTTAAATTAAAGAGTCCATTTTCAACCACAAACAGTTTTTGCTCTCTTCTACCTACCACAGATCCTAAGAAAGGAAAAAGTTTTTTTCCCCAAAGAACTGCACAGAGATTTGGGATAATACCTGAGGGACGGGCAGTCGGGTGCGGGACAGGAATGGATGCGGCCAAAGCTGGTGACAAAGCCACCAGCATCTCGGGCACCTCTGTGGGGAGACCGTGGCTCTTGCTGCCCCGCAGCCTCAAGCCCCTCTCATCTCTCACCTCCAGCCTCTCTCAAACAAAACCTCCGGAGAGGAAAGCAACTCTTTTGACCGGAGCTGCCCTTAGGAGAGCAGCACCCCGTTTCCCAGCGCCTGCTAACACCCCCACGAGCTCACTCTGGACCCCGCTATTCACAGCCTGGCTGTGCTCCATCCCTAAGGGAGAGCTTCGCAGACCAGCAGTGAAAGCATCAGAGCTGCCAAATAAAGCCAGAAGAGACAGCTTCTCCCATCCATCTTCCCCCACAGCTATTTCACAGAGCTATCTGTGGACGTCTAAGCTGGTTAAATAAATAGGGGGCCTCCCAAAACACAGATACACATTGGGGATAAGTCAGATTAGAGGAGCTTCATTTCCACCTCATATTTCTTCTGCTCTGCTCTCAAACCCCTCTACATCTCCCAGGCTGCAGCCAGAGCTGCTGAGCATTAGCAAAGAGCAACGGGAGAGAAACACATAAGCCTAAGAGAAAAAAATTAGCAATAAAGCCTCTGCTGCCTCCATCCCTTGCTCTGGAGAGGCCGGGAGGCTGGTTAATGGATGTCAGTTCTGCTTCCATTGAAGAAAATAAAAATCAATGAAAGCCTCTTAGGCAGGCAGGGCACAGCCACGGCCCTCGCGCTGCCTTGCCTTTTTGGCACTCACCGCCCCAGTCAGAAAAGGAGTTTGCGCACGCGTTGCCCAACAGACGAAGCGGAGCCAAGCAGCCCTACAGGTTCCTATAGGGGCAGGAGAAAGCAGAGCATCCCTCACCTAATCCTCAACGCTGCCTCTTTACCTGCAGATGTTTGGTCCGATGGATATTTCTGCAGCGATGGCTGTGCTGGGGTGGGAAGATCCTCAGCTCAAACTGCCACGTTGGCAGAGGCCCTGTTGCAGATACGATTATAAAGGTAAAATTCTCTTCTGACCACTTTTGGGGTTTTGGTTGGGTTTTTTTTTTGGGCTC
Source organism: Haliaeetus leucocephalus (assembly GCF_000737465.1). Lineage (NCBI taxonomy): Eukaryota > Metazoa > Chordata > Aves > Accipitriformes > Accipitridae > Haliaeetus > Haliaeetus leucocephalus. The sequence continues at coordinate 2,512,566 of NW_010973209.1, read as the reverse complement.
CCGTGGTTGTGCCACACGGACACAAACAGCGCTTTGCTGGCAGAAGGGGCCGGCTCTGGGTGGTCTCCATAGCGCTGGAGTCTGATTTTTCCCTTACTGCTAAGGCGTTTCAGCCTCTCATGCAGAAAAGATGCAGCTTGGACATTTTGTTAGCACTAAAAAGAATACTAATGAACTTGCAGGTTGCCGGGTGAGGTACCTAATGACAAGCCACATGCAGAACTGCTTAGCTGAGTCTGCTGTAAGTCAGAGGAATGAGACGCAAATGGACTCAGGGTCCAAAAAAACCCAAAATCACCCCGTTTCTTCCCCCATTTCTGCCAGGTGAAGTATCAGGTGCATTCCTGCTGCTTCGCACCCATGCTTGGCTCTAATACCACACCCTGATCCATGTTAGATATTTCCTATTTTGATCCTATGGCTTCCTCTAAACGCTTGGGTTTGGATTTATCACCTCGACATGCAAGCTAGCCATTTGGACCCCATTTTATAGCAAATGGAGAGAAAAAGACACTGCTAGGACGCAATCTGTCTGACCTATTTTAGACATCTGCCTTAGACTGGGATGAATTGCACCCTAAAAAGGCCCATTGCTCTCCAGCGACTACAAAGGGGGACTAGACAACATGCTCAGATGCAGACATCCATCATCTCAGACACCTGCAGTTACAGGAGCAAGTATCCCAGATTGCTCGTGCTTTTCCAGGCTCCTACAGAAATGCTAATGGATCGAGAGCAGCCCAGCCTTTGAGGGGCGTTTTGCTGGTTCCTTTGCTTTTCCTCTCTTCTAACAGCTATGGTTCATCTCACCTTAGCCCGTGCCGGTCATCTATGTCGCCCTGTAGACAATGACAAGACTCTGGGAGATGGACTGGTCCCTCTCTCTTTCCAAGACCTGCTTAGACCAGATGCCCAAAGCTAAGACTGATCTGACTGGGAATACCCTCGTTTTGAAACATACTCCCAGGTGAAGCGGTCGGCGACGTGAGCGCGTTGAGCTCTGCCGGACGATGCCGCGCGGGCATCGCATTAGCCAGCGCTCACGGTGGGAACACGCGGCGTGCGCAGGAGGAGCTGGTTATTACTCCATCCATCCCAACAGCACGGCGCGAAGCCTCTCCACATGCTTCTCGCTACCGGTGATCCCCACTGACATCTCCTTGGCCATTTCACACCGGCAATCCCATCTGGCGCCCGCTCGGGATTTTGCGCTTGGGAGGACTGCATCCAGCCAGCACTGGAGGGGAGCTCTCGGAGGAAAGGACCAGCGCTCCCAAAGCTAGCATCTTACTCGGGCTGATATGTAGCGTGCTGAGAGATAAAAAACCAGAGACAGGCTCTTGAGAAGGTCTGCAGGAGGCACATCCCAGTGTGTCCAGCAGAGAGCTCAGCCCATTCAAACTGGCCTGGGGGAGACGGTGACCTGGGACTCCTCCTGCTCACTTGACCTTCTTACCCACACACAACCCTCCCCTTTCCTTTCCTCCAGCAAGGAAGGCTCGCGACTAACTGCCCAAGCTGCATTCTTGCTTCTGCAGCCGCTGCCGTATGCCACCGCCAAGCAAACCCCGCATCCCAGCCCTTATCGGAGGAGTTCTTCAGCAAACGGCTACCTGAAAGTACAACCGCAGCATCTCGGTGTAAGAGCCGGTGCCTCGGAAAAGAGTGAATGGGGCTCATTTTGGACAGAAAGCCACATGATAAAAGAAAGAAAAGAAAAGGCAGCACACCCTACCCAAAGCAAAGTCCATCTCCACGGAGGAGCTTTCTACAGTACCAAAAAATAGACTCAAGTCTAATATCCCTCACGCCGGGGAAGGGTTGGATGTAGATCCCATCTCCCCAGCTGCCTTGTCTCCGAATAACACAGCCCCATGTATTTTTAGCCCTGACTCCTACTGGAATGAGCTTATGCAATCATGATCTTTGCCTGTGTGCCTCTGACTAGCAATCTTACCCAATAATTTGTGAAGCCTTTGGCCAATTTTAACTAAGTTTGACAGAGGAACAGATGGCTCAAAGACATTAAGTACCTGCAAGTCTAGTACAGATAAGCAGCCAGGTACAGGAGAGGGACTCTGCGAGTGCCCCACGGACAAAAAGGCCACAGAAAAATGAGATTCATCCTCATCTGAACCTCAAAGAATCCACACAACGCAAACCCCTTCCAAACGTTCCCGCCGCAGGCGGCAAGTCATTTACTCCTACTTGGACCAAAATGAAGCGAACTCATAAGAAACCCAGCTTTATCAGTTTCCGTGCCAGTCAGAGGACAGGTTTTGCATATGAAAGCAGAGCCTGGGTAACAACTTAGACGAAGGAGGAAAACCAACAAGGAAGGAAAGTCAAGTTGCTGCTGGCACCAAGGAACCGCTAGAAATCCTGTACCAAGAACAAACCTTCTCACATCTATCCCAGGGCCTTGGACCCTGCAGCGGGGGCAAAGGGATGGCTCATGCACCAAATTTTGGGTGGCTCCGTGAAGAGATATTTCTTGCATCAAGGGAAGGCATGCAGCACATCATCTCGGCAGCGCCAGGCTTGCATGGCACGCTACACGCCAGTAATAGAGCTGCTCATCTATTTCACATCAATGTATCTTTTTAATGAAGGAAGATGGCTTTTTAATAAATAAAACCTCTCACCAAAAATAGCTGCACGGTCATCTATAATCCCCTGAAAACTCAAAAAGGCCCAAAGTCGAGACGCAAAGCACACAGCGATAGTTAGCAGCAGGGGCGTTGGTGACAAAATAAGGCAGCCACCCCCAAATCTTTTGCAGCAAAAAAAATAAATACACACAACCCCTTCTGCAAACGCCTCACCCTCCCATCACCAAAATAACATCAAAAGCATTTTGTAAACTCACTAATACTCACAAACTCCCAAAGCTTAGGCAAGTACTATTGTTCATGCCTCAACACAGGGGGGAAAGAGGCAAAGAGCAGCAAAATGACTTCATCCGAAAGGGCGAGCTAGTGGTACCACCAGGATGGAAGATGGAGCAGCCCCCCCCATGCCCTGCCCGAGCCAAAACCGGGGAGGGATTAGGCACCGAGCCACGGGGCCACCTCCCCTTTCGTGTCGTTCAGCACCATCTCCCCTTTCCTCCAAGTAAAGCAGATTTGTCCACAAAATCAGCTCCGGGTGGCAAAGCCTCACCCAGCAGGTACAGATGGGCTCACTGATCAAGATGAATCATTTGGCACGTTAAAATGACCTGGACGCAACCGCAGAACGGGCTCTTGCTCGGCGACTCCTCCACGGCTGGGGCATCGGGGGAGCAAAACCAAGAAATTCGGAGGACCCCCACATCTGGCCCCTCCGGCTCGCCTCCCCCCTCCCCACCGAGGTCTGGCTTGTTTGCTTCACCAAAGCCCCCCTCCCTGCTCTCAGACAAGGTTAATAGGGTAGAGAGAGAGCATCTGTTTATGAGAAGGTTATCAAGTGAAAGGCAGTAACGCAGCCTCCAAACCAGCTTTTCATAGCCTCTTACTTATTATTTAATTTGGCTCCAGTACGTGAAATTAGGCTAATGGCTGTTAAGTGGTTAAGGCACGCACATTGTCCATCTGCCGAGAAGGCTCCGGGCCGTTGTTCTGTTTCAAAGGCTAAGGAGGAAAAATAATATGAGAGTTGCATGCTGTTAGTTTGAGAGCTCATAAATGCATTTTCTCCCTCTTCCCCCCGCTTTTTTATTTCTTTTATCTCCAGCGCTTTGCCTGTTGTAGCATTAGGAACTTCTGGAAAGCGAGTTGCTGGGTTTGTGGGGGTTTTTTTGTCATTGCTGTTGTGCTTTTTTTTTGGCCTTTATTTTTTTTTTTTTTTTAACTGAAGGGAAGGGTGAGCCAGCCGGTTTCAGCAATGCCACAGCGACCAGCTGTTGCAGTCTTCCGATTCAGGCAAGCTAAGTGCAGCATCGCTCATTTGATATCAGCTGCATTAAGCGTGAAACCCTGAGCTTTTGTCTCTTCTCCTTGACACCAGGACTGGCAGCCTGTCTCCACCAACACAACATCATCTTTGCAGTTTTCCTTACACACAATCTGGAGCATTCAATCCCTCCCCACCTGGACCCCTTGCTGCTTTTAATGCGTAGTCTTAAATGACGCAAGCTCAGGCTGGAGCTCCCTCTTCCCTTGAGTCTTGCATATGGCCATGGCCATGTGGATTCTCATGTGTCTCGTACAAGAGTTGAGCTCATTCTGTCATTATTTCAGAGCACTAACGAGGTCTCTCGACCTCTACCTGCCTATTTTCATGGAAGTCGTAGAAACGTAGCACCCAGCCCCCTGTCAAACCTGACCAAAATCAGCCAGCTGATTCACAAAAGTTAGAAGAAAGGGTGAAGGGGAAAAGGGACCTGCAGAGGAAGAGAGATCACCTGCACCTTGCTTCCATGAATTCACAAAGAAGCTCTGAACGACTAGTAGGAAAGTGAGCTAGAGAGAGGGCGGCTAAACTGCATGCAAAACCTGGCCAAAACCCCTCGGAGGAAGATGCCATAGATATCAAAAAACATCCCTACAGCAACACTTTTTGTCCCTTGGTCCCCAGACAGTTTGCAAGCTCTGCCTACACCCACAGAAGGATGACGCTGGTTAAAGCTATTGCATGGCAGGACCTGGTTTTATTACAAGAGGGTGGGCATGGAAGGATCATGGACTGTCATGGGCATTTTAAGCTGTTTTCGGCTATCTCCCCAGGAGCAGGCACTGGGATTGCTGCTGTCCATCCCCCCCAAAGGCTCACACTTTGTTCATCGCTGGCATTTGACTTAAGGAAGCCGGGACTGACACCAAGGTAGCACCATTGCTGGCATCCCTGGCATCAGCAACACAGCGGTAGAGAGGGGAAGGTGCCAGCAACGATGCCTGTGCCCAAGAGCCACGGCTGCCGGGGGCAGCCCTGCCCACCGTGGGGGCTCCCCGCAAACCAGAGCCCACGTCCAAAGAGAAACCGCTATCCCAGAGAGCGGTCCTGGGAGGAGAGCAGGCTCCGACGAGGCAGGAAAGGGAAGGGGCCCTTGAGCTGCGGCAAAAAAAATAACAGTCAAAACCCAAGCTCTCTCCTCTAAGTGAGAGCTGAGCCGTCTCCGAGCAAGAAGGGTTATTTATGGGGACGCGAGGAAGGAGAAGGCAGCTGAAGAGCATTTCTCATTTCCCTCCATTACTGCAACAGCCCCACTTGAAATCCAACTTTATTTCTTCCTTCCCAAGCCAGGGGAAAAAAAATAAAAATAAAAGCAGCAGACAAAGTCAGCCTTCCCTCCCTTGTTATCTGCCTGATTTTGCCAGAGGTTAGCGGGGCTGTTTCAGACTCACAGCAGGAGAAACAAGCAGCAGTTGGCACCACCCGGAGAAAAGATTAGAGCATTTACTAACGGGCTTGTCCCCCCACCTCTCCCCAAAGCGGCCCCCGCCGCCGCTTTGCCAAGGGACCGCTTTTCCCAGGTACGGCTGCAGTATCTGCGTTCGCCATCTGCGCCGGCTCCCGCTGGCTTTATCCCCGTCTCCTGCCTCTCTCGACAGGTATCTGCACAAATTACTCTCCCCCTGTATGTATCTATCTTCATTCATTAGCCCTGCACAAGGTATATAAATATATATATACGCACACAAATTCGGTCTCTGTGTGCGACGACGGCTGGCGTGCGCAGAATGCAAGTGTGCTTGGGGGTGGTTAGTTATAACACTCAAACACCCCAAATTACCACCCATCTATTCATTTCGATACTTGTCTCCCGGGTTCCCGCTGAATCTAACCCAAGACAGCACCACCCAGACTCCGCTTTTTGGGGAAGACATGAGGAAAAAGGAAATTAAGCTGAAGAGGAGTGCTGATCGCGCTCTGCCTGATGCGAGAATAAAGTAGCTGTATGCTGGAATAACCACCAAAGCGAGATGCTCAACCCATGTCCTGCAGCTCTGCACCTGCTTGCGCTGACAAAGAAATGCCCGGCGTGCAAAGCTGCCGAGGATTACCGAGAGGAGAGCGGGATTCGCAGAAACTTGCCCGGATTTGGCCGACTGGTGCAGAAAACTTTCGCTGGTACAGCAATCTCCGTTGCGGGGGGGAGTGAGCTTCTGCGATATTTTTTACGCTGGCAAAACCCCTGCTTTGACACATTTATACCCGCACGCCTGTACTGTTGCCAGCCCTGCTTATTCCCCTCGCAGGCTCGTAGGAGCTATTAAGCTATCCTAGCAGAAGTCTGACACCAGGAGAGTTTTGTGTGAATAGCATATCCCGGCAAATCTGCAGGATAGAGAACATCTAAAAATCAGGTTCAGGGATAAATACTGACAAGACCTGACTGGAGAAAAGAGACCGTTCACTCAAATGCCTGCGCAAACTGGAGAATCGCTACGGTTTTCCCCCAAAACGATGCCGAACCAGGTCGGCAGCGATTGAGCCGCACGGAAGACCAGAAGATGGAGGCGATTCCCAAGCTGAAGGACTCACCTGAACCTTGCCAGAGTTTAAAAGACCCTTCAACCTCCACCCGGAGCGCGGGGGGCTTCCATCTGAGTTTGGGGGAAAGCTGGCAGGGCAGGACTTGCAGGAAGCCTCCTTCGAGGAGTCCTTCGCGCTAAGATGCTGCCAGGGAGCATATGCAAGGAAGGGAAGCATTACAGCGCTTTGCTTCTGATCATCAGTGTTTTGAAGGGTTTTCTTGGCCTTAGTCGCCAGCAAATTTGGCAAGAGGTTTCCCAAGCGCTGAGCTGGCAGTTGTAAGAAAGAAGGTGGCTTTATCCAAGACACAAAAATCCAGGGAGATGGCTTTGAACTAAAGCTGACAGGGGAGAAACGCGAAAGGAAACGTCCTTGTGGGCACAGCAGCTGCTTCGGAGGCAGCAGGGAAAATTTGTTGAGATGAGGGTGAGCTCAGAGGAGAGTTTTTCCCAGGCTGCAGGATCGCAGCCTGGAAGGAGGAGAACCGAGGAGGGTAGGCTCCATCTTTTTCCTCCTACCGCTTTAAGAAAAGGAAGCTTTGACCCCCTCCTCTCCTCCCGGGGGAACGGTGAAGAAGCACGAGATGCTCGTAGCCTGCAGCCTCGCCAGTGTGACGGGAAATTGCTCTGCCCCTGCTGGGATCCGCAGCCCAGGCCTCTAAGAGGAGTGATGGATGAAAGGGAGGAAGAGGAGGAGGAAGCTGCGTCTTAAGGCTCTGCAGCAGCAAATGGCCTCGGCGATTAAAACTGAGTGGGCAGTTGTGTATCACTCTGGATTTTCTGCCTGTTTCATCACTAGCAGTGACTCAGGAATATTCTTCATCACCCTCAAGCGAGGATATGATCATTTTCTGCCACTTGAGATGAAGCTAATTTTACAGCAGCTTAGAGAAAGAGAGATGTCATGTGCTGATTTCTACACTGCCTGCATCACACATCAATGCAGCACGGCAAGGCTATAGGTGCCGACTGCTGGAAGTTACGTGACCCGATACTAGGAGAGAAACACCGGGGGCCAGGGGAGGGTTGTTCAGAGCTGCAAGGGTCCCTGAAAGATGAGAGGAGAAAAGCGGTACAGGATCAAGCCTTCCCAGCAAGGAGAAGGACAACTGCATCCCCTCTCCAGTCAGGTTTGTTAGGAGGAGAAGCATCCAGACCGCCTGAAGGTTTTGAATACGCTCCTAATAGGACAAGCGTGCTGAGCAAGACTGATAGGCTCAAAGGACAGCTCTCTCCGCTCAAATCCAACCCAGTCCCCGAGAGACCGATTTTACCGAAACCGAAGCCTGACGTGCGATGAGCCCACGCTCCAAAGCGAAAAGCGTTTGCCGTGCCGGTGCCAAATTGCTCCCTTGGCGCATCAAAGCCCGGACCTGGCTGGGCTCCCCATCTCATCCTATGTGCGCTTCCCACGGGGCTGGGACGAGATGGCAGAGGAACCGGTGCCACCACCGGCGCTGCAGCTGGACCGCCCGGGATCCTGGCTGGGAACCTACCAGACCTACAGCCACATTCGGATGGGTTTTCTTGCTCGCTGATAAGGCCATTTATTTCTTTTCGAGATGCAAAAGCTGCCTTCGCACCAGGCCCTGGCAATGCCTCGCTGGGCTCCCTGCGCGAAGCCGTGGTCTCCCAGCCACCGGCCGGCATGTGATTCCTTGACAGCCCTGGCTTCAGGAGCTAACTGGCAGTGGTAGCTGCATTTGCAGGGGAAACGGAGCGGTACTGCCAGCTTTCAGTGACAAAAGGAGTGTTTATAACAGGCGCGGTGACAGCTGTCCGAATGCCACATTTATTTACAAAACGTTAGTTAAATTACTGACAGTTGGCGCTGCAAAGGGAAGCTGAGAGGGAGAGCTGACATCTCCCCATCGCACTAATTCAGCAGCCCTGCGGTGTCTCTCCGCACGCCGCAAGCTTTCAGCCTCCCGTTCCGCCGTCGGCCGCAAACCCCATGTGCTCAGGACATCGCTCCACACCTTCCATTCCCGCTGAACCTGCAAGGGGCTCGTGCCGTAACTCCCACCGACCCTGGAGGGTCGGTCCCAGCAGGGCGGGTGAAGTTTCTCCCACGCGATGCGTTGCCATCGAGCCTTCGGTCTTTTCTAGAAGGACCAAGAGGATATTTATCACCCTGTGATCTCTTCAGGCCTTGGCTCTCTGTTGAGACTACTGAGGGCAGTGCCACTTGAATGGACGGAGGTCACCAGGTGGACCTCTGAATGGCCAAAAATGGCTGGCACGCTGGTTTCAGACTCATAGAGGTGTCTGAGGTGAAGGGCCCTGTGTCTCGTGAAACGATGTCAACAGTCTGCACGCTGCTGGCTTTAAACCAGCAAGGAAACTGCAGCTGCTGTCCTCCGTGAGCCAAGGACAACCGGAGAAATTCCGGAGACCCAGCTGACACGCACCAGCGAAGGCGTCTCCCTCAACCAACCACCTCCATGACGAAGCAGTAACAACCCGAGACGGGATTTTGACCTCCTGACCACGTCCTACCCTCCCACAGAACACAAGCGAGGGCGGAGGCTTTCTTTAATTTCGCGAGTACACAAGTCAAGGCTAACAGATACCTTTTGCTCCTCGTGTTTGTAGAGGACTAAATCACATCACTTAACACACACACCACCAGAGCACCGCCAAACTGCTCCCTCCCAACGCTGCCACGTTTTGCCCCGACTCTCACACTGTGCAAGTTTGCTGAGCAAACAGGGTCACGACGTGCATTGGGCAGCCTGAAATTCTGGCCTCGGAAAACATATATTCAACATCAACTTTGTCCGATTCAAAGCAGAACAGCTCCCCCAGCTAGAAGCAAGCGATAGGAGGGATGAAGCGTGATGGAAAAATCGACTCCAAAATGTAAAGCAGTTCAGAGTTGAGAAGGGAAAGACTTTTTTCAGCTAAAGGGAAACTCCGTGTATCCAGAAATCCTTCCCTTCTGAGACTGAATGAAATCAAAATTGCACTATATCCTATAAGACATTTTAAAACCCCAAATCTCACTTCAGCTAAATCAGAGCATTTCCTGTAAAATTTGACAAGATGCTTCAATGAACTCATAAACTCAGATTAAAAGAAAGAAATACTATTTTTCCAACCAAATCTGTCCTTTTCCCGACAAAGAAATTCTAAACCAAACATTTTCCAGTCAAGGTATGCAAGAAAGAAATGGATTTTTTAGTAAAAAGATCTGTTTCAGAAATAAAAGCCTGTATTTTCTTATGTAGCAAACTGTACAAGTCAGAATTTTTTTAATAAAAGTACGAGAGGCAGGTCCTTGCCTAGCTCCCACTGAATTGCAATGCAAGACAAGCATCAAACCTTTAAAGACTTGGAAGATACTTGCTCAAGTTTTCACCTAGGTCACTCTTCCTTTGAACTCATCAAGAGCTTTGTACCGGACCATGAGAGAGGAACAGGGATTCAAGATAATAAAGATTATCCTGGAGTAAAGCCCTACACCTATAATTTACAGCATTTGGAGGACTTAAGGGTAAGAACCCAAATATGCCTTCAAATATTAGTGCTGTGCCTATCTCTATGTCCAAACCATCTTGAGTTTTGGAAGTGGCTCTGAACCTAGAGCTGCCCTGCTCTTCTTTTGTACCTTTGAGAATTTGCTTTTCTTGACAGCTTTCTATCATGCTTCTCATTAGAGATGTGTAAGAAACATAAGTCTGAAAAACAGAATGGTTTTGCTGAACAGAGGATGAGAAGCTGGGAAAATAATGATCTCACCATGAAAAAAAAATTAAAAAAAAAAAAAAAAGAGACTCAAAAATCCAAAGTAATGAACGTTTGGATCATGTCCGGGGCTCTGCGTGTGTCTGATAAAACAGAAGCAGGTGTCAGAGCCATTTATGGTTGCAGGCGCAGAGCCGGTCAAAATCTCCCATCTCTGGGAAAAAAAAAAAAAACCTGTGATATTTCACCAGCTGCTCATGTTGGAAGGTGGTTCTATTCCTTATTTACTCTGTCCTCATTAACATGCAGAGCTGGACTCGCACGTCTCCTGTTTGACCCTTGGAGTCCTTTCCTATTCAGCACTCTCCCCAAAGGTGTCCTCACCTCCAGGCCAGGCTCAGCTCTCCAGACCTTGTCCCCATCTCCCTGACACTGGCTTTTCCAGGGGAGAATCCAGCTGCAAAGTCAAGTTTGCCTTCAGCCTTTCCGTACCCACCCATCTGCTCTTCTGCCTCCTTGCTTTGCATATAAACTAACGACTGCTTCCCAGCATGACTGCTGGTGGTGAGAGCCAACACCGCTCACTGCCAGCTGAAGAATCCTTATTTAAGGCAAGAGTTTTAATATACTAATGATTAAGACACGTTTGGCATTTCAGCAGATGCTGCAGCATCCAGACAGCTAAGCCCAAGTCTCAGACTTGGCTCCTTCACAGCCTTGCACCTCTGAAAAGTAAACCTAAGGAGAGCAGAAAGTATTTCCCATTTGCTTTGCAAAGGTGCCACATGCAACGACGAGCAAACTCTTTCTGTTAGGAGAGGGCTTTCTGCATTGCTATTCCACATGCAACCTGTCAACAGCGCGCACACTGTAGCAAGACTAAAACGCTGCCTTCCAACCTGATCCACAGTCCATTACAGTTAGGATAAAGACTTGTGGTGACATTAATGAGCACTGGATCAGCCCCTTTGTCGGCATAAATCTCTCTGTTGCGTTGGGGGGATTGCATTTTCCCATTTGCTTGTTTGTTTGGCTCTGTATTCTCATTACAATTTCTATTAGCCCGTTCTCCCACTGATGCAGTCATAGATTAGTTCCTTCCTGATTCTCCCCTTTCCTCCTGAAGCAAAATACGGGTGTCTGAGCGCAAACTGGCAGGTTTAGGCGGGTCTGGGAGGAGGAAAGAACGACTTTGCTAGATCAAGAGGAGGATTTTTCCAACAGCAGAAGTTGCAGTAAGTCCAGCAAAGCCAGCAGAAGAGACAATGATGTAGGCAAGCTGAAGACCACCCACATCCCCGGCCCACCTCTCCTTAACGCACACGCGGAGCTTCCAGTTCACAACGTGCAATGCCAAGCAGCGGCGTGCTCGTTGCCCAGAGGACTCTGCCAAGGCAGAGCAGGGCAGCACGGGGACAGCGCATCAGGGTGGCCAAGAGCTAGAGATGAGCCCAGTTGCCATCCCTTGCACTGTCACCCGCAAGCGCTTAGGTGCGAGGCTTAGGTTAGCTCACGGTCACGACGAGAGCAGCTTCTCAAGCAGAGCCTGGGGCTGCGAGTAGTCCCACGGTCCCTGATTTTGCTTCAGGCTGATTCTGCTCTCCTACCTAATGACCATCCACGCACCAAGCAGCTCTGCAGTGCCCCAACCATACACCACATACCCCTGCAATAACAACTCCCGGGCACCTCCAACTGAAAAATGCTCCCAGTAGCCTCTTCAAACTCCAAGCAAGGGCAGGACACTGGTGGACATCTGTGGTGCCCTCCAGTTAGGACACTCTTAGCATTTTCCTTACAGAGGGATGTATCCTGCCACAAAAAGACTGCAACGCAAGCTGATGACTCACAGAGCCAGAGAAAAGGAAGTGTTGTGATTGCCACACACGAATATACACATTTATAGGACCTAGGAGGGTGCCTAACGTCACATGAGGAGTTAATAACAGGGCTAAGAACTGAACCTCCATTTCACAACCCCAGCTTAACGATTAGAAACACCACCCCTGCAACCCTCCACCGGCCGGCTCTGTCACCTCCAAGGCTGCTCCGACCTCCCCTCCTCCTCGCCTTTCTTCCTCCCCATCAGCCCTTTCCATCCCAGAGGAGCAGGGTGCAAGTCTGTTTGACTCAAATCTTTCCAGAGCTGGTAGACCGGAGAAGCTTAACCCTATGATGGACATGACAGCTCCAGAAAAGCACGCGTGTCCCCTAGGAGACCCCAGCCCAGACAGCTCCAGTGAACTAGAGGCAGCAGCTCTACCAGGAGAGCTATAAAGGGAAACCCTCCTCTGGCACAGCAATCAGGAGCTTGTCTCATCTCAGATGGAAATTGCGCTCAGGAAAAAAAAAAAAAAATAATCCATGCATATGACAATTTTTTTCCCCACTTTAAGCTGATTCCATCTCCGAGATGGGAGAGAGGTGGCGAAGATTTGCTGACATGTCACTTTAGCAATAAACTCCTCTTTCAAAAACATGCCATCGCAAGCAAAGCAATCGACTCACAAGCTACAAACAGCCGCGAGCATCGCACGTGGGTGCCGCTCGGGGCCTCTGCAGCCCCTCTGATGGAAGATCTCCAGGAACACGGCAAGAAAACCCTGGCCAGAAAGGAGGACCCAGCAATGATGGCAGGAGGAGACAGGCAGGGGTGAAGTGGCACTGGGCGCTGATGGGAACAGAAACTCAAGTCCTAACCCTCAGTACTGCTCACATTTGCACTGATTTCCCGAGTAAGGGCGCAGGTGCAGAAGAACATCCTCTCTCCCTTCTTCACCTTAACATGGGGGGGGTCAGCACAGCCCTGAATTTATTCCCTAGCCCTCAGGAACAAAAAGGAGAGAGGTTTGAAGGAGAAGGTGAGCGTGCTGGATACTGAAGGAGTCAGGAGGATAAACTTTCGTTGTCAATATACGAGTCGGCGGCTTAGCTCCATCCACACCCCATGCCCACGGGACCGCTTGGGGGCTGGTACCACCCAAGCCCAAGGACTCAGAAGTCCTTCACCGCTCCATAATCAAGAAAAGCAAGGTAATTACACCTTGGCCTCGGCAGCCTGCAAGCCCAAGCTATATCCCCCCGAGTCTGGGCTTGGGAAGCAGGCAGGGAAGCAACCAGGAGCTTCAGTCTCTGCCGGGTGAGACTCCGAAATAAATAATTGTAGCAGGATGAAAAATACCGGGTACTGGGCTTGGAGACCATCTGAACGGGATGACTATTTCACAGGAGCAGCGTGCCACAGGTCCGACCTCTGGGGAAGGAGATGCACGCTGATCCAGCAATAAGGAGTTTGGTGGTTGTGCAAGGATGGGGGAAATCAGCTGGGTAGGGCGGGAGACGGGAGTGCTGCGATGAGCAGCACATAACTTGGGGTGTCCTCGGGGGTGCCAGCGTGTGGGAAAGGGCTGGACAAGCAACATTCCTGGACCCTTTCGCGAACAACCTCTGCCCTGTCTTGCTTTCCTTATTTGCCTCAGGAGCCCAGTCCCGTGCCCAGCGCCTGGCGCTGCCCCGCGAGCCCCCCACGGCTCAGCCCTGAGGCTACGGGGATGGCGAGCACTGCTTTCTCGGGGACGGAGAGCCCGGAGCGGGTTCTCCTGGCAGGCTTTCTGCACTCATCGACTGCAAACCACAAAGGCAGCTGCCCAAAACCTCAGCGGAGAATCACCATCGCTCAAGCCCTGGCAGGAGCAGCCCTGCCTCGGCGTGGGGGGAGACACACAGCCTCCCCCAGGACCCAAGCGAAAGCCGCGTGCTGGAACACACCACGCTGTTATCCTTCAGAGACCGGCCCTGTTTTCCACATTACACAATAACACCACAAAAAGGCAAATTCCTGTGAATAAAGGGGGAAAGATGGGGCAGCAAAGAGTCACAAAAACCAGACCCATTTCTGAGAAAGATTCTTTTCTGCTTCGCAAACAAGCACTTTCTGTTTGCATCCGTCAAACAAACATGCTTGATTTTGTTTTGTTTCACGGCCAAGTTATCACTTCTCCAAAATTATTTCAAGAGCACAACAGGGGCAAAGTAAATTTGCAAAACAGGCTTAGGTAAACCACAGCAGATCTCAGTGGCAAACTGCATGACCCTTTTCAAAGCCTGAGTGGAAACCATAGGAAACATCAGTGTTAAAAAAATAAAAATAAAAATGCTTTGACTCACGTTAAACTCAGATTTGACTTTTCACATTAGAATCAAAGGGGGAACAAATAAAGGCATTGCATCACCCTACCAAGAAAACCAGAGGAGACGTACAGAGGAGCCTGTGAAAGAAGTGGCCCTCGCCCTACAGCCAGATCTGCTCACCATCTGCCGGGGGCACCAGTGAATTCGGGGGGATACCACGCAAGTGCCTGTGCACGCTGATGGGATCATCAGAGCCTTGCCGTGGAAAGCGCTGACTGATGCCAATTAAAGGGAAATCATAATCAAGCCATTTGTTTTGGTGCTGAGAGAACTGCTCCAAAGGTCTCAGCAACGCCTGGACTCGGTTCAAGCGCTGCATCAAAGTTCAGGATGGGTCTTCTCCAGCATGAACCAGTTGCTGCTGGTGAGGGCAGATGCTGTCCGGACGTGGTGGGAGGGGATGCAGACCGACCTCATCCTCACACCGTGGCCTTGCGAGATCCAGCAAGAGAGCCAGCTCTGACCTTCGCACGGACGCGAGCCCTCGGCTGAACCCCCAGCTCAGGGACCAACGCATGCATCAGTAGAAATGCCAAGCTGTCGGACCCAATGCCCACAACCCCTTTTCCTATTCCTGCAGGTTTTGCTGCTGCATCCAGGAGTAAATCCTGCCCCTCCTGTCCCAGATGGTAGCTCTATCCCAAGGTCTAAACCTAGATTTAAATTTAATACAGTGATCTAAAGTGCTGGTACCGAGGCAAGACACATGACTGTACCTTTCAGCAGACATCACGAGTCAGAAGAAAATATCTGAACATCTCTGGTGACTCTGGTCCTAAACTGACTCCTAATGGTAGATTTACGGTAGCTGGGTTTGCAAGGAGCAAAGCCTGAGCCTTCACAACGGAAGAGTCTCCTCGCGGCCGTCAATCCAGCTTCTTTCTCAGGCGCTGAATTAGCTCTGCTCGGAGGGGCAGCGGAGATGGAGCTGAAAAGAGCCTTCCTGGCAGGGCACCGCTGCTCAACAGCAGCTTGGGGTCCTCAGCGCCCCGCCACCCCGGATAAAATAACCTATTTCCAACAGCCAGGCCCTCTCCCTCGGGGGGGACAGGGCTTTCTGAGCGCTTCAGAGAAGCGGCAACTTCTGCTGCTTAGTTCTCAGCTTGCTCTCCCTTTTGTTGGCTGTGGAAAAACAAGAAGGGACCTCTAGAAACATCTCTTTCCTTCCAAATCCTTGGCTGCGACTCACTGTCCTCCCACCTCACGTGGAAACGAGTCAGAAAAGAGAAGACCCTATTCATTTATTTTTTTTCCCTTCCTGTGCACCCTTCCCCGACTGTCACCCTTGCGGGGCCGGGGTGAGGGCAGGGCTGCTGCCTGCATGCTAGGCAGGAGGTGACCGGGAGCAGCGGTGGGGTCTGCCGAAGCCCTTTCTGAGCAGCATTGCTATTCTGAACAAGTTAACTCCTCCACAACGGATCGATGGTTACGTTGGGCTGGGGCTGGGAGGGGAGCGGGCAGGAAGATTCACGCTTCCTTGATTTCCTTCTCTGGAAGCGTGTGGTTTTCACGCGCTTTTCTCCTCTCGGCTCCTGCCACAGCGCAGCACGGCCGCAGGGACCGGGACCTACCGGGGGATGCAGCCGTGTACCATTGCCTGCCGGACTAACCACTCCCACCTCAAACCAGAACGAAAAGGTCCCCAAATGCCAGTGCAAAACACAGTCCTCTGCTTCTCCGGCTACCAAACCAGTGCACTGAGCCAGCAGTAGCAGCAAGCCGTTAACTTCCAAGAGCAATGCCCGCTCTAGGGGCAGGACAGCAGGAATATTCATCGGCACAGCGGGAATATTCATCGGCACAGCTTGCATACCTCAAAGCCCACGTGTCCGTCCCCTGGGGCACTCTCGTATGGACCGCCTGCGTAGGGACACGGACATCCCTTGCCACCAGACCGGCTCTCCGGCTCAACCGGGATGCACATACGGCAGCTCTGGGGTGATGACAACCTGCTGCCCGCCCTCCCTCCCCAGGGCCACCTTCCAGGGGCAGGATTTGTCCCCCTTCCCACCAGGCCTCACGGACAGAAGGAAAGCATCCCTCCTGCTGACTCACCTCAGCTTTCCTTTGTTCTCCACTGAGCACCCAGTGCCAGGGCAGAGCGCCGGCACGATCTGTGCCGGAGACCCTGTGCCAGAAACCCTTTGCAGGCCCCCACCAGAGCATGAGCAATTCGCCTCCTTCCAGTAAGTTTGCAGAGCACCCATGCCCAAACCAGCCTGCTGCTGCCACTCTCCCGTGTATTTTGCTGCCCAGACCTTCGGTAACCCAAATCCCTCCCTCTTTAATACCCTCCATGGCAAGATCTGTAGGATTTTCAGTGCTTGGGAGAACCCAGTGATTCAGGAGAGGAAAGGAGCTTCTTTTTTTTTTTTTTTTTTTTTTAAGCTCGGCAGGGCAAATTCCTAAGCAAGATACCCTGTCCTCCACCCTTTGGCACCCATTTCCAAACCTCTTTGGCCAGTCGTGCCATGACGCAAGACAAATCTGGAGGAATGGCCACAACACAGCTCCCTCCCTCCCTCCTGGGAACACGCAAGGGCTGGGGGGGGGGCAAGAGGCTGGGCTGCAAACAGCTGAGTTGCAGGAAATACATGGGGAGGGGATTCACGTTTCCAGGGGCCAAACCGAGCCCGTGGTTTAAGTCCTCCCACCTTTTGAAAAGAGACCTGGCTGAAATTCCTCTTTAGGTTTTTTTGCCCTGGCTTGGCCCTGCTCCACTCGCTGGCGTAAAGCAGGAGTGCGGCTTTCACCGCACACACCCAGCTGGCCCCGCAGATGTTAGTGTCACCTATGCAACACGCAGGCGGAGGAAAGTCACTCCCGAGCATGCCGGAGTTGCAAGCGCCGCTTCCCAGCACTGCAATTAAAACCTGGCTTTTTATTTTTAATGTCCCTATCAAACATCCTCTGGGATGACTGCGCCCATCTGCTGCGAAGACAGGGACGAGTATCTGGGCATTAGATGTCCCAGAAGTTACGCCGATCAAAATTATGGTTTCCTTGGCGGCCCCTGCACCCCCCAGATTGCAGCCGCAGGCGACAGGACCCCGGTGCAACGCCCAGCCCCACATTTCCCCCCACCCCAAAGAGTTACGACCCCCTGCCTCCGGAGCAAGGGGATTTTTAAGGAGGGCAGCACCAGAAGGTCTGTGTGGATGTGTGGAAAAGGCACAAAACCCTA